>NC_092090.1:48127013-48437013 GCF_045679555.1 Salvelinus alpinus
TGGTTTCACTTTGAGGTCTGTCCGATATCAATCAGGTGTGTGTGTGTGTGTGTGTGTGTGTGTGTGTGTGTGTGTGTGTGTGTGTGTGTGTGTGTGTGTGTGTGTGTGTGTGTGTGTGTGTGTGTGTGTGTGTGTGTGTGTGTGTGTGTGTGTGTGTGTGTGTGTGTGTGTGTGTGTGTTAGTATGCATGTATGTTTGCGTAATCACTTGTCCTATTCCATATATGCATGTGTTTACACAGGCAGCCCAATTCTGATATTTATTTTACTAATTGGACAAATCAGATGAGCTTGGAAAAATATCTGATGTGAAAAGATCTGATGTGATTGGTCAAAAGACCAATTAGTGGAAAACAAGATCAGAATTGGACTGCCTGTGTCAGTCACAAGAGATCTGAGGGTTGTTATTATTATGGTGAATATAAACCATACCTTCCCTCTATCTGTGGAACAAAGACCTGCACAATCATACAGAGAGACAGACTCTTCTGTATGTGTGGGAAGAAACAGTGTGTGTGTGTGTGTGTGTGTGTGTCATAGGCACATATAGTACAGTACCAGTCAAAAGTTTGGACACACCTACTAATTCAAGAGTTTTTCTTTATTTTTACTATTTTCTACATTGTAGAATAGTAGTGAGGCATTCAAAACTATGAAATAACACATATGGAATCATGAAGTAACCAAAAAACTGTTAAACAAATCCAAATATATTTATGTTTTTTTTATTCTTCAAGGTAGCCACCCTTTGCCTTGATGACAGCTTTGCACACTCTTGGCATTTCTCTCAACCAGCTTCATGAGGTAGTCACAGTTTTGATGTCCTCACTATTATTCTAAAATGTTGAAAATTGTAAAAATAAATATAAACCCTTTAATGGGTAGGTATGTCCAAACTTTTGACTGGTACTGTATATATATATATATATACACACACACACACACACACACACACACACACACACACACACACACACACACACACACACACACACACACACACACACACACACACACACACACACAGTACAAAGCGCGTGGGCGCACGCACATGCGAACACACACACACGTACAGACAAACACACACTTTGATCTAACAGACTTTGGCAGTCCATTGAATGGAGCTGCCATTTCTGCACAAGCCTGATTCTCTTCTCTTTTTCACCTCCTCTATGTACCCTTTAGGTATTTTTAGGTCCTTACATCCTTGTACTGCAGCGTATAATGATTTATCACACACAGAGGCCTAGTTATGAGTCAGTCGAACACTATAAAAATGACAGATCTGTCACACCGTGATCTGTTTCACCTGTCTTTGTGATTGTCTCCACCCCCCTCCGGGTGTCACCCATCTTCCCCATTACCCCTGTGTATTTATACCTGTGTTCTCTGTTTGTCTGTTGCCAGTTCGTTTTTTTCGTAAAACCTACCAGTGCTTGTTTCCCTGCTCCTGTTTTCTAGTCCTTCCCGGTTTTGACCGTTCTGCCTGACCTGACCCTGAGACTGCCTGACGTTTTGTACCTTACTCTATCTTTTCTCCTCCTCTCCTCATCCCCAACATCTACCGCCCTCATCTCCTCGTCTCTCTCTCCTCCAGCCTTCTCCTCCTGCCCTCCTCTCTATCTATTACTCCTCCTCATTTCCATCTCACTCCTCTGCCTTCCTCTTCTCTTTTGACATCTAGAAGTTGAATTGTTTTCCAGCATGAGATTTGAGTAAAGACACTTACAACATTGAAACAGAATCAGAATCTAACCAAAACCCACATGAATTGATCAGTACATGTGAGCAATATCGACTTGTTTTATTATTCATTCATCAATGTTGTTGGTTTCCTTATCCATATTGTTTACTCATTTACTGCGGCTATGTTGTTTGATAGGGTTGCGGGTCGACAATGCCTCAATACATAGTAACAACTTTATGAAATATACATTTGTTTATTACAGAACATTCAGAAAGTATTCAGACCCCTTGAATTTTTTTTCCTTTTTTTTTTTTTTACATTACAGCCTTCTTATAAAATGTATTCAATTGATTTATTTCCTCATCAATGTACACACAATACCCCACAATGACAAAGATAAAACAAGTTTTTGGAAAATTTTAGCAAATGTATATAAAAAAAAGGTTTCTGTACCAAATATTAAGTTCTGCTTTTCTGTTGTATCAAATACTTATGTCATGCAATAAAATGCAAATTAATTACTTAAAAATCATACAATGTGATTTTTTGGATTTTTGTTTTAGATTCCGTCTCTCACAGTTGAAGTGTACCTATGATAAAAATTACAGACGTCTACATGCTTTGTAAGTAGGAAAACCTGCAAAATCGTCAGTGTATCAAATACTTGTTCTCCCCACTGTAAGTATTCAGACCCTTTACTCAGTACTTTGTTGAAGCACCTTTGGCAGTGATTAAAGACTTGAGTCTTCGTGTTTATGACGCTACAAGCTTGGCACACCTGTATTTGGGGAGTTTTTCCCATTCTTCTCTGCAGATCCTCTCAAGCTCTTGCAGGTTGGGTGGGGAGTGTCGCTGCACAGCTATTTTCAGGTCTCTCCAGAGATGTTCGATCGGGTTCAAGTCCGGGCTCTGGCTGGGCCACTCAAGGACATTCATAGACTTGTCCCGAAGCCACTCCTGCGTAGTCTTGGCTGTGTGCTTATGGTCGTTGTCCTGTTGGAAGGTGAACCTTCACCCCAGTCTGAGGTCCTGAGTGCTCTGGATCAGGTTTTCATCAAGGATCTCTCTGTACTTTGCTCCGTTCATCTTTCCCTCGATCCTGACCAGTCTCCCAGTCCCTGCTACCATCGGGTTCTTGGTCACGTCCCTGACCAAGGCCCTTCTACCCTGATTGCTCAGTTTGGCCAGGCGGCCAGCTCTAGGAAGAGTCTGGTTCCAAACCTCTTCCATTTAGGAATGATGGAGGTCACTGTGTTATTGGGGAGCTTCAATGCTGCAGCAATTTTTGTTACATTTCCCCAGATCACTACCTTGACACAGTCCTATCTCGGAGCTCTACGGACAATCCCTTCGACCTCATGGCTTGGTTTTTGCTCTGACATGCACTGTCAACTGTGGGACATTATATACACAGGTGTGTCCCTTTACAAATCAAGTCCAATCATGTGAATTTACCACAAGTGGACTCTGAATACTTATGTAAATAATGTATTTTTGTAATTATTCTTTTCTACATTTGCAAAAATGTCTAAATACCTGTTTTCAATTTGTCATTATGGGGTATTGTGTGTAGATTGCTGAGGATTATTTATTGTTTTAATCCATTTTAGAATAGGGCTGTAAAGTAACAGAACTGAATAAGTCAAGTGGTCTCATTACTTTCCGAAGGCTCTGTACATTGTTCTCTCCAACTCATCTTCTGTCATTTTTTCTCGCTCTGCCTCTTTCACACACACACACACACACACACACACACACACACACACACACACACACACACACACACACACACACACACACACACACACACACACACACACACACACACACACACACACACACACACACACACACACACACACACACACACACTTTTCAGCAGTTTCAGTGATTCATCCTGGCAAAGTAATTCTTACTGGTTACGGTTGCTTCTGCATTCTGTGTGTTTTTTCTTACAGTGTACTGTAGGTGTAAATGAGACAGGTTGAGAGGTGCCATCAGGCAACACTGCTGAGTGTGTCAGATACTTTTGAAATCTTTGGCAAAAAGTGATACTAAATTGCTGTAATAGTTGATGGTTTTGTAATGTATGGAGAGAAAAAAAGATAGAGAGGGGAGGAAGACTGAGGATGAATGTGTGTGTAGATATATGTGTTTTTGTGTTGTGGAAAGCCACTTCCACTAACATCCTGAACCCTCTAAACTCCCTCTCCTCATTGCGGTGAGTTGATGTGTGTCGTTTCCAACCACCCATCTCTGTGTCTCATCACATTCTCCTAACTAATACAGAGAAGTGGCAGAGTGAAAGAGATTAATATAATGTTGTCGTTGCCATCAATATCCTGTCCCGTCTCTTAACTCCTCTGTGTGGCAATATCCAAATGCATCTGTTGCAGTTTTGCTGAGATGAGATTACATTTGGTGGTAATGGGATGCCATTCTGTAAGCAGAGATAAATTACCATCTGTTTCACTCCTACTTTCTTTCTCTTCTCATTATGGGGTTGGCAGGTTGCCTAGTGGTTAGAGCGTTGGGCCAGTAACCAAAGGGTTGCTGGATCAAATCCCCGAGTTGACAAGGTGAAAATCTGTTGTTCTGCCCCTGAACAAGGCACTTAACCAACTCTTCCTTGGTAGGCCATCCATTGTACATAAGAATTTGTTCTTAAATGACTTGCCTAGTTAACCAACTGTTCCCCGGTAGGCCGTTGTCTCACCATCTTTCCGCCGTCTCTCCATCCTCTCTTTTTCTTGGGTATACCGTCGATCTTTTTCTCTTCTTCCATTCTGTCTATCTCTCTCTCTCTCTCTCTCTCTCACCCTTTCCCTCTTTCACTCGCTCTGTCTCTCACCTCCTCCCTTCCCCTCTCTCTCTCATCTGTCTCTCCTTTTTCATCACGTAACACCCCATAACTCCACTGTGTATTGCTGTGAAAAATTGCATTCCACCTGATGCAATCTCTAGTTGCAGTAGTTTGTATTGGGCATCGTGTTGTTTTGGATAATGTGATGACGCAGCCATCTACAATGCTATGGTTTGTGTGTGTGTGTTCTTTTGGATGAGTAAAACTGAGCCCCATGTCATACAGGGACACAGTGGTGGGCTGCAGTATACTGTACCACTGCTCCGCTCAAGAGCAGGGGGCAGCAAGACACCTACGTTACCCAGACTGCCTGTGGGCTGTGTAGGCAGCAGCGCTGTTTGATAATGCACTCTTTAATTAATTCATAAACTTTTATTCTCATTTAACAACAATAACAGATTCTCTGGAGATTGTCAACACAGTAGCACATTATTTCCCCCTAAGAGGCATTAGAAGAAGACAAAAAGGAGTTTTACCAATTGAACAACATCTAGTGCAGGATAAATCAATGTTAGACTTTACATAGTTGGCCATAAATGGATGTAGCATTTTATTTTATGGGTTGGCTACTAACCCAGTGCTTTATACTTCAATACAGATAATAATACGATTAGGCTATATTTTTACTATAAAAATCAAGTCTGTGAAATTTCCAGTCATTCTAATTAAGACTTGTAAATGTGGAAATATGGATTAGTAAAAAAAACACCTGAACATAAAGCCAAAACGAAGGGCTTTTTAACCTACTTGTTACGTTCTGACCTTAGTTTATTTTTTATGTCTTTGTGTTAGGTTGTTCAGGGTGTGAGTTGGGGTGGGCAGTCTATGTTCTTTTTTCTATGTGTTTGGCCTGGTGTGGTTCCCAATCAGAGGCAGCTGTTCATCGTTGTCTCTGATCGGGAGCCATATTTAGGTAGCCTGTTTTCTATTGTGTGTTGTGGGTGGTTGTTTCCGTTTCAGTGTTTTCACCATTCCGGACTGTTTCGGTTTTCATTTCGATTCTCGTGTTCTTTTTGTATTTTGTATTCATTCTATTAAAAGTTATTATGGATACGTACCACGCTGCACATTGGTCCGCTGTTTCCTACTACTCAGACGAAGAGGACGAAAGCCGGTACACTACTCTGTTGTTTATGTTATTGTTTTTAAAGGGATAGTTGACCCAAATTACAAAATTACATATTGTTCAGGTTTCCTGGATATTATGAAAGGTGTCCCGTGATTCTGGATCCTGACTTTTTACTGTTTACATTAACAATATTGACTTGACCTTTAAAATACTGTAACCTGCACTTGTATGCAGATGATACTGTTGTGTATGCTATTGCCGCCACGGTTGACCAGACTCTATCTGAACTACAGTCTGCCTTCATTGTATTACAGAAAAACTTTATTGACCTGAAATTAGTATTGAATATAGGTAATAACTAAGTATATGTTGATCTCTAGAGCACATAAAAATAAATCTGATGAGTTAAGCATATGTACTTTGGATGGTGTCAAATGCCGACCGCATTATCTACCAAGAGAATTCTCTTTGATTATAATCACAGCCGTGTATATCCCTCCTCCAAGCAGACACCTTGACAGCCCTGAAAGAACTTCATTAGACTCTATGTAAACTGGAAACGATATATCCTGAGGCTGCATTTATTATAGCTGGGGATTTTAACAAAGCTAATCTGAAAACAATGCTCCCTAAATTTTATCAGCATATCGAATGCGCGACCCGGGCTGGCAGCATTCTGGATCATTGCTACTCTAACTTCCGCGACTCATACAAAGCCCTCCCTCGCCCTCCTTTCAGCAAATCTGAGCACGACTGTCAGGTTCTCCCAAGGAGAGGTGGGTGTGGAGTCAGGCGCAGGAGAGTGAGAATTGCAGGAAGGGAGTTTCCGACACAGGACCACAACAGCAGCCACAAAAAAACAGGAACGCAGTCCAGAAAAAACACCTGTTCAACAGAAAACCAAACGCAACCCAAACAAATGACAGAAACACAAACAATCCCGCACAAAACCTAGAGGGTAGGGCGAGATTAAATACCCCACAATTAACCTAAACTCGACACAGATGAACAACAAGATAGACAAAACTAAACGAAAAGGAAAAGGGATCGGTGGCAGCCAGTAGACCGGCGACGACGACCGCCGAGCGCCTCCCGAACAGGGAGAGGAGCCACCTTCGGTGGAAGTCGTGACAACGACTCCATTTTGTTGCTCCCAGCCTATAGACAGAAACTAAAACAGGAAACGCCCGTGAGTAGAGGTACTCAGGTCTGTTCAACGTTGGTCTGACCAATCGGATTCCACGCTTCAAGATTGCTTCGATCACGTGGACTGGGATATGTTCCGGATAGCCTCAGACAACAACATTGATCTATACGCTAATTCGGTGAGTGAGTTTATTAGCAAGTGCATCGGTGATGTTGTAACCATGGTGACTATTAAAACCTTACCCAACCAGAAACTGTGGATTGATGGTAGCATTCTCGCAAAACTGAAAGCATGAATCACTGCTTTTAATCATTTTTTTAAATTTATTTTTTATTTATCCTTTCACCGTTATTTAACCAGGTAGGCTAGTTGAGAACAAGTTCTCATTTCCAACTGCGACCTGCGACCTGACCAAGATAAAGCAAACCTTATACACACCCGATGTCACAGGTAGGTCAAAAAGATCATCAAGGACAACAACCACCCGAGCCGCTGCCTGTTCACCCCGCTATCATCCAGAAGGCTAGGTCAGTAGAGGTGCATCAAAGCTGGGACCGAGAGACTGAAAAATTACTTCTATCTCAAGGCCATCAGACCGTTAAATAGCCATCACTAACATTGAGTGGCTGCTGCCAACATACTGACTCAATCTCTAGCCATTTTAACAATAACAAATGTGATGTAATAAATGTATCACTAGTCACTTTAAACAATGCCACTTTATATAATGTTTACATACCCTACATTACTCATCTCATATGTATATACTGTACTCTATACCATCTCCTGCATCTTGCCTATGCCGCACGGCCATCGCTCATCCATATATTTATATGTACATATTCTTATTCATTCCTTTACACTTGTGTGTATTAGGTAGTTGTTGTGAAATGTTTAGATTACTTGTTAGATATTACTGCACGTGTCGGAACTAGAAGCACAAGCATTTCGCTACACTCGCATTAACATCTGCTAACCATGTGTATGTGACCAATAAAATTTGATTTGATTTGTTATATGCATTTTATAATAGCACACTGCGCTATTTAACGGGCGATACTTTTAGTACTCATCACTGCATCCTCTCCCAGAATGTTGGTTGGCCCTCTTTGATGTCACGTAGGTTGATACATTGTTATGTTTTAATTTATAAAGCCCTTTTTACAAAAAGTCCCACTGTACCTAACGTCTTTACTAAACTTTAGACATGCGAGTTACCACACCCGGTCTCAGGGACGGTTAACTCTGGAAATTCCTTTGGTCTCTACTGAGTTAGGTAAATCAGCTTTTAGTTTTCTTGCACTTTATTTGTAGAAAAATCTTCAAAATGTTCTTAAATATCATGTTTTGGGGCCTCTAGGGTAATTCAGAAGGCTGATTGAGGACCGTATTACTGATGAATGTGTTTGTTTTTCATGTCCATTCTTTCTCCTTACATTTCGTATTTATACTGATGTCTGTATTTTCTGTAATTTCTGTCATTTATTTAATTCAGGGCTCATCTGTAAAAGAGACCTTGGTCTCAGTATGACTCCCTGATAATTAAAAAAAATCCCTACCCTGTAAGCAGGAAAATGCTACTATCGGTATGAATTGGATTTGTACCACAAATGCTAAATGTTAGCATGTTGAAACAGTTCCAGGGAAACTAAACCAAAGCATGGATTGCTGTCATACCGTGTCCATAGACTGCTTGCAGGTAAGGAAACCAATGTGTAATTTTGCTATCTGGGTGAACTATCCCTTTAATGGAAGACTGTTGGGCCAATTGATTGAAAACATGGTTGAAAAATAAATGCTGCTCTCATGGAATCAGAGGCATTTGGTGTGTAACCATAGTGAAAGGGAAAGGGGGAGTTGTACAACTGAATGCATTCAACTGAAATGTGTCCTCCGCATTTAAAACCCAACCCCTCTGAATCAGGTCTCCGACTTATAGTTGGACTCGCTCAAACGGAACAAACTTCAACTTTTTCAATGCTGATTTGAATGTCATGGAGAAAACAAAAAGTACTTTTTCACAAACATCCTTTTTGAATTTAAAAGTAATCCTGGAGTTAATCATCTAGTTTTACAAAATATATTAGTTTTTTTGCTGGTAACATAACGGATTACAGTTACAGTTTTTTGGTAATTAGTTACATGTAATCCGTTACTCCCCACCCCTGATGACTTAATTACATTTTATTTTAATTTAGCAACTGTTATTGTGTACCTTCACTCTTGTTAGTTCCAACTTTGGTCTTTAATGAACTATAAAGCTACTGTTCATATGAGAACAAACGCATGTCTGGACAATGTCAGCAATTACAGTGCACCTTAACTCTCTTTTGTGTCAAACAATCTTCCATTTTTTTGTTAATTGATCAAGTTATATTATTATCTAAAAACTGTTTATGTGAGAAAAACACCCAGCTTGTCTAGAAACGGTCAGCAGTTGTGTACCTTCACTCTCTTTCTTCACTCTCTTCAGTGAACTAATCAAGTTTTACTTCCATAAAACAGCTGTATGAAAACCAAAAACTTCTCTAAGCATGCCAGAATGCAAACGGTTACAGTCCAGCTCCACGGAACTGCACTTGTTTCACTGTCTTTACTCAGAGCTCTGAGAGTGAGCTAATCTAACGTAGTGGGATTATGATGGGAGCAGCTGTAGGTGTTTCTCTTTCTGGTAAATCAAATCAAATCAAATCAAATCAAATTTTATTAGTCACATACACATGGTTAGCAGATGTTAATGCGAGTGTAGCGAAATGCTTGTGCTTCTAGTTCCGACAATGCAGTAATAACCAACAGTAATCTAACCTAACAATTCCACAACTACTACCTTACACACACAAGTGTAAAGGGATAAAGAATATGTACATAAAGATATATGAATGAGTGGTGGTACAGAACGGCATGGCAGATGCAGTAGATGGTATAGAGTACGGTATATACATATGAGATGAGTACTGTAGGGTATGTAAACATAAAGTGGCATAGTTTAAAGTGGCTAGTGGTACATGTATTACATAAAGATGGCAAGATGCAGTAGATGATATAGAGTACAGTATATACATATGAGATGGGTAATGTAGGGTATGTAAACATTGTATTAAGTGGCATTGTTTAAAGTGGCTAGTGGTACATTTTTACATAATTCCCATTTTTAAGGTGGCTGGAGTTGAGTCAGTATGTTGGCAGCGGCCGCTAAATGTTAGTGGTGGCTGTTTAAAAGTCTGATGGCCTTGAGATAGAAGCTGTTTTTCAGTCTCTCGGTCCCTGCTTTGATGCACCTGTACTGACCTCGCCTTCTGGATGATAGCGGGGTGAACAGGCAGTGGCTTGGGTGGTTGTTGTCCTTGATGATCTTTATGGCCTTCCTGTGACATCGGGTGGTGTAGGTGTCCTGGAGGGCCGGTAGTTTGCCCCTGGTGATGCGTTCTGCAGACCTCACTACCCTCTGGAGAGCCTTACGGTTGTGGGCGGAGCAGTTGCCGTACCAGGCGGTGATACAGCCCGACAGGATGCTCTCGATTGTGCATCTGTAGAAGTTTGTGAGTGCTTTTGGTGACAAGCCGAATTTCTTCAGCCTCCTGAGGTTGAAGAGGCGCTGCTGCGCCTTCTTCACAACGCTGTCTGTGTGGGTGGACCAATTCAGTTTGTCCGTGATGTGTACACCGAGGAACTTAAAACTTTCCACCTTCTCCACTACTGACCCGTCGATGTGGATAGGGGGGTGCTCCCTCTGCTGTTTCCTGAAGTCCACAATCATCTCCTTTGTTTTGTTGACGTTGAGTGTGAGGTTATTTTCCTGACACCACACTTCGAGGGCCCTCACCTCCTCCCTGTAGGCCGTCTCGTCGTTGTTGGTAATCAAGCCTACCACTGTAGTGTCATCCGCAAACTTGATGATTGAGTTGGAGGCGTGCATGGCCACGCAGTCGTGGGTGAACAGGGAGTACAGGAGAGGGCTCAGAACGCACCCTTGTGGGGCCCCAGTGTTGAGGATCAGCGGGGTGGAGATGTTGTTACCTACCCTCACCACCTGGGGGCGGCCCGTCAGGAAGTCCAGGACCCAGTTGCACAGGGCGGGGTCGAGACCCAGGGTCTCGAGCTTGATGACGAGTTTGGAGGGTACTATGGTGTTAAATGCTGAGCTGTAATCGATGAACAGCATTCTCACATGGGTATTCCTCTTGTCCAGATGGGTTAGGGCAGTGTGCAGTGTGGTTGCGATTGCGTCGTCTGTGGACCTATTGGGTCGGTAAGCAAATTGGAGTGGGTCTAGGGTGTCCGGTAGGGTGGAGGTGATATGGTCCTTGACTAGTCTCTCAAAGCACTTCATGATTACGGAAGTGAGTGCTACGGGGCGGTAGTCGTTTAGCTCAGTTACCTTAGCTTTCTTGGGAACAGGAACAATGGTGGCCCTCTTGAAGCATGTGGGAACAGCAGACTGGGATAAGGATTGATTGAATATGTCCGTAAACACACCAGCCAGCTGGTCTGCGCATGCTCTGAGGACGCGGCTGGGAATGCCGTCTGGGCCTGCAGCCTTGCGAGGGTTAACACGTTTAAATGTTTTACTCACCTCGGCTGCAGTGAAGGAGAGCCCGCAGGTTTTGGTAGGGGGCCGTGTCAGTGGCACTGTATTGTCCTCAAAGCGGGCAAAAAAGTTGTTTAGCCTGTCTGGGAGCAAGACATCCTGGTCCGCGACGGGGCTGGTTTTCTTTTTGTAATCCGTGATTGACTGTAGACCCTGCCACATACCTCTTGTGTCTGAGCTGTTGAATTGCGACTCGATTTTGTCTCTGTACTGAGACTTAGCCTGTTTGATTGCCTTGCGGAGAGAATAGCTACACTGTTTGTATTCGGTCATGGTAACTAGGAGCCGGGAGCGATCAGAGTTCTCCTGCTGCCCACTCCACAGAGGCAGGCCTTTTATCTGCTTGCCTGAGTGTGATATTCTCTGATGGAATCCAAAGCCAACATCACAATGGAGCTAAGCACTGTACTGTGAGGACACCGTTTGATGATGTGTGTGTGTTCAAGGTGTGCGTGTGTATTTTAGGTTGTGCGTAAGGTACAGTAAATGTGTGTTCAGTTCACTGCTAATGTGTTGAATCACTCCCCTAGCTTCCTTCTTCTCCTCCTGCAGATGTACCCTGTCCCCCCTTGTCCCCCTCTTGCCCCCCTGTCTGGTGGGACGTCCCGGTCGAGCAACCTGTCCAGATGAGCTGGTTGGGTAGAGGACAATGTCCACTGACCCTGTCCCTCACTCCTGTCCCTCTCCACTGGAGCTGTGACAGAGACTCTGGAGGGTCAGAGATCTTAGCAGGGAAACAAGGATAAAACTCAAAAACTCAATAATGCAGTTCACATGCTCATGTCCAAAGTTATTCAGATAGTCACAAACTTTTTCATTAAATGTTTTATCAGTTAGTGAAAAGAGAGATAATTCCAGTAATGGATTGGTTATCTCCAAACTCTGAGGCCATAAGAGAACTGTGCAATACATTACATTTTACTCAAATTATAAATGCAGTCACAAGACTCAATCCCCAAGACATCTCTAAGTCAACACTTATTGATGTTATTCTGACAAACAATCCGCATAAATACTCGGCCGTTGGTATTTTCGCTAACGATTTAAGTGATCATCGTGCAGTTGCTTGTATTAGAGACACCAACATCCCCAAAGTGCCCTCTCGGTTCATAGTCAAACAACATTTTACCCAGTTCTGTGAGCAGGCATTCATGCATGAACTTTATGCATGCAACTGGGATAGGATTGCACTTATTCCAGATATTGACGAGGCATTCTCCTATTTTCAGTCTATGTTTTCTGCTATCTGTGACAAACACGCCTCTCTCAAAAAGTACCGGGTAAACGGTAGAGACAATCCCTGGTTTACCGGGGAATTATCTGATTTTATCCATAAACAAAATACACAATGGGCCAAAGCCAAAAGGGGTAATTCCCAGGCTGAATGGCAGTTATTCAGAGCACTGAGAAATAAGTGCACCTTGTTAATACGGAAATGCAAATCTAGCTTCTATTACGAATCTACCAAGGAAAACCTCAATAACCCGACAAAATTATGGAAAACCATTAAATCCATGAATGCTAACACGAACTCCTCTGGTCTTCCGCTGAAATTGACCTCAAATTGAATGCATGAGACTGACAAGAATAAACTGCTTGACATGTTTAATGAGCATTTTGCTAAAGCAGGGCATTTAGTTGATAATGAACTCCCTCCTAACATCTCAAATGAGGCTGTGAATGAAACTGCCGCATGTCGGCCTACGGTTCATCCATTTCATTTTGCCGAGATTGAGCTTTCAGAAGTTGTAAAGGAACTCAAATCTATTGATATTAAGAAAGCAGCTGGCCCGGATGAATTAAACCCATATTTTCTCAAAATTGGTGGAGAGATCATTGCTGCCCCTCTCACTCACATTAAATCTTTAATTGGCGAGTAATACCATTCCAAAAGTCTGGAAAGCAGCCTATGGTCATGCCTTTACATAAAGGTGGAGATCCGTCCCAGTTGGATAACTATCATCCCATATCTAAACTGTCTGCAGTGGCAAAAGTTTAGGAAAATCTTGTGAACTCTCAATTGAAAGACTTTCTTTATAATAACTCTGTTTTATCTCAGTTACAGTTGGGTTTTAGAGCCAAGCATAGTACAATGACTGCTATAAGTAAGGTAGTAGGTGCTATTCTAGATGCTCAAGACAAGAATAATCACTGTGTTTCACTTTTTATTAACTTATCGAAGGCCTTCAACACTGTTGACCATGCCCTGCTGTTGAATAGACCAAAAAAGGTTGGTTTAAGTGTTGATGCATTGGATTGGTTCCAAAACTACCTTTCTGACGGAACACAGTGTGTAGCTCAGGAGGTTATGAAATCTGTGTATAAAATAAAATTAAAATTAAATAAAAATGGCAGGTACTAACAGTTTGTTACTGTTACCTGTTCTGGTGTTTTTCTTTCTTTTGCCAGTATTTTCTATTGACAGGCAGGCGCACACACCGTATAATCACCTAGCAGGAGTTGTTAATCTAGGTAGTTATTTATGAATTGACTTAATTCGCACACAGAGATAAACACTGGATATGGCCCACAAAATAAAATATTTTGTTACTTTTGCCAAGAAATTAAATTAAATTAACTGGTGTTACATGCCACACACAAATAATTTAATAATTTAAGTTATGGAAATGTTTATTTTTCTCATCTATTTCTGCATCTGTACAGTGAAAGTGAATGCTCTCCTGGCTGTTAGTGAACGCTGTTACGAGTGTCGCAATATGTTTTTTCTCCAAAAATGAAAATACGAAGCAGACAAATAATCTTTGGTCCTTTAAAAACCTACTGTATGTAAAGTATTGTGTGCTATAGCTTGGAAAATAAATACATGTGATTCTGGATGACAACATTGTCACGCCCTGGCCATAGAGAGGCTTTTATTCTCTATTTTGGTTAGGCCAGGTTGTGACTAGGGTGGGCATTCTAGTTTCTTTATTTCTATGTTTTGTATTTCTATGTTTTGGCCTGGTATGGTTCTCAATCAGGGACAGCTGTCTATCGTTGTCTCTGATTGGGAATCATACTTAGGCAGCCTTATTTTCCTTTGGTGTTTGTGGGTAGTTGACTTTGTTAGTGGCACTATAGCCCTAGTATGCTTCACGGTCGTTTCTTTGTTTCTTGTTTTGTTGGCGACATTCTAAATAAAAGAAAATGTACGCTCACCACGCTGCACCTTGGTCCGGTCATTTCCACCTAGACGACGGCCGCGACAAACATAATGATATTTGTTTCCAACATTAGGACTGTTTTGCTAACGAAGCAAAATCTGCTTCGTGTTTTGTTTCCTTGCCACGTCACTAACGAGTATCGCAATACTGGTATTGTCCCAACTCTAGTTGATACTGTATCTCCAATCTATGCAGTCTCGCTGACAACAGAGTATGAAGGTCACAGCAAACAACAGTGGCTTTTGTGAGGAGTGAAAAGGACAGTTAAACAGAAGACAACGTCACTGACTCAGGGTAAAACATCCAGACAGAGTCACATGAACACAAAGCATTTAGACTTCCTGAATATTTCACATTATACGGAGCTCTGGAGCCCAGTTCACACGTAGGTGTTCGCAGAATAATAGGCTTTTGAATTTTCTCCGCAATTTGAAAAAATCTAATTGGATTAATGTGATACACTATGTCTCGTCCGCGTTAAATAATTTATTAAAGTTGCTTTGTTTCAACTGGGACCTTATAGATAGGTTTTCATCTGAAGTTTTATCTGGTCTGTGTGTTAGTATAGGCCACAGGAGTTTGATGGTACCTTAATTGGGAGGACAGGCTCGTGGTAATGGCTGGAGCGGAATAAGTAGCATGGTATCGACTACATCAAACACAGGGTTTCCGTGTGTTTGATGCCATTCCATCCATTCCAGCCATTATTATGAGCAGTGAGTCGGTGGGGGGGTAGTGGGATGCATGCCAGTAAAGCCACTATACAACACAACACTAAACAATACATTAATTGCACTATAACCGGTGACATAGGGTGCCCACACACTGTTAGGGCCTACATAAAGCTGTCCCGACAGCAGTCCCAACATCTTATCACTGCTACACCTGGCTATCAGCAGAACCTTGTCTGGCAGCAAAACAGTTCATTCAGCCTCATTTACTGCCTTTAAAAAAACATAACTGATATGCAGTGGTGGAAAAAGTACCCAATTGTCATACTTGAGTAAAAGTAAAGATACCTTAATTTAATAGAAAATGACTCAAGTTAAAGTGAAAGTCATCCAGTAAAATGTAAATGTAAATGTAATTGCTAAAATATACTTAAGTATCAAAAGTAAAAGTAGAACTAATTTGAAAGTCCTTATATTCAGTAAACCAGACTGCACTATTTTCAAGTTTTTTTGTATTATTTGCGGATAGTAGGAGCATGCTCCAACACTCAGACATCATTTACAAATGAAGCATTTGTGTTTAGTGAGTCCGTCAGATCAGGCTCGGTAGAGATGCCAGGAATGTTATCTTGATAAGTGCGTGAATTGGACCATCTTCCTATCCTACTAGGCATTCAAAATGTAACTAGTACTTTTGGGTGTAAGAGAAAATGTTTTTTCCTTATACTTTACTACATTATTTCCTTTAGGAATGTAGTAAAGTAAAAGTTATAAAAAATATAAATAGTAAAGTAAAGTACAGATACCCCAAAAAATAACTTAAGTAGCACTTTAAAGTATTTTTATTAAAGTACTTTACACCACTGCTGATATGACTGACTTGCTTAAACAAATGTGGTTTCTAATGACAACTGAGATGTACAAACTATGACGTAAGGGGACGACAAGCGGATAACAGGCAATCCGTAATTTCGATTAAGACATTAATGAGCGAGTTAGGACGGACGTACTCTACCAGTCAAAAGTTTTAGAATACCTACTTATTCAAGGGTGTGCAAAGCTGTCATCAAGGCAAAGGGTGGCTATTTGAAGAATATCAAATATAAAATGAATTTTGATTTGTTTAACACTTTTTTGGTTACTACAGTACATGATTACATATGTGTTAATTGATAGTTTTGATGTCTTCACTATTATTCTACAATGTAGAAAATAGTACAAATAAAGAAAAAACCTTGAATGAGTAGGTTTACTAAAACTTTTGACCAGTAGTGTAGTCAATATAACTTTTGTTTAGCACTTTTGAAATGTACAGCGACAGAATTCAGAACATGGGCCGTTCTTACAGTGTTCTTCCTGTACACCAAGTCAGAACCGTTGGATAAATAAAGGGAGCATATAAGCAGACAATGAAAGCTCTTACAACTTTTGATGATTACATTTTTCTAAAACAGATTATAGGATACATGTGCACCACCAGAACAGTAGCCGAAATTAAGAGGGGTAAATAGACCAAATTATTAGGGTGAGGCACATGAGCTACTAACAGCTTACTACACAACATATACTTAGTATTTGTTTCTTAGCTACGGTATACATATCTCCCTGGCATATTACATCATTTATGCAGCAGCATACAATACATTTTTGGAATCACAGTGGTCCTTCATGGGCAAATTTTGTCATCAAAGTCTGGCATTCTCTGGAATTATGGTGCTTTCAAGACAACTTGGAACTCTGAAAAAAAACAAGGTCGAATCATGATGACGTCATTGGTCTTCAGGTTGTAGCTCTAGAAAGAGGCCAGAGTTCCCGACTTACAGTTGGATGATCGTTCAAAACCAATTTCCCAGTGGGAGCTCGTTTTATCCGGAATTCCCAGTTGTCCTGAACTCACTGAAGTCAAGTTTTCGCAGTTCCGAGTTAACAGTTGTTTTGAGCGCGGCACAAATCATGCTTCATTGACAGCATGGCCAATGTTGAATGTTTATCATTTTTAAAGAGAAAAGAGCCCTTTAATCGCAAATTTGGGACGACACAGCCACTGCCACCGATTCCTTCCAAACCAATCGTTGTTGAATTTGCGATTTCCAACTTGCGTAATGTTTATGTCCAATGGCCGATGAGGACCGATACGTTTTATTTATCATTTCTCTCCATTATTTCTCTTCATATGACAAGGATTAAAAAGGATTTGCCAGTAGATTGTCGACTTAATTCATAGTGATGACTGCTAGTTAAGATTTTGAAAGTATGATGTTGACATGATCAGTCCAATCTAAGCTACTGTACATAACGAGGTTTGACGTCATTTTATCTGTGGCCAATGACCTTGAGCCTTCTTGGATGGGCACTTCTAATGTAACTCTATGGCAGCACCAAAGGGGATAGAATTTTCTATGTCTAACCTTATACTTGGCGGTGACGAAGTGTCCCCACGAGTGACAGAACACTGAGCCAATCACGGCACAAAGCTCCATATTTTCTGCTGGTTTGCCCCACCACCACCACCACCACAGAAAGCACTGAGCTAGGCTGAAACACCTGCATTTTGAAGCAGCCTTACTTAAGACAACAAAAAAGAGACCATGTCTGTATGCAGCTTTATTAACTCAATGATATGTATTTTTTTACATTGTTTGCAAACTGATATGTGGAATGTCTTAATGCCAAAATAACATGGCGGGGTGGGGCTCAAAACAATGTGGGTCTCAAAACATGAATGACAGTTCCCCACTGATTATGAGCCGTCCTCCCCTCAGCAGCCTCCTGTGGTATAGTCCCAACCTTAGACCAACCTCTGATTTTCTAAAGACAAGGCATACTCAATCAATGCCTAATGATCAGCTTCACTCAGTAAACCTGTGATGGAGACTGGATCAGACACTCTAAATCAATCCTCATTGAACACTTGATTAGGCATAGACTAGCTGGTTCTAATTGCACAGTTGCACAAGTAAATCCGTTATTTTCTACCCTATGCCCGATTAGTGCGCTACTTTTGACCAGAGCTATGTAGGGGCTCCGGTTAAAAAGTAATTAACTATAGTGAATAGGATTACACTTGAGACTCAGCCTCAGTCCCACTCCTACTGTATGTTGGCCCTTGACAATGTGTCTTCTTCCCTTCCCCTCCACCTCTAGGGCACAGTGAGACAGCGGGGCTGCTGCTGGGAGGCGGTAGTCTAGTGGGCAGTTGGCATAATCAGCACATACTGGATCACAATGTCTGCAGAGCCTGAGACGCACTGAGAGGAGAGAAAATAAGAAAGACCACAGTGGGGAGTGGAGGAACCACTTTCACTGTTGTATAATGCAATAGGGCAATGCTCACATAATACCCAACACACATGGGTAGGAGAAGAAGGCATCACCTTCAGCTACTCACAGTGTGGTTAGAGCAGTCAGAAGCATTGTGTGTGGGTGGGTGGAATGCATGGGTGAGAAGGGGAGAGAGAGGGAGAGAGATGGGGGAGAAAGAGAGGAGAGAGAGAGAGTGAACAAGACAGAATGAGAAATCGAGAGTGAAAGTCAGAAATGGAATAGGAGAGAGTTTTCATGTGTTGAATGTGATTTACCGGAAATTCCCCCACAGGGACCTGATAGTCGTAAGCCTTAGGAAGATTGTCTAGGTTTCAGCTGTCTGGTTGTTGCTGTTTTCTATAGCAGGCACATCCACTATTCTCTCGAATAACCTTTTTTTTACTGCATCTCCATATTAACTGTGTATAACCTGTCTCATTTAGGATCTACACAAATCCCTGGCATTGTGACAGCAGAAACGCTCTCCCTTTCTCTCTCTCTCTTTCCTTTTGTCTGGGACACCTCTCATTTGCCAGGCTATGGGGAGGAGATGGAGAGAACGAAAAAGGAGAAGACAATGAAAAGGTTTACAGAGAGGGATGAAGGGATGAAGAAAGATTATTTGTGCTGGTAAGCAATCAGTCCTCGGGGCAAAGGTCAAAGGTCAGGCAGGAACTGATGAGTGTGAGAATGAACTGATAGAGGCCCTGGACTGTGGACTGAGAAATGTAGGTGGAGCTAGGTAGAGATGTTTGTATAATCAACACAATTTCTCACTACATCTAGAGGGAGGATTCCCAAGGCTTTAGCTGGTCTCATTGTTTTTGTGATTGCTCAAGGACATCTACAGCAACCTAGCCTAGGTATTTATCCCACTGGGCAAAAACTGGTTGAATCCACGTTGTTTCCACACCATTTCAACAAAATAATCCAATGAGATTACGTTGAATCAACGTGGAAAACTGATTGGATTTGCAAAAAGTCATCACCATATGGAAATTGTAAAAAACAAATCCGCACCCAACTTTTAACCTAAATCCAATGACACGATGACGGTTTTTGTTGATCAAATTGAATTCGCATTAGTTGACAACTCAACCAAATATAAAACTAGACGTTGAACTGACGTCTGTGCCCGGTGGGAGGTTATAGCCTAAGCGCTAACAACTTGTTATTGTCTTGCTGAGGGCAATGTGTGGAATGTAAAATCGGTGAGGTGTACCCGCCTGCTTTGGGTTTGTAGTTTATTTGGGTTTGTAGTTTATTTGGGTTTGTAGTTTATTTGGGTTTGTAGTTTATTTGGGTTTGTAGAGGAAACCCACCTGTCTAGGAGGGAATACAATGTATCAATTCTTATCTGACCACCAAGTATTGAATATATATATTTTACTATGGCAGTTTCATTTGTGTGTGTGCATTCTTTATCTGACCCTCTTTCTATCTCCTTCCACACTCTCACACACATTCTCATCCCTCCGCCACCTCTTTCCTCTCCCCCTCTTCAACTTTCCTGCTTCCTCAGTGAAGCCGTGTCGGTAGGACTTGATAATCTCCCAATCTCCACGGACATTACAGACCCTCGCCGGAAGGCAGGTGCCTTAATTTCCAGTAACCAGCGGTTATTACTGAATAGATCTTCTTAAAATGGAGTAGGTAATGGCCTGTGGTGCTTTGGGTGCTCGTCTAAGCTGCCTATTAGAGCCTAATGTGATTTACCCCACTGTGAAAAGAGAGAGATGGAAAAAGAGAGGGTGTGAGAGAGGATGAAACAGGGGATGAGGAGAGGATATGCGTGTGTGTGAGAGTGAGTGAGTGATTGAGTGAGTGTGAGTGAGAGAGAGAGAGCAACAGCAACATCATGATATAGTATAATGGAGGAATGGGGAAAGGTGCAGGGACTAGAGTGGAGTCCTTGGTTTAAACGTCATGGCAGCCAGATTTCTCAGAGCAGCCAAGGAAGCTTACTGCACACAGCTCATGTTCTGAGAGCCAATGTACTTAACGGTGTTCAAGCTCTATAGCGAGAGTTCCAAGCTAACCATTTTCGGTCACCGAGTAGATTAGGGATAAAGTTCCTTTTAAATCTGTAACTCACAACTGAAAGGAGAAGATCTGTAAACACTGAAATAAGACAAGGAGCAAGCACCTCCAGTCATGCATCATATCTGCAGAACAAGTTGTAATGTAATGTACTGTATGTGTCTTGTTGGTTCAGGGCCACACAGACATTTTGAAATGGACAGTGACAAATACACTATGCGTTTTTATCTGTTTTCATCTGTCTCTGTGTGGCTGCGGTGTTTGCCGTTTGCATGTTTTTGTCAGAGGTCACCTTGAGCTGGTCTTCCTGTGGCTCCCCCCTCCTTCTATCCCTGCTTCTCTCTCTCCCTCCCTCCATCCATCCCTCCCACATACTGGCTAATCCTGTCTTTTAATTAACAGGAATCAGCTCGTTATCCAGTAATTAAAGGTCTTCCACCTGTAGGGCATAGTAATCCATTAACAGGCCAGAAATGTTTACGAGATTGCACAGAGGGAGAGATTTTTCCTGCTTAGCTCAAATTAACCTATGAGGCAGTGAGATATCTGCGAACTGAGCTTTTGCTCTGAATAGTACAATCTGTAGTATGTCTGGGTATGTCAGAGTATTTGGATCTACTGTTGGACAGTGGTAACACCAAATTGAATCAATTTTATGCGAACTTATTATGACAGATTTTCTTCATTTATTTGTGTTATTCAAAAACTTTTGAATTGAGAAATAATCATTCAAAATGATTGTCAAATTGTAACCATGTTTCAACACAACTGGAACGAATACCTATATTATATCAGTTCAGGCTATTTTACTTAATTCGTCCAACTTGATGAAAAAAGCACCACATCACGTTCAAAGTGTTTATTTCCAAATAACAATGGCATAACAGAGATTTCAGTAGGGAACATTAATGCTCCCATCTGCCTCTTGCACTTCTGTGAGCTTTTTTTAGTAGCTTCAGAACTGACAGCTATCATGAATAAAGTTGTAGTAGTAGATTAGCCTTCGTGGGGGGCATCTCAGAGCGTCTGCTCTTTTCTATCCATGGCTTCTGGCTTGGGTTGGCCACCGCTGCATAGGGGGAGGAATGAAGTGAAGTGGGCAGGGCATTTGAAGCAGTAAGGAAAGTAAGGATTTTTTTTTATTGTGAAACAAACAAGAAATAACTGAAAACTTGAGCGAACATAACTACTCACCCCCCCCAAAGTCAATACTTTGTAGAGCCACCTTTTGCAGCAATTACAGCCGCAAGTCTCTTGGGGTATGTCTCTATAAGCTTGGCACATCTAGCCACTGGGATTTTTGCCCATTCCTCAAGGCAAAACTGCTCCAGCTCCTTCAAGTTGGATGGGTTCCGCTGGTGTACTGCAATATTTAAGTCATACCACAGATTCTCAATTGGATTGAGGTCTGGGCTTTGACTAGGCCATTTCAAGACATTTAAATGTTTCCCCTTAAACCACTTGAGTGTTGCTGAAGCAGTATGCTTAGGGTCATTGTCCTGTTGGAAGGTGAACCTCCGTCCCAGTCTCAAATCTCTGGAAGACTGAAACAGGTTTCCCTCAATAATTTCCCTGTATTTTGAACCATCCATCATTCCTTAAATTCTGACCAGTTTCCCAGTCCCTGCCGATGAAAAACCTTCCCACAGCATGATGCTGCCACCACCATGCTTCACTGTGGGGATGAGGTTCTCGGGGTGATGAGAGGTGTTAATTTGCGCCAGACATAGCGTTTTCCTTGATGGCCAAAAAGCTACATTTTTGTCTCATCTGACCAGAGTACCTTTTTCCATATGTTTGGGGAGTCTCCAACTTGCCTTTTGGCGAAAACCAAATGTGTTTGCATATTTTTAAGCAAAAGCAATGGCTTTTTTTCTGGTCACTCTTCCATAAAGCCCAGCGCTGTGGAGTGTACGGCTTAAAGTGGTCCTATGGATAGATACTCCGATCTCCGCTGTGGAGCTTTGTAGCTCATTCAGAGTTATCTTTCGTCTCTTTGTTGCCTCTCTGATTAATGCCCTCCTTGCCTGGTCCTTGAGTTTAGGTGGGCGGCCCTCTCTGGGCAGGTTTGTTGTGGTGCCATATTCTTTCAATTTTTAATAACAGATTGAATGGTGCTCCGTGGGATGTTCAAAGTTTATGATATTTTTTTTATAACCCAACCCAACTTCCCCACAACTTTATTCCCTAACCTGTTTGGCGAGATCCTTTGTCTTTGTGGTGCCGCTTGCTTGGTGGTACCCCTTGCTTAGCGGTGTTGCAGACTCTGGGACCTTTCAGAACAGGTGCGTATATATACTGAGATCATGTGACACTTAGATTGCACAGAGATTGACTTTATTTAACTAATTATGTGACTTCTGAAGGTAATTGGTTGCACCAGATCTTACGTAGGGGCTTCATAGCAAAGGCAGTAAATACATACAGTTGAAGTCGGAGGTTTACAGACACCTTAGCCACATACATATAAACTCAGTTTTTCACAATTCCTGACATTTAATCCTAGTAAAAATTCCCTGTCTTAGGTCAGTTGGGATCACCACTTTATATTAAGAATGTGAAATGTCAGAATAATAGTAGAGAGAATTATTTATTTCAGCTTTTATATCTTTCATCACATACCCAGTGGGTCAGAAGTTTACTTACACTCAACTAGAATTTGGTAGCATTGCTTTTAAATTGCTTAACTTCTCTAGGATAGGGGGCAGCATTTTCACGTTTGAATGAAAAGCATACCCAAATTCAACTGCCAGCTACTCATCCCCAGAAGATCAGATGTGCATATTATTAGTAGATATGGATAGAAAACACTATGACATTTCTAAAACTGTTTGAATCATGTATGTGAGTATAACAGAACTTATTTAGCAGGCGAAACCCCGAGGACAAACCATTCAGATTTTTTTTTTTTTTAGGTCACTGTCTTTTCATTGGGAATCCAGATTTCTAATTGACCTTCTTGCAGTTCCTACCGCTTCCACTGGATGTCAACAGTCTTTAAAAATTGTTTGAGGTGTTTTCCTTTGTGTAATGAAGAAGTACGGCCATCTTGAACGAGGGTCACTTGAAGTGTACTGTTAGATAGAGGCGCGTGACCAGAAAGCTAGCTACAGTTTGTTTTAATCCTGTATTGAACACAGATCATCCCGTCTTCAATTTTATTGATTATTTACGTTAAAAAATACCTAAAGTTGTATTACAAAAGTAGTTTGAAATGTTTAGGCAAAGTTTACAGGTAACTTTTGAGATATTTTGTAGTCACGTTGCACAAGTTGGAACCGGTGTTTTTCTGGATCAAACGCGCCAAATAAATGGACATTTTGGATATATATCGACGGAATTAATCGAACAAAAGGACCATTTGTAATCATATTGGAGTGCCAACAACAGAAGCTCGTCAAAGGTAAGGCATGAATTCTATTTTTATTTCTGCGTTTGTGTCGCACCTGCAGGGTTGAAATATGCTTCTCTCTCTGTTTACTCTGTTGCTATCCTCAGATAATAGCATCGTTTGCTTTTGCCCGAAAAGCCTGTTTGAATTCTGACATGTTGGCTGGATTCACAACAAGTGTAGCTTTCATTTGATATCCTTCATGTGTGATTTAATGAAAGTTTGATCTTTATAGTAATTTATTTGAATTTGGCGCTCTGCATTTTCTCTGGCTTTTGACCAAGTGAGACAGTAGCGTCCTGCCTAAACTCAGATTTTTGGATATAAATATGAACTTTACCGAATAAATCATACATGTATTGTGTAACATGAAGTCCTATGAGTGTCATCTGATGAAGATCATCAAAGGTTAATGATTAATTTTATCTCTATTTCTGCTTTTTGTTACTCCTCTCTTTGGCTGGAAAAATGGCTGTGTTTTTCTGTGACTTGGCTCTGACCTAACATAATCGTTTGGTGTGCTTTCGTCGTAAAGCCTATTTGAATTCTAACATGTTGGCTGGATTCACAACAAGTGTAGCTTTAATTTGGTATCTTTCATTTGTGATTTCATGAAAGTTTGATTTTTATAGTAATTTATTTGAATTTGGCGCTCTGCATTTTTACTGGCTTTTGGCCAAGTGGGACGTTAGCGTCCCACATATCCCAGAGAAGTTAACTTGGGTCAAACCTTTCAGGTAGCATTCCACAAGCTTCCCACAATAAGTTGGGTGAATTTTGGCCCATTTCTCCTGACAGAGCTGGTGTAACGAAGTCAGTTTTGTAGGCCTCCTTGCTCGCACACGCTTTTTCAGTTCTGCCCACAAATTTTCTGTAGGACTGAGGTCAGGGCTTTGTGATGGCCACTCAAATACCTGGACTTTGTTGTCCTTAAGCCATTTTGCCACAACTTTGGAAGTATGTTTTGTCCATTTGGAAGACCCATTTGCGACCAAGCTTTAACTTCCTGACTGATGTCTTGAGATTTTGCTTCAATATATGCACATCATTTTCTGACCTCATGATGCCATCTATATTGTGAAGTGCACCAGTCCCTCCTGCAGCAAGGACCCCCACAACTTTTTATGGTTGTTTTGGAGCAGTGGCTTCTTCCTTGCTGAGCGGCCTTTCAGGTTATGTCGATAAAGGACTTGTTTTACTGTGGATATAGATACTTTTGTACCTGTTTCCTCCAGCATCTTCACAAGGTCCTTTGCTGTTGTTCTGGGATTGATTTGCACTTTTCGCACCAAAGTACGTTCATCTCGAGGAGACAGAACGTGTCTCCTTCCTGAGCAGTATGACGGCTGCATGGTCCCATGGTGTTTATACTTGCGACTATTGTTTGTACAGATGAACGTTGTACCTTCAGCCGTTTGGAAATTGCTCCCAAGGATGAACCAGACTTGTGGAGGTCTACAATTTTTTTCTGAGGTCTTGGCTGATATCTTTTGATTTTCCCAGCAAAGAGGTACTGAGTTTGAAGGTAGGCCTTGAAATACATCCACAGGTACACCTCCAATTGACTCAAATGATGTCAATTAGCCTATCAGAAGCTTTTTCCAAGCTGTTTAATTGCACAGTCAACTTAGTGTATGTACACTGCTGACCCACTGGAATTGTGATACAGTGAACTATAAGTGAAATAATCTGTCTGGAAACAATTGTTGTAAAAATTACTTGTCACGTTAACAAAGTAGATGTCCTAAACGACTTGCCAAAACTATGGTTTGTTAACAAGACATTTGTGGAGTGGTTGAAAAATGAGTTTTAATGACTGCAACATAAGTGTATGTAAGTTTCCAAATTCAACTGTATATTCTTCTGGAAAAATTCTGTTATAAATAATTTTGTCTTAGTTAAAAATAAATTGTCCTCCAGTAAACTTGGATAAAATTTCCAATATCCCCGTCCATGTGGATATTCTGTAAGAGTTATGTGAAGGCCAATTAGATGATGATCTGATCGCATTCTGTCTCCTTTTAAAACTTTTTTAACCTTTGATGCAATAGAGAAAGAGACAAGAAAGTAGTCAAGACAACTAGCTTGATTAAGTCTCCTCGGTGTACATTACCGTTCAAAAGTTTGGGCTCACTTAGAAATGTCCTTGTTTTTGAAAGAAAAGCATATTTTTTGTAGATTACAATAACATCAAATTGAAAAGAAATACAATGTAGACATTGTTAATGTTGTAAATTACTATTGTAGCTGGAAAAGGATAATTTTCTATGGAATTTCTACAGAGGCGTACAGTCCCATTATCAGCAACCATCACTCCTGTGTTCCAATGACACGTTGTGTTAGCTAATCGAAGTTTATCATTTTAAAAGGCTAGTTCATCATTAGAAAACCCTTTTGCAATTATTTTAGCACAGCTGAAAACTGTTGTTCTGATTAAAGAAGCAATAAAAACAATTTTATTGCTTCTTTAGGGTTTTCTAATGATCAATTAGACATTAGGTTTGGGTTTTTTAGGTTTGGGTTTTTTAGTCTCCAAATATCCATTATTTCTAATGTGTCCATAATATTTGTGATTTCCTCAAGGGCACGGTGA
Organism: Salvelinus alpinus; assembly: GCF_045679555.1. Taxonomy (NCBI): domain Eukaryota; kingdom Metazoa; phylum Chordata; class Actinopteri; order Salmoniformes; family Salmonidae; genus Salvelinus; species Salvelinus alpinus. The sequence goes on from NC_092090.1 coordinate 48,153,529, forward strand.
TGATAGAGTGTTTTCCTTTACTGTCCATTGAGGTACTTAACACTGTTTTATAATCTCCCACCATAATGATTTGATCATTTGTTGCCTGGAAATTCAATACATTGGTATAAATATTTTCGACGAAGTATGGATCATCCTGATTTGGACCATATAAGTTAATGAGCCAAATCCCTTTTTCGTCGACTTTCATATTCAAAAAGATCCACCTTCCTTGCGAACCATTCTTGACTATTTGCACATTCAGATCAACATTTTTGTTAATTAATATCACACCTTTTGAGTTCCTTTGTCCATGACAGAAAATTATTTCACCACCCCATTCCTTTTCCATGCAACTTCATCTAACGATGTAGAGTGAGTTTCCTGTAAACACTATATGTTATATTCCTTTTCTTTTAGCCATGTAAAGACTGATCTTCTTTTTTTATAATCTGCTAAACAGTTACAATTAGAACTGGATATACTTATTTCACCCCTTGCCGTAACTAGATAATATTCTCAGTATAAATTGACCATAATTAGTGCATGTAAAGTTACTCTCATAAGAGGTATTAAGACGGTCAAAATTTGCAATATTTGTTTTATTCCCCTGCCTGTTTGCCTGTGAGCCAAAGCCACATAAGTTAGAAAATTGGGTCAAGATATTATGTGTGTAGTAAATCTGAGTAGGTTGATATGTATGATATTGAACGTGATTTAGTGAGTGTGTATGATGTCTGGATTAGAGTAAGACTATAATTCTGATGTCCAAATAAATAATAACCCAGCCAATTTCCATGGATGAGTGTCTATGTGTATAACATGAAGTGTGTATAGCCTTTGTATTCAGGATGATAATTGTAATCCATATCGTATCACCATCATAGGTATATCATAATTACCGTTAATGTAATTTTCATAGAAAAACACATCCCAGCATTTCCAAAGTAATTGACGTTTCACATGATCATGAAAGAGACCTTGCATTGCTATAGAGACGGCTTCACTACAGTACAAATGTTTACAGTACCATTTGTTATTATTCCACAACGTCCCTGTTCTGATATCTTCCCCTTGCTTGTTGTAAACATAGATACACATGTAGACAAAGACATGGAAAAGATAGACAAACAAAAAACATATTCAATTATAGAAAAGTTCTTGACGATAGAGAAGAGAAGAGAAGAGGAGAGAAAGAGAGAGAGATCAAGTGTGTATGTATAAGTCCGTACGTGCAAGTGAGCACGTAATTGAGTGCGTGTGTGTTCATATCAACTTCATAGTGTTCACATATTTGTACAGTTCCCATTCTTTTATGTTTTCATAACCTGACATCACCGTAGAATTTAATACAGCCATGGTGTTATGGAGCTGTCTCAGAAGAGCTGTCCATCTATAAAGAGTTTGTCCACAATGAGAAAGTGATGACACTTACCCCTCTCCCTCTGTTGTCTCTGTACAGGATACAGTCTCTTGCGACGTTCGTTTGTCTCCCGTGGAAATTGGTCATTGAGACCGGATTTGGACCCTTTTAGATCCCTTCCTCTGCTTTTGATCAGCTCCATCTGTTGGTAGTGTTCACATTTTATGATGATAGGTCTGGGACCCTTGGTCTTGTCGCTCCGAGCTCCAAGTCTGTGTACTCTGTGAAAAGTCACCTTGTTTGCAGTCTCTAGAGGAAGTTTCAATGTGGATTGCATGAACTCTCTGATTGCCCCCTCTGGATTATTGGATGCGTCTTCAGGAATCCCAGAAAATATAAGATTTTCACGCATGCTATGGCTTTGTATGTCTAGTAGCAACTCCCTCATCACCCTGTTTTCCCTGAGTAGAGAAAACATGTTGGAATCGAGGGTTTTTATCTTGGCTGTGAGTGCCTTGTTTTCTCCTTGGAGCGAGAGAATTTCACTCTGGCTAAACTCCAAACTCCCCCTCAGCCCTGCTACCTCCTCACACAACTTTTCAAGTGTTGAATGGATTCCAGCAAAAGCACTAGCCTCTAGTTCAACAGTAAGTAAATTGTCTGTGTCTGTAGATGAATCTGTCTTTCTTTTTTTTTGCCGGGTTAGAGTTCTTTTGTGAGGTATCTTTCCACAATGGAGTATGTTGTTCCTCCATAACATAAAGCTGTTGATACTCGTCGATTTCCCTCAGGATTTCCTTAGTATCCAGGTTGGCTCTGAACTACAACCAGGTGTTTACAAATGTTTTGAACGATGCGTCTATTCCATGACGACCAAAGATGTTTTCCCGAGTTACGCTCGCACCCGAGAACGCTCGCATCAGGGCGAGCGTTATAGAGTTTGAACGTGCCAAGAATTCCGGATGGACCACCCCTAAGTGGAAGTGAATCAAACAGGTACTCAGGTAAACAGCCAATTCTTATTTACAATGACGGCCTACCCCGGCCAAACCTTCCCCTAACCCGGCCAAACCTTCCCCTAACCCGGTCAATGCTGGGCCAATTGTGCGCCGTCCTATGGGACTCCCAATCACGGCCGGTTGTGAAACAGCCCAGGATCGAACCAGGGTCTGTAGTCACACCTCTAGCACTGCGAAGTTACAGAAACACACAAATAAACTTCAGTTAGTGCTAAATACGGCTGCTAGAATCCTGACTAGAACCAAGAAATTTGATCATATTACTCCAGTGCTAGCTTCCCTACACTGGCTTCCTGTTAAGGCAAGGGCTGATTTCAAGGTTTTACTGTTAACCTATAAAGCGTTACATGGGCTTGCTCCTACCTATCTTTCCGAGTTGGTCCTGCCGTACATACCAATACGTACGCTACGGTCACAAGACGCAGGCCTCCTAATTGTCCCTAGAATTTCTAAGCAAACAGCGGGAGGCAGGGCTTTCTCCTATAGATCTCCATTTTTATGGAACAGTCTGCCTACCCATGTGAGAGACGCAGACTCGGTCTCAACCTTTAAGTCTTTACTGAAGACTTATCTCTTCAGTAGGTCATATGATTGAGTGTAGCCTGGCCCAGGAGTGTGAAGGTGAACGGAAAGGCTCTGGAGCAACGAACCGCCCTTGCTGTCTCTGCCAGGCCGGTTCCCCTCTCTCCACTGGGATTCTCTGCCTCTAACCCTGTTACAGGGGCTGAGTCACTGGCTTGCTGGTGCTCTTTCATGCCGTCCCTAGGAGGGGTGCGTCACTTGAGTGGGTTGAGTTACTGACGTGATCTTCCTGTCTGGGTTGGCGCCCCCCCTTGGTTTGTGCTGTGGTGGAGACCTTTGTGGGCTATACTCGGCCTTGTCTCAGGATTGTAAGTTGGTGGTTGAGGATTTCCCTCTAGTGGTGCGGGGGCTGTGCTTTGGCAAAGTGGGTGGGGTTATATCCTTCCTATTTGGCCCTGTCCGGGGGTTTCTTCGGATGGGGCCACAGTGTCTCCTGACCGCTCCTGTCTCAGCCTCCAGTATTTATGCTGCAGTAGTTTGTGTCGGGGGGCTAGGGTCAGTTGGTTACCTGGAGTACTTCTCCTTTCTTATCCAGTGTCCTGTGTGAATTTAAGTATGCTCTCTCTAATTCTCTCGTTCTCTCTGAGAACCTGAGCCCTAGGACCATACGTCAGGACTACCGGGCATGATGACACCTTGCTGTCCCCAGTCCGCCTGGCCTTGCTGCTATTCCAGTTTCAACTGTTCTGCCTGTGGTTACGGAACCCCTACCTGTCCCAGACCTGCTGTTTTCAACTCTTAATGATCGGCTATGAAAAGCCAACTGAGATTTATTCCTGATTATTATTTGACCATGCTTGTCATTTATGAACATTTTGAAAATCTTGGCTCTCTCTAATTTTCTCCTTCTCTCTTTCTTTCTCTCGGAGGACCTGAGCCCTAGGACCATACGTCGGGACTACCGGCCGTGGTGACTCCTTGCTGTCCCCAGTCCGCCTGGCCTTGCTGCTATTCCAGTTTCAACTGTTCTGCCTGCGGTCATGGAACCGCCACCTGTCCCAGACCTGTTGTTTTTCAACTCTTGATGATCGGCTATGAAAAGCCAACTGAAAATTATTCATGATTATTATTTGACCATGCTTGTCACTTATGAACATTTTTGAACATCTTGGCATAGTTCTGTTATAATCTCCACCCGGCACAGCCAGAAGAGGACTGGCCACCCCTCATAGACTGGTTCCTCTCTAGGTTTCTTCCTAGGTTTTGGCCTTTCTAGGGAGTTTTTCCTAGCCACCGTGCTTCTACACCTGCATTACTAGCTGTTTGGGGTTTTAGGCTGGGTGTCTGTACAGCACTTCGAGATATTAGCTGATGTACGAAGGGCTATATAAAATAAAATTGATTGATTGATATCATAACCCCAAGACATGCTAACTTCTCACCATTACAATAACAGGTGAGGTTAGCATTGATATTTGTGCATCTTTCTCGCTCATCATTTTCTTAAAATGAGCCATTCATTTCTATTGGGCACAAAATAATCTGAAACACAGCCAAATCAAACAGCAAATGCCTCCAACAAATGTGTAGAGTCACAAGCTTGATGTACTCATTGTGTGCAATGAATATGATGCCAACTAGTTAACTTTTGACTACTTTGGGACAAAGTAGTGAATTAGTCCCAATACTTTTAGTGCCCTAAAATGGGGGGACTATGTACAAAAGGTTCTGTAATTTCTAAATGGTTCACCCGATATGGGTGAAAATACCTTCATATTGAAGCTGACCGTTTGAACTTTAACCTCACAGCTTTAACGTTGTTTCCTTTCAAATCCAAAAGTGCTAGAGTACAGAGCCAAAACAACAACATAATTATCAGTAACCAGGTTTCCATCCAACCTTTTTGTGCGAGTAAAGTACAGTACATGTCGGATAAAACATTTCATAACAGGCCAGTTGGAAACAAAACAAATTGACAAAACAAAATATGCTGGACAAGGTGAGATGTTTATAATATGGGAAATGACGGTGGAACCGCTTTTATGCGCAAATATTGTTAAAAAACCATCATATCGAAGTAAACGCGATGACATGTTTGACAAATTAATCTTGCTCTTTTGTCCATAATAATAATCCCATCATCTAGGCTAAACGTGCACTCTAGCCAACAGCGTACAAATATCGCTGTTTGCTAGAGTGTACATGCTAATACAAGAGTGGGCACACACACTATATAACACCATTATTTAGGAGAGAAAACCATAATTTGAGTTTAAAATGCAATGGAAACCCATTTAACCCATTTAACTTGTATTTTTTATTCGGTACATGGGAATTTAACTGCAAAAGGTATTTTTATGTAAAGTACGTCACCACACACAGCCTTTTATCTGCAACAAGTCAATTAGATGGAAACACATCTCCAGTGGGAAAATATGCATATTGTATGAAATATGAATATGCATGAAAATCTGTCGCCTATTGGATGGAAACCTAGCTACTGTCCCAATAATTTTGAAGCTCACTGTATATGGTCATATATGGTCGTACTTGATGTGCACCAGATTCATTCATGTATGTAGAAATGAACTGACCAAATGTAGTTTGGTCAAAGAGTTTGTCTTGTTTGGGGCCGTAGTTCATTAGGATAATACCCAGCATACATTGCAACAAGTACATTTTGGTCATTCGGCAGACTATTATATTCAGAGCGACTTCAGTCAGTGCATTCAGGTAGATAAACAACCACATGTAAAAAGTTTCTGTAACCGTTACTGAGAATGTCACTAAAGTGATCTGTTGGTTGGGAACTTTCTTCAGTCAATGGGCACTTGGACCTGTTGGGACAGAAATGCATTCATAAAGCAAAAGACAACCAGTCACTGAAGAAAACAATAGACGAAGTGATACACTACAAAGACATTCCGCTCTCCACCATACTGAGCACCATACTTTTTCTCTTTATCTGTCTATGCACAGTCTTTCTCTCCCACTCTCTATCTCTCTTTCTCGACCCTCCAGGGCTCCTGCATGTGGTCCGGACTCCCAATCGTCGGTTGATTCGTACGGTTTACGTTTCCAGTCCCGTCCTCCCAGACACGGAATCAGGCAGCGATTAGTCTCCCCTGAGCCAGACTTGAAGGACGAACCGCCGATCTTGTCCTCGTTAACTCTCCATTAGCTGCACTATAATGGGGTTTTAATGAAAGGGGCGACAGACTGACATGCTCAACTTAACCTCTGGCTCAGAGGAGACAGATGTCTGTCAGTTGCCATTCTACCCTGTATGCCCTCCAGAGGGGTATACTACAAAGCAGCCTCAATGAGTTAGCCAGCTAACTTGGCCAAATATTCTGAAATAACTGTCACATTGTTTAGAAAGAGAAGATTGAAATGGGCATGGTGTACTTGACTTAACAACCCAAAAAAAACATATCTATATTTAGCTTCCATAATGAACCACAACATCTGTAGTTATTTATGGTTGTTTATCAAAGTTAGCTGGCCAACTCATTAACTCATCCTGCTTTGTAGTATATGTATATGTAGTATATGTAGTATATACCCCCCCTGCCCTTCTTGGGAAGACAGATTTACAGCATCCTACTCACACTCACCCTTTCTCAGATAGAGGCAACATACCATCAAAGCTTCATCATATACTACCAGATTAAAAGTTCCTCTCACTTTTTGTAATTGTCAACGTTAGGCGAGTGTAATGGATGTGAAATGGCTAGCTAGTTAGCGGTGGTGCGCGCTAATAGCCTTTCAATCGATGACGTCACTTGCTCTGAGACCTTGAAGTAGTGGTTCCCCTTGCTCTGCAAGGGCCGTGGCTTTTGTGGAGCGATGGGTAACGATGCTTCGTGGGTGACTATTGTTGATGTGTGCAGAGGGTCCCTGGTTCGCGCCCGGGGCGAGGGGACGGACTAAAGTTATACTGTTACACGAGGAAGAAAGCAAGTCTGATTACACAGAATTTCTGAAATACCAATATAAAAATACCAGGCAACAACCTTAGTCACACTTACCAGAGGAAAGAGCATTCCAATAAGTCTAGTAAAAAATATGAATACAAATCATTAATTTTCCACATACGGTACACTCGGCCCTCTCATCCTTTTTAGATTTTCAAATGTCTTCCTCTGACTGAATGACCAAATTAATTTCGGAGGCTTGAATATGGAAAGGTGACAGAGACCGAGACCTAGGAGGGCAGAAGCGGTCAACTGATCTTTCGGTGAAAACTACGGCGCAGTGCGTCAAATCTCATTACCAGAGTCAAACAGACCTTCACACAAATTAGCAAAGATGGTTTGCTAATAAGAGCAGCTAATAAGATACTTTTATTTGAGCAAATTACAAACTGACTGCTCATAGTGAAGTCAAACGGTGGATTGTCTGTTAGCTAGAAGATGACAGATCACAGATAATCCCCGAAGAAAAGAGAGATCACTGGGCACAGTCGTCAGTCAGTCTATTTTGATTTACATTTGGTTGAGTTGTCAACGAACATGAATTCAACATTAAATCAACCAAAAATGTAACCATGACATTGGATTTAGGTCAAATATTTTTGGGGTGCAAATCCAATCAGTTTTCCACGTTGATTAATTGTCATCACACAGATTTGTTGTTGAAATGACATGGAAAAAACGATTGATTCAAACAGTTTTTGCCCAGTGGGGAAGATGTAAGACTGATGTGCAGAAGTCAAGGCTAGCATCGACTTTTAGAGAAGGGTTTGATAATGAAAGTGTTTGGGAGCAGGTGGGGCAAGAGTCAAGGTTTGAAAGATGGTTCAGTCAAATGTTGAGCTACTGTAGAGTTACAAAGTAAAGAACGACTATCCATGATCTACTTGGAGAAAACTTTCAACACTTCAGGAGTCCAAGAGCTTTAGCTGAAATCATCTTTTGTGTTAAATAATTACTGTCCGTAAGCGTGAGAGGCTATTGTTCACCGGATTAAGCTGTGCACGCCGTATGTCTCTTCCTCAGCATTCTGTACCATCGTATAATGCTATTGTGATCCTGACTGATTAAATCTCCCTGCATCTGAACCGATTTCCCCAGACCCCAGCCTGATAATAGACACGGCTATTGATTTCTATGAACTGTTGTTAATTCTACACTTTTGTTTTGGAAGGAGTGAAGCCTAGGCTGGCTAATTGCCACCTCCAAAAGGTCATTTTTAATTAATGTTGTGACTCCACAATGTGAGTGTGATTATTGCAGAGCCCATCTTGGCATACTAAACACAAGAAAATGTTATGGGGGATTGTGTAGCAGTCCTGGATAAGGATTTTTTAAAGGTTTCGAGGGTTTAATTAGTTCGATAGAAACATGCAGGCATTTCAAACATTGGGGAAGGCAAATCGATCGAACTAGACGTGCAATAATAGTACAAGGTTTGTGCTGAAGCTTTTTCCCTCTTCATATGTATATTTTTTTACCCTTATTTTACCAGGTAAGTTGACTGAGAACACATTCTCATTTACAGCAACAACATGGGAAATAGTTACTATGGAGAGGAGGGGATGATTAGGTGGCCATGATGGCATGAGGGCCAGTTGTGAATTTTAGCCAGGACACCCCAGCTCTTACGATAAGTGCCTTGGAATCTTTAGTGACCAAAGAGAGTCAAGACACCACTTACAGTTTTTGCCGATTGCTTACACCCTGAAAGTGAATGCTTAGACAAAAGCATCAAAACCTTAACTTTTGTAACCACGCCTTAAAAAAAGGCACCAAAAGTTCAAACACATTTTCTGCTTTGCAATTTGTTTGCAATTCTACAACACACTTTGCACTTTGTTTACACTTTGTTTGCAATTCCGCAACACACTTGCAAAACACTACACACTGTTTCTTACATTAGACACTTCGTTCAAGAATGAAATCTCTTGCAATCATTGGGGAAATACTTCTATTCAAAATACACCTGAAATTGGCAACATCCACACGAAAACAGTTACACTGAACACCAATTCGTTTTTTTGTAACCTTTATTTAACTAGGCAAGTCAGTTAAGAACAAATTCTTATTTTCAATGACGGCTTAGGAACAGTGGGTTAACTGCCTTGTTCAGGGACAGAACAGCATACTTTTACCTTGTCAGCTCGGGGATTTGATCTTGCAACCTTTCAGTTACCAGTCCAATGCTCCAACCACGAGGCTACCTGCCTTAGCATTACAAATAGACCTCAGGTAAGCTCACCTCTTTTGTGAGAACTTTGCAAACATGGAGGCAGTGAGAGCCAGAGGAAGAGGTAGAGGAAGAGAGAGAGAGAGGAGGAGGACGAGGACAAGAACAAAGAAGGGGACCAGGCAATAGACGGACACATATTTCTGATGACATTAGGGCCACTTTGGTGGACCATGTCATAAATCATGGCCTGACGATGAGGGAGGCTGGGCAGAGAGTCCAGCCCAACCTGAGTCGCTACACGGTAGGATCCATAATACGAACATTTAGACTGGAGAACAGGTGTGTGTTCAACTTTATACACTAGACTGTACCTATTTAATTGTTGCACATCATTCTGCATCACAGTACAATATAATGTAGTCCTACAGTATTAGGTCTATGCTCCTCATTGAACAAAAAAAATAGGTATAGTGCTGTGAAGTACATGTAATACAGTTTTGATGTTACTGTGTACAGTATGACAGTACAGTACGTAAAAAATAACCTAACCAATGACATTATATTCTTGCATTTTCTACAGAACTGCCAGACGACCTCCTGAGGGTGGAAGGCAACGTCTGTTCACACATGAACAGGAACTGGCCATTGTCAATCTAGTGTTGGCAAACAACACCATCCGTCGACATCAACTACGAGAGCAAATCATCGCAGATCACGCCACGTTCCATAACATCAACCGTGTCGGTATGTCGACACTCTGCCGCATCTTGCATCAACACCAACTTACGATGAAGCAGCTGTCCAGAGTTCCATTTGAGAGCAACAACGTTGGAGTCAAAGACCTTCGCTGTGACTATGTGCAAGTAAGTGTCACTGTACTATACTGTAATACAATAATGGCAGTAGATTGCGTCCTATTGGCATTGCATTGATACATTCAGATAAGGCAGTATGTGGCCCCATTCTGGGGGTGGGGGGGGGCACCTGTCTGTGGGGGCGGGCACCTGTCTGTGGGGGCACCTGCCTTGCCTGTAGCTTGTAGTTTTGACTGAATGTGTCTGAAATATCACTTTGGGTGCCGTCATTAGTCTGCAAGGAGTTCTCCATCACCACGCCACCCTTGGTCCCTACAATACTGCACACATAATCATATTTCTGGACGCTTTACATAATGCAGCTGTACAGGACGGACCAGAGCAGCCCGGGTTTGTTGTCATCTGGGATAATGTTCGTTTCCACTGGGCTGCTCTGGTCAGGGGCTGGTTCACCAACCACAATAACGTCACAGTTGTATACTTGCTCCCTTACTCCCCATGTCTCAATCCGATTGAGGAATTCTTTTCGGCTTGGTGTTGGAAAGTGTGTGACCGCGCCAACCACGTGCCCGCCTGCCTCTTCTGGAAGAGGCATGCGGAGACATTGAGGTGGGGTCAGTCCAGGGTGATATTTCCTCCATTGCCTAGCCAGGGTTGACATTGCTTGTGATGTGGATGAGGTGATGTGGCCGGACCCTAACAGAAGATGGGGTCCATAAACCATCCGCCCCATCCCTTACGATACAATTTTTTGTTTACCATTGCACTGTAATTTTACTGTAATTATTTTTGTTTCCATGAGTTTACAGTAACATATTGAATTGATTACTGTACTGTAATTATACTTTTCTTTGTGTTTTTTTGTTGTTGTAAAAACCTGCAATGGCAAAAAAATAAGCTGTATATATTAGTTTCTGAAGCCTTTCTATTTTTGTGTTCATTGAAATGTGAGTAGATGTTATTAAAAAGGTATGCAAAGTACAATTATTTTTTTTAAGACAGCAGCGTTTTGTATAAAGTACATCAGTGTGTTGCTGCTGCTTTGAAAGAGTAATTCAAATGGTGCATGTGTGTATCATTTTGTTGCAAAAATGTCATTTTGAAAAAGGTTTGTTAGGTTTTGAGGATTGTTAGGTTCATTTAGACATAGAAGTGTTGTGTCTTATTTGGCGTGTGTGTAGAGTTGACACAATGAGCCAAATTCCACAACAAGTGTGTAAGCAATCGCAAAAAACTAGAACATTCCATCTGAACGACAGCAGCTTACATAGGGCAATGTCCCCAATCACTGAAGAGTGCCTACAACTGGAACTCCAACACCAATTCCAGCAGCACCTGGTCTCCCATCCTGGGACCAACCCTGCTTAGCTTCAGAGGCAAGCCAGCAGGTGTGTGTGTGTGTGTGTGTGGTCATTGAATTCACATTAAAATGCACTGATTAGACCCCAACCCCCCATAGAGGCTTGAAGGGCAGAGATTGTTGATTAATATTGACCGACATTGCTGGTAGCATGTTCTAACATGTCACCAGAGACCTCTGACAGGCCTGGATACACAGGCATATTAAACACAACCACCGCTGAGACACACACATGAACACACACACAAACAAACCGAATGAAAGTGTGCACACACAAAACACTGTATGAAAGCTCATACACGCACACACACACACAGACAAAATGTAGGGCCTTGACCTTACTCTTAGGCAACAGGCGCCAGATCCACTAAGCATTTGCTTTAACAACTGCTATCACTCCTCTCAGGCCTACCTTTTCATCCTCTCTCTCTCTCTCGCCTACATGTATGTAACAGCGGGGACAGCTGAGTGGTGAACTCTCACACATCTCGACACCAGTGGGGGCTGGTGGGGGGGGGGGGGGGGCTATAGGAGGACGGGCTCATTATATGGATGGAATAAATGGAATGGTTTCCATATGTTTGATGTGTTCGATACTGTGCCATTCCAATGAGCTCATCCTCCTATAGCTATTCCCACTAGCCTCCTCTGCTCGACAATGTTTGTAAAGAAAGCAGGATAGACTGAAGTCCCTGGCTCATACGGTCCTTATACTGTACATGCTGTATATAATGAAAGGGTGTTACAATCCCAAAGCTGTATGCATGAGACAGACATCAATAATATGTGTCCTGAGGTGATCAATGTGGCTTTGGATTGTCTTTGAGACACACACACGAAAGCGGCATTCTTCTCATGGACCTGGGGCTTCATTTATAAAATGGACTTACCATCAATTTTGATCTTAAATATGACTTACGCTGAAAATCACGTATAAGTAGTTATTTATAAAACCTTACTTTGACGTGGAAAGGATCTTATCTCTACGCAAAGTCTTGACTTGACGTACATGTAAGTGATTTTCCTGCTGGTTATGTAGGGGTATTGCAGTTTGGGACGCATACTGTATGCGGTGAACTTTGCATTAGCTTCATGAACAATTTGTTAGGAATTATCAATTAAAGTTGTAAAGGAATTAATTGCCAGACTCAAGGTGTTTTGAATTAAAAACAGGATGCGATGTTCTCTAAATAGTGTGTCAAATTAGAAAAAAGTAACCATGGCTGTTCTTGCGTTATTTGAAGATATTGTAAACCGTGCTTTTAGAAGGGAGAGAGTTTTCAGAGACCGGAATGACTTTTTTGCGAATGATGTTCCATGGCTTATAAATCGCTATCGTCTCCCAAGAAATGTTCTGTTAGATTTGTGAGCGGATTTAGCCCCTAATCTGGAAAGGAAGACACGCTGTAATCATGCCATACCCATATCTGTCCAAGTACTGTCCACTGGGATTCCTCGCTACTGGGACATTCCAGAGGGAAATGAGTGACAGGTCGGGTATATCACAGCCATCATTCAGCCGCATCCTGCCACAAGTCATCGAGGCGATTCTACACGTGTTGTCCACGAGATACATTCGTTTCCCATTTACAGCCGATGAACAGGCGCACGTCAAAGCCGAGTTTGTCCGCTCATTTAATTTTCATAGGTGCAGTTGACTGCACGCATTTTGCCTTACGCGCATCGTCGGTAGATGAACATGTATATGTTAACAGGAAGAATTTCCATTCATTGAATGTTCAGATCATCTGCGATGCCCGTTTGCAACTACTCAAATGTATGCTCCAAGTGACCAGGGTCTATGAACGACTCATTCATTCTGCAGCACAGCAGAGTAGGCCTGCGTCAAGAAGCTGGTGAGAGTGGAGGCGGGTGGCTTCTCGGTGAGTTCTTTTTTTTCAGGGTATAATAGCCTATTAACCGTGCAAAATAATTGTAACACAATAGTTTTACCCTATTAGGTGGCTATCCACTGAAAGCGTGGCTTTTCACTCCCTTTGCCGATCCCCGAACAGCAGAGGAGATGCGCTGCAATTTGGCGAACGGCAGAACAAGGTCGGAGGTGGAGCGCACCGTCGGACTGCTGAAGGGCAGGTGGTGTTGCCTTGATGCATCCGGTGGAAAACTCCTCTACAAGCCAGAGAAGATAACTTCATTTAATAAAAATAGAAAACTTAAATTTAGTTTTAAAATGGGTCAACTTAAAGCAACATATACCAAGATTTTATATTTAGCATTTTATTGAAATTGCACACCCAAATGTTCCATCCAAATAGCTGAAAACAGTTTTTAATTTGGCCCTACGGTTACTGAGATGTCAACTTGAAGCTTGTTCATTTTGTAGCAATGCTAGTGTAAACGAATGGAATCAGTTATTTCCTATCGTTTCTACTAGCATTGCAACAAAATGCAAACAGATTTCAAGGGGACATCTCAGTAACTGTAGTGCCCATTAGTAGTGCAAGTTTGTTTGACAAGAACATCGGGGTGTGCAATTTCATATCTAAATATAAAATGTTGGCCTGTTTTAAGAAGGAATGGTTTCCCTCCCCAATCAAAGGTGACACGCATAATACTGGCATGTGGTATGCTCCACAACATAGCCCTGAGGCATGGTATTGAAATGGATGCGGAGATTAGAATGGACCCCCAAGAGCCTCCTAACCCACCACCCAATGGAGCACCTGCCCCGACTGATGCAGTGAGAAGGAGGCGGCAGCTCATACAGATTGGTGGTAAGAAAACGAATGCCAGACAACATACAAAGCATAGGCTTTTTATTCATGTTGTGGAAAACGTTCAACAATTGCATCATGTAAATGAATCAAAACCCTGCGTATTCTTCTGAGTTCAGTCACAATCTACCCAACCAATGTCTTCAGCTCATTCTAGGTTTGCAGCACTGAGGCGGTCAACACGCGAACTGTAGACGTGGACACAGACGTGGATGAACCCTCGACACCTGTGGCCAAACATTCACCCTCACCCCTGGCACTTGCGGGTTTGCGACGCTTGGGAACTGGGGCCTCACAGACTTCATCCTGGCGCACGGACGCAGACGTGGACGGCCCTCGACACCTGTGGCAAAACCTTCCCCCTCACTCCTGGCACCTGCTGCTTTGGGAGCCTGACACATTTTATCCCTGGGTGGAGGGCGCATGGGGTGCAACGTAGCTTCCCCCGTTTTTATGTGAATAAAATAATAAAATAAATCAATGCATGTCTTGTATATGAAGTTACTGCAACCATGTTTCACAATCTCTCAATTACTTACCGTGATCCAGTGATGCAGTGGTGGGGGTTTCGTGCACCGACTTCACCGTTTCCCATGTTACTGAACATTATTAACTTCTTGCAACTATAGGGGGTGCTGTTCTGCATTAGCATATTTGGGTCTCCAAATTAAACTGCCTCGTGCTAAATTCTTGATCGTACAATATGCATATTATTGTTATTATTGGATAGAAAACACCTTCTAGTTTCTATAGAAGTTGGAATTTTGTCTCTGAGTGGTACAGAACAATTTCTACAGCACTTTTCATGACAGGTGTCAGATTTCAGAATTTTTTACCCCTGATCTGGAGTCTGTTTTTAAGGCGACAGTGAATGCTATGAAGAAACCGACACTGCCTACGTCTTCCTCTGGGTGTCTGTACGTCATCACGTTTTGAATGGAGTCTATTGCACAATCCCAGCCCATATAAAACCACAAAACGTGGGAGCACCTCCCTCTCTTCTCCGCGCGCCACAAGCAAGATAGGCATCGGACCTGCCTCATTCCAAATCGTTGTTTAACTAGTTAGATTTCTCCGGTCATGTTTTCAGTCGTTATAGTTGTTAAAAACATCATAATGTAGTTAATTTGAACCGTTTTATAGCAATTTATATCCGTTTAGTGCGATTTTGAGGAATTTCTTTGTCGTGCCCTTTTTAGCTTTGGAAACGTTTCGGGGTGTCGGTCGTTGGTGGTGGACATTTCGAAGGACAGAGGACATCTATCGACCAAAAGACGTTTATAACATAGAAAGGATACATTGCCCAAGAATATGATGGAAGAACAGCTCAAAGTAAGCAATATTTAATATGATAAATTGTTGTTCTGTCGAAATAT
This sequence comes from Salvelinus alpinus, assembly GCF_045679555.1. Taxonomy (NCBI): domain Eukaryota; kingdom Metazoa; phylum Chordata; class Actinopteri; order Salmoniformes; family Salmonidae; genus Salvelinus; species Salvelinus alpinus. The sequence continues at coordinate 48,168,848 of NC_092090.1, forward strand.
TTTAAACGCATATTTCGCCATTTTGTTTGTTATCGCGTCACTTGGCGAACCCTGTATTGAAAAGTAAGGATAATTTTAAAAATGTAAATCAGCGGTTGCATTAAGAACTAATTTGTCTTTCGATTCCTGTCAACCCTGTATTTTTTAGTCAAGTATATGATTAGCTTTCAATTAAACTAGATCACTCTGATAGATGACGTCAGACATATTGAGGCTTGATTTCCTAGTATTTTTATTGTGTAACCACGGTTTTGTATGGCTAAATATGCACCTTTTCGAACAAACTGTATATGTATGTTGTAAAATGATGTTACAGGAGTGTCATCTGAAGAATTCTGAGAAGGTTAGTGAAAAAATTAATATATTTTGGCGGTGATTACGTTATAGCGCTCTTTGGCTGGAATCGATGCTCTGGTAACGTTTGCACATGTGGTATGCTAACTTATCGATTTATTGTGTTTTCGCTGAAAAACGCTTAGAAAATCTGAAATATGGTCTGAAATCACAAGAACTGGGTCTTTCCATTGCTATGCTTTGTCTATTTTTATGAAATGTTTTATGATGAGTAAATTGGTCATACACGTTGCTCTATCTAGTAATTCTAGTCGATTTGTGATGGTCGGTGCAATTGTAAACTGTGATTTCTACCTGAAATATGCACTTTTTTCTAACAACACCTATCCTATACCATAAATATGTTATCAGACTGTCATCTGAAGAGGTTTTTTATAGGTTATTGGCTATCAATATCTTAGTTGAGCCGAATTGGTGATAGCACCTGAAGGAGTAAGAAACTGATGGAGTTAGAAAAGTGGTGTATTTTGCTAACGTGTTTAGCTAATAGATTTACATATTGTGTCTTCCCTGTAAAACATTTGAAAAATCTGAAATGGTGGCTTTATTCACAAGATCTGTATCTTTCATCTGGTGTCTTGGACTTGTGATTTAATGATATTTAGATGCTACTATCTACTTGTGAAGCTATGCTAGCTATGCTAATCAGTGTGTGGGGGGGGTGGGGGGTGATCCCGGACCCGGGGTAGAGGCTCGTGAAAGGTTAAACCATATGAAAAATAAAAATAGAGCGAAAAAAGCTAAATAGAAGAGACCCACCTTTTTTTAAACATTCACTGTCGCGGTCGGAGCATGTGCCAGTGTATGCGCTTTCCCCAATGATTGCCCCGATGCGCTGGTCCATTTGGGAGACCTCTGGCGTGCCAGGTTTTTCACACCAGCCACAGTTCTGTCTCGCTGCCCCACCTCGTTCACTGCAGCGGCGACACACTCCCAAGCTAACTGTTCGGCTTTGTTTGTCAACCCACTATTTAGTCCACCGGATAATACATGTTGCCTGTCTTTCATCTCCTCTACCATCGCGGTGATCTCGTCTTCCAAAAAGTTTACTTTTCTCTTTTGGTCCATGGCTATTCCTGCCTAAACCCTCATTTGTGCTAGTATTCTATAATGGGAAATCGCTGATTGTAAGGCACATTCAGGTGCCCTCAATTTTAAGTTAATTTGAGATTTATAGATCCCAGGTGCGTAAGTTACAAATGGGCTTATTAGAACCTGCGTGAGCAAGGGTTTTTATGCTCAGTATCTTTTATGAATCGAACGTAAACACACCGTTGGAAATTATTTTACGACTAAGTTCAAGTATAAATCTAAGAACATTTTTTATAAATGAGGCCCCTGCTCTCTTCACTCGTCTTCTGTCTGTCGTCACGGTAACAGAAAAGTGCCCCCCACATTTACCTTTCATCAGTATTTATGGATCCAAAGGACCCGACGGAGAGACACAGAGGAGAAACAGACTTAACAAGGGAGGGTTTGTGTGTGTGCACTTGTGTGCATGCAAGTGCTTGCGTGTGTGAGTGTGTTACAGTGGCCCATTGTAAGTTTCTAGTTGATTAGGCCAAAGTCATTGGTGGAGAACAGCCTGCCCTGCAGAACCATTGAAGTGAAAGGTTAGGAGGAGGTGAGTTATTTTACAGATGAAAGGTTTAAGATAATTGTAGCAGAAAGAGGAGGAGAAGAGAGGGAGAGAGAGTGAAAGACAGACAGGATGATGAGGGAGAACCTTTCATATTGGGAGAGTTAGAAATATAGGGTTAGAGCGGAAGAGATATCGTGGGAAATAGTATTGTAGCCGATGTGAAATGGCTAGCTAGTTAGCGGTGTGCGCTAGTAGTGTTCAATCTGTGATGTCAACCGCTCTGGTTGTTTCCCTTGTTTTGCAAGGGCTGTAGCTTTTGTGTAATGAAAGGTAATACTTTGTGGAGACAACACGGTTATAGTAGGAGATATGAAAACAGATAAACCAACAAAGAACAGAGGCGATGCAAACAAATAGACTTGAGGGTGTGGAGGAGAGATGAAAAGAGTGATGATGAAAATAGAGGGAAATAAAAGATGAAGATTTTTTTTTTAAAGGCAGTAGTATTGAGGCAGAATGCAGTAAAATAAAGAGACATTCATGTTATTATGTTTGATCGAACCTGTAATGTTCTGGGGCAAATTTACCTTACTGTATGTAATTCTATTCTATTCTATTCTAATTCTATTCTAAGTATGTTTTGAACGTTTTTGGAACTCACAGCATAGTGTAATTGGTGACACAGGCAAACAAATGCTTGCAACTCCACAGACACACGTGCGCACACACACACACACACACACACACACACACACAGGAAAAGAGGAGGGGATAGATGAGAAGAGATTATAGAGGATAAGAGAGAAAAAACGTGGAAGAAAGGGGAGAAAAGAGGGGACAGAAGAGGAGTACACAATAGACAAATGATATAAAAAAAGAGGTTGAGGAGAGACTTGACAAGATGGTAGACAAGTCGTGGAGGAGAGAGCGGCGACAACAGAGAGGCCTGTTAAGGACTAAGAGAAGTGAGTACCTGTGAAAAGGAAATGGAGAGTACAGAGTGAGGAGACTATAGATCAGAAATAACTGTGATGATAATGAATCAGAATGACAAAGTGGCAGAGACTAATTGAAACATGCTCTTGGAGACCACCACTGTCTAATCTGTGGATTCAGACCAACTGTCTATCTAGAGCATTTTCTATAGTGGATTTAACACATTTGTGTGCTACAGCTGCCTCCGTGCTTTGAGTCCTCTGTCATGTAATTTGTTTTAATGGTTACACACATACTGGCACGTTAACTTTCAAAATATGTGAATTAGAAGGAGGTGGAGCCTTGTTACCTCTATACACAGAAGTGTGCCATAGAGAAAGAAAGATGCCACCATCTGTGTTCACTATACACTGTGTGGTAGTGTGTTTGTGTATCCCATACAGTAATATTTCTCTTTCCATCTCTGTGGGTGAGTGACATTGTTATAGGGGTATTAGAGGGAGTTAGCATATCCAGCATCTGTTGCCAGCCATGAGGGGACTGCACTCTGGTCTCAGATCATTTCCCAGAAGATCACGCACACACAAACACACCAAACTTTAGGAATGATGAGGGGCCTGTTATAGCCCATCACTTCTTTATTGCTTCGTCTCACATCTGTTCCTGCCAGAAGTGTATTACGGATGTTAGCAAAGGAGAAAGAGAGAGAGAGAGAAATAGAAACATCAGGTATTATGCTTTTTCATAGCGTCTAAGCATCCTTTCCCGCAAACTGGAGAATACTGAAAGGAAGGAGTAGCTTCAATTAGAATTAGACTCTTTCTTGTTTTGCTTCAGATGACTTCCTTGATTTATTACGGATTCATTCATTCATATCTTCTTATACAGTGCCTTGCAAAAGTATTCATCCCCATTGCCGTTTTTCCTATTTTGTTGCATTACAAGCTGTAATTTCAATAGATTTTTATTTGGATGTCATGTAATGGACATACACAAAATAGCCCAAATTGGTGAAGTGAAAAAAAAAAATATATATATCCAAAAAAAGAAACGGAAAAGTGGTGCGTGCATGTTTTCACCCCCTTTGCTACAAAACCCCTAAATAGGATCTGGTGCAACCAATTACCTTCAGAATTTACATAATTAGTTCAATAAAGTCCACCTGTGTGCAATCTAAGTGTCACATGATCTGTCACATGATCTCAGTATACATACACCTGTTCTAAAAGTCCCCAGAGTCTGCAATACCACCAAGCAAGCGGCACCATGAAGAACAAGGAGCTCTCCAAACAGGCCAGGGACAAAATTGTGGAGAAGTACAGATCAGGGTTGGGTTATAAATTAATATCAGAAACTTTGAACATCCCACGGAGCACATGTAAATCCATTATTAAAAAATGGAAAGAATATGGCACCACAACAAACCTGCCAAGAGAGGGCCGCCCACCAAAACTCACAGACCAGGCAAGAAGGGCATTAATCAGAGAGGCAACAAAGAGACCAAAGATAACCCTGAAGGAGCTGCAAAGCTCCATAGTGGAGATTGGAGTATCTGTCCATAGGACCACTTTAAGCCGTACACTCCACAGAGCTGGGCTTTACGGAAGAGTGGCCAGAAAAAAATAAGCAAACACGTTTGGTGTTCGCCAAAAGGCATGTGGGAGACTCCCCAAACATATGAAAGAAGGTACTCTGGTCAGATGAGACTACAGTTGAGCTTTTTGGCCATCAAGGAAAACGCAACGTCTGGCGCAAATTAACACCTCGCATCACCCTGAGAACACCATCCCCACAGTGAAACATGGTGGTGACAGCATCATGCTGTGGGGATGTTTTCATCGGCAGGGACTGGGAAACTGGTCAGAATTGAAGGAATGATGGATGGCGCAAAATACAGGGAAATTATTGAGGGAAACCTGTTTCAGTCTTCCAGAGATTTGAGACTGGAACGGAGGTTCACCTTCCAGAAGGACAATGACCCTAAGCATACCGCTTCAGCAACACTTGAGTGGTTTAAGGGGAAACATTTAAATGTCTTGGAATGGCCTAGTCAAAGCCCAGACCTCAATCCAATTGAGAATCTGTGGTGTCTTAAATATTGCAGTACACCAGCGGAACCCATCCAACTTGAAGGAGCTGGAGCAGTTTTGCCTTGAGGAATGGGCAAAAATCCCAGTGGCTAGATATGCCAAGCTTATAGAGATATACCCCAAGAGACTTGCAGCTGTAATTGCTGCAAAAGGTGGCTCTACAAAGTATTGACTTTGGAGTGGTGAATATTTATGCACGTTCAAGTTTTCCGTTTTTTTGTCTTATTTCTTGTTTGTTTCACAATAAAAAATATTTTTCATCGTCAAAGTGATGGCATGTTGTGTAAATCAAATGATACAACCCCCCCCAAAATATCAATTTTAATTCCAGGTTGTAAGGCAACAAAATAGGAAAAATGCCAAGGGGGTGAATACTTTCAAAAGCAACTATATTGCTTTATATTGCTCAACAGCTTCATTTCCAATTAATTTCAGTTAGTGTTGAGTTTGTACTGTGTGTTAGTTTCTGAGAGTAGAGAGGAGAATAAAGTTGTCAAGTTCAATCAAATTGGGAGTTAATGATCTTCAGCAATGCTCGTCGCCATGCCGCAAGATTCGTGAGCTCTCTCATTGGCAAGAAATGTCTTCCCCTGATGAATTTGTTTTATTATAGTGCTGTTAACCACTGCGATTGGTCACATCTGACCCTCAGACACCGACCATACACAGACACATAAACAGACACAACTCACATGCTTTGAATAATGAAACTTTCAGAGCTTTCCCATCTAGTGACCCCCTGAGTCCTCCCGTATGTTCTAAGCTCATCAACAGTCTTGAGTCACCTTGATGATGGTCTCCTAGATAACACAGCCCTCTAATTCACACACCTTTCTTGTTTCATTCTGTTTCCAAACATTATCTCCTGTTTTTGTGCCTACCGAACATGTACCTACTGAACATGACCCAACAAAAAAGAGGTGATCCAGACCTGAGATGAAAATCTAAGAATAGGTCTGAGAAGGACAGACACGCACACGCACGCACACGCGCACACACACACACGCACACACACACACACACACACACACACACACACACACACACACACACACACACACACACACACACACACACACACACACACACACACACACACACACACACACACACACACACACACACACACACACACACACACACGCGCAGAGGTGTCATTTCAGTCACAACACGTTTGCCTGCCAATTTGCGGCTGTCTCCAAGGAATGGGAGGATCTAATTGGTTGAGAAAGCCCAGAAGCGGAGGGATGAGTCAAAAAAAATTGGGAGATGGAGGAGTGGAAGAGGAGATGGAGGGAATATAGTAGAACATTGGATTGTTGATATTTAAAGGTCAGTTCTTTGTCATATTACTGTATGTGCTTGAACTCTAGGTGAAATGTAGTCTATGTACAGCATTTACTATGTATGCAGACAAATTTCAGCCTCCTCTATGGCCTTACATTTGAATGCTAAAGTCTGATTTAACTCAGAAAGTAAAAGCTCTCAGCTAGTGCTTCTCACTCCTTTAGTGGCTTGCAGTATATCTATTTGCAGAGAACATACAATAGACAGGGAGAGTTGTCCTTACGGACAGGTTCGCTGACCACCACAGACGAGCTCACTCTCCCTGCCTGTTTCATTACACTACGATCAGACCTGGCTGAAGAATATGATCAGCTATATACAACAAATTTTCCACCAACATGTTTCTGTGCCAATGCACCACACAACCAATAAACTAAGCATATCAACTTTTGGCACTTAAAATCATGGTTTGCATTTTCAACATCACAATAAATGGACTATGTCAATCTCGACAAACAGAAAATACATCCCTCCCTACCTTGTACAGTGGGCTTACCCAGTATCGAGGGCTTGGCTCGACAATCTCCAATTTAAACTTTTTGGTGTTTTGTAACAGATGTCTCTTTCTTTTCATCGATTGGCTGCTGCACAGTTTGGATTGATTTATTGATTGATTTTATTTGTCAGTTAAAAAAATACATATATACAGTACTCAAATATTTTTTTTAAATGACCGGGATTGCACAATAAAGTCGGGGACTTATTTCCATTGTTGTCCCTATTTTTTTTTACATGAATTCATTTACAATTACACATTTCAGAGATATAAATTAAAAAAATGCTCAACCTCCAGATGAGAATGAGGGGGAAGTTTAAGTATATTTCTTACAAGATTGTTTGGCTGGTAGCTTAGATGTTTGGGGCTGCTGGTGAACCACGATGTGCAGGCATAATCAAAGTGACACTGGACTAGCACACTTACCAGAGTCTTTAGGGTGTTGGCGACAGATTGTCATGTGAATATTCCAAGATCGTCATTAAAATAATGTGCCATTTCAGAGTTCATTTAGAAAAATTTGGCACAGGACAACATGACAGGGAAGATTTTAATTTACCTGACATTTTAGAAAATGTATGGACATTCATATGCATTCAGATGCACCCTGGCCCAGCCAGTGCCATCAATAAACAAAGAATGTTGTCCAAATGAGCCACATTTAGGTGTCATTAAAAACAGCCTATAACAAATTACAAAAACACTATTCCTTGTGTTTTGAGATGTAGCATATGCAAAACTTTATAGCCTATTTTTTGGTGATTGTTAAAAACATATATCTTTTTCTAAAACAATAATTGTCCACCTCAAGGTTCAGCTGTCAGAGATTTGAGCACTAAATGTATCAGGGCATTGCATGCAAAGGCCTATAGGCTTATAAATCAGTCTGGCTTTAGACCTAGATATAGCTCTAATACCACCACAATGCTTGTTGTGAATGATATTGCAAACGCCTTGGATAATAGAAGAAGTTGTGCTGCCATGTGTATTGACCTATCCAAAGCTTTTGACACGGTTGATCATGGAACTCTGAAAAGGTTAACCTTTTCTCAATAGGGGAGCGCTGTTTTCACTTTGTAAAAAATCGTGCCCAAATTAAACTGCCTCGTACTCTATTCTAGCTCGTACAATATGCATATTATTATTACTATTGGATAGAAAACACTCTCAAGTTTCTAAAACCGTTTGAATTATATCTGTGAGTAAAACAGAACTCATTTTGCAGCAAACTGAAAAATCTGAAATCGAGGCTCTGTTCCAGGGCCTTCCTATTAATTTGCCTGAAATCTATGGATATACATGCACTTCATACGCCTTCCACTAGATGTCAACAGGCAGTGGGAGGTGGAATGGGGTGTCTAGCTTGATCTGAGGTCAAACAAGAGCTTTTGGAATGACGTGTCTGGAAATTTCATTGTCTTCGAAAGCGCGAGAAGGAACCCCAGATTGCCTTCTGAAAAGCTTTCGGTATACACGGTAGATATCTCCGGCTCTGATTTTATTTGATAGATGTGATAAAAACATCATAAAGTAGTTTTTTTCAACCGAGTTGTATCAGTTTATTGAACGTTTATTGCGAGTTTTGGAATTTTCTTTTCTTTGCGTCATGTGAAGTTGGGCACGTTTGCGCCACATGGCTAGCTATGGTTGCTAATTCGACAGGAGAAGAGGACATTCTAAAACCAAACAACGATTATTCTGGACCAAGGACTCCTTGTACAAGATTCTGATGGAAGCTCAGCAAAAGTAGGAACCATTTATGATGTTATTTCGTATTTCTGTGGAAAATTTTTATTTCTATTTTCCGCCCTTATTGCGGGCGCTGTCTCGCTATAACGTAAGCTGTTTGTTATGGTAAAGTTATTTTTTTAAATCTAACACGGCGATTGCATTAAGAACTAGTGTATCTTTCATTTGCTGTCCAACATGTATTTTTTAGTAAAGTTTATGATGAGTTATTTGGTCAGATTAGGTGAGTGTCAGAAATATATCCGGACAATCTGGGAAAAAGTTGCTACATTTTCACAATGTATAACCACGGTTTTCAGCTCAAAATATGCACATTTTCGAACCAAACATAAGTGTATTGTATAACCTGATGTTATAGGACTGTCATCTGATGAAGTTGGTCAAGGTTAGTGATTAATTTTATATCTTTTGCTGTTTTTTTGCGATCGCTACCTTTGCGGTGAATGAATGTGGTTGTGTGTTTGGCTATTGTGGTAAGCTAATATAATGCTATATTGTGTTTTCGCTGTAAAACACTTAAAAAATCGGAAATATTGTCTGGATTCACAAGATGTTTATCTTTCATTTGCTGTACACCATGTATTTTTCATAAATGTTTTATGATGAGTATTTAGGTATTTCACGTTGCTCTCTGTAATTATTGGCTGGCTGCTTTGGTGATATTTTTGATGGTAGCTGCAATGTAAAACTATGATTTATACCTCAAATATGCACATTTTCGAACAAAACATAGATTTATTGTATAACATGTTATAAGACTGTCATCTGATGAAGTTGTTTCTTGGTTAGTGACTAATTATATCTCTATTTGGTCGGTTTTGTGATAGCTACTTATGCGGTAAAAAAATTGTGAAAATATGCGGTTGAGTCTTTTGCTATTGTGGTTAACTAATAGAAATACATATTGTGTTTTCGCTGTAAAACATTTTAAAAATCGGAAATGATGGCTGGATTCACAAGATATGTATCTTTCATTTGCTCTATTGGACTTGTGATTTCATGATATTTATATGCTAGTATTTACTTGTGGCGCTATGCTAGGCTATGCTAGTCAGCTTTTTACTGATGAGGATGCTCCCGGATCCGGGATGGTGATGAAGTAGAAGTTAAATCAGCTGTCTTCGATTGGACGTTTGGCGTCTGATGTTTGCTTATGGTTCAATAATTATCTCCATGAAAGAACCCAAGCCATCATGGCGGATGGTATCAAATCTGAGTTTCTAGAGCTTCAAAAAGGTCTCCCACAAGGCTCGGTAATAGCTCCGCTATTGTTTACTATCTATATTAATAACATCAATGATAATAGGAGAAATGTTTTTATTAATTTATACGCTGATGATACTGTGTTATACTTCATTGCACCTACTATTGGCCAAGCATTTTCACATTTGAAATCTGACTTTCTCGTACTGCAGCAGACACTTTCTGATTTTAAGTTGGTGCTAACAAAACAAAATATATACTTTTCTCGAGACTACATAATTTAAATCTCAATGACTATGAAATGACTAGCCTAAATGGTATAAGGGTTGAACTAGTTCCTTATTATAAATATCTTGGTACATGGCTAGATGACAAGTTGTCTTTCAAAACACATATCTGAGCTGGTAAGAAAGTAAAAGTTTAAGATTGTTTAATTTTACAGAAACAAAGAAAATGATTCAGACCACCTTTATATGTGTGTATTGGATTATGGGGACATTATTTACATGCATGCTGCATCGTCCACACTTAAACCCTTGGATGCTGTATATCATTGTGCCCTGAGGTTCATTACTGGCTCTGGTTTTAAAACTCACCACTGTTCCTTATATCTAGAAGTAGGCCTCTTTAACCGCCAGAAGAGAACAGCATTTTATTTAATGTTTCTATGAAGCCTTATTGCAAAAACTTCCAATGTATCTGACATCTCTAATCTCTTATAGAATTACAAAATATAAAACTAGGTCAATGAATTACATTACACTTCAGATTCCCCCACTTTCTACACAGATCGTAGAATGCACCTTCAGTTACGCTGCACAAAACATATCGAACAATTTACAAAAAACTCTAATAATGGATGTTCTTGTGCCTCTTGGGCAATTCTAAAAATTGATTTCTGATCTTTTAAATGTTAATTGTGATTGTTAATTGTGATGTATTTTGTCTGTGTATTTGTGCATATATGTTTTTTTCTTTGTATTGAAAACAGGGCTCTACTGCAAATGAGACCTTGGTCGCAGTTGATCCCCTGTAGAAATAAAAGATTTTCCCACACTTCACTACTGGGGCTATTTAAAGACCTCCCACTGCAAGAGGACAGCAATAGTAGACCACGGAGCCTTTCTTTAATGATCACACATCTGCAGAGAGAGCGAGAATGAGAGCAAGAGAGAGCGAGAGAGAGGAAATGAAAGAGTTTTTTTGTTCACTCTGACAGGGTGTTTAGCATCCAGATAAAAAAGGGATGAATTGAAAAAATATAGTGGCCACAGGGAAGCAGGGGAAGACAGGTCTGAATAAATGTCTAGAGGAGAGAACAGTAATTGGGAATGATAAACCATGGGTGGATGTAGATTTTTTTAAATGATTAATACTGTGTGGGGGGGGGGTGCAGCGTGCTCTACTGTATGTTACAGGCATGTAGTCATAAGTCATTGCTTTTCAAGGTGTGTGTGTGTGTGTGTGTGTGTGTGTGTGTGTGTGTGTGTGTGTGTGTGTGTGTGTGTGTGTGTGTGTGTGTGTGTGTGTGTGTGTGTGTGTGTGGTATTTGACAGCCCTGTAGACAAAGAGGCAATTGGTTTTTCTTGATGTGGAAACCACGTGTGAGTATGTCCATTGGTGTATGTGTCACATTGTTGTCTATGCTTATACTTTTCGTGCATCTGTGAATGTATGTGAGTGTTCAAATAAAGCTTCTAACTAAGACTATCCAGTCAACATGGTATCACAGTTTCACTTCAGAATCAGACTTTTCAGGTGGGGGATAAACGTCTATGTATGAAGTGAAAGTAAATGTAAATTCTTTACAATTAAGTTCAGGCATTAACTTCCGAGTGGTTAAGGGTTAAGGTTTGGGAAATGCTTAAAACAACAACAACAAAAAACTGGATAGGACAGTATTCCTCCTGAGGTCTATTTAAAATGTTGATCGGAATGATTAATCAAGCCGTTCACAAAGGTTAATTTGGCAGAGATGTGAATACAGCACAAATTTAGCTTTAATTAAAAACAGTTAAGGATGCTACCCAGCGTTCTCACTATCACCGATTTAAAAAAAAAGTATATATTTGATAAACACAGATATTAAACTGTTTTCTAAAATGTTGTTCTCTCGAGACTTACCCAAATTGGTTCAAAAGTATCAAAGCAGGTTTGTTAAAAAGTGTTTATCCTTCGATGCTTCATCAGAAACAACAGCTCCTTGGGCTGCATTATCTCGCGATGCACAAAAGCTTTTGATAGACTAGAATGGTCATATCGCTGGTGTAAAAGGAACAACTAACTAAAGATCAGCAGTAAAATGACAATAGCGAGACTATATACAGGGGGTACCGGTACAGAGTCAATGTGCGGGGGCACTGGTTAGTCGAGGTAATTGAGGTAATATGTACATGTAGGTAGAGTTATTAAAGTGACTATGCATAGATAATAACAGAGAGTAGCAGCGGCGTAAAAGAGGGGAGTGGGGGCAATGCAAATAGTCTGGGTAGCCATTTGATTAGATGTTCAGGAGTCTTATGGCTTGGGGGTAGAAGCTGTTTAGAAGCCTCTTGGACCTAGACTTGGTGCTCCGGGACTGCTTGCCGTGCGGTAGCAGAGAGAACAGTCTATGACTAGGGTGGCTGGAGTCTTTGACAATTTTTAGGGCCTTCCTCTGACACCACTTGGTACAGAGGTCCTGGATGGCAGGAAGCTTGGCCCCAGTGATGTGCTGGGCTGTACGCACTACCCTCTGTAGTGCCTACGTTTACTGACACCGGCCATATTCAACGGGTGTTGAGCGTTTGTAAATGTATCAGTTATTCTGCGCTCTGGCACACTAAGACGAGAGTCTTTTGTTAAGACATGTAGGTAAACAATGAACCATAAACCCAGCTGATGACGTTAATACCCTGCATGAATCTGCAGGTAGCTAACCAACCAGGTTCCATGTTAGCTAGCTAACATAAGGCTATAACTAGTGGCTTTGAGGTACGAAATATAAGATCATAAATGTAACATTAGTTACCGAGCCATTTAGCTAACGTTAGCTAGCTAGCTAATAGTACACATTAACTTGAAAAGACTATGTCAAAATTAGAAATGTGTCATATCTAAAAATGTAGCTAGCTAGACTATCTTACCCGTGGTCTGAAATCAGAGTAGATAGCCAGAGCGAATTTACTAGCTAGTACATCTATCATCAGTTGTTGCAGTGATATTCTATTGAAATGAATACTTGCATCGTGGAGTCTTTTGTTAACACATGTAGCTAGCTAGCTATAGGGCTAGCTAAACAATACTTGACATTACTACCCTGCATGAATTTGCAGGTAGCTAACCAACCAGGTTCAATGTTAGCTAGCTAACATTAGCCTGTAACTAGTCAAGCAAATGTGTCTGAGATACAAAGAATAAGATCATACACATGACGTTACCTAGCTAGCCAGCCAGCTAATATTAGCTAGCTAACAGTACACTTTAACTTGAAATAGAAACGTCTAATATCTGAGAATGTGGTTAGCTAGACTATCTTACCCGCAATATCATGGTTGGACGCGTCTCCTGTCAGATGCCATGGTTGCCCTTAGTTTGAAGATGTAATCCGGAGACAGGGGTTTTCTCCATCTCCTTAGCTATCATACTCAAATTCCACTTATTTCAAAACTCGGTCCTCCAGACAGTGGAGGGCATACACATCACTTTAGCTAGCGAGCCAGCCAGCTAACGTTAGATTTAACTTGACATTAGGGTGATCCAGTTTTGCTACGCAATACATTTCTTTTAAAGCCACGTTAGACAGGATTACCTAGACATACTGACCAGCTCAAATAGACAGAATCATGCTATATAGCAGACCAATCCAAACTCGTCTCTCGGCATGTCAAGCCCACTCATTATCTTAGCCAATCATGGGTAGCGGGAAGGTTGCTGACTTTTTCTTTGGCTAAACCAACTTGGCTCATAATTTAACAATTGTATTTGTATTTACAGATGGCATACAAGTTTGTTATTAAGGCACATGAAAGTTCACATGTTCGAGAAGGCATTTCTGGCAAAAAAAATGCATTTTGATTTTAAAAAAAAGTTTATGTTCAAACGGCTCTCCTGTGAAGTAGTGACCCACGACATAAGCCTAGTTTCCTGAAACGGGTCACATATGCCAATCCCTCAGCCATAGTTATAACAGGCAAAATCTGCTCTGCTCCGTTCAGAATCACTAGAAGCAGAAGCCAAGGCAATCCAATTTCGGCTTCGCTATTCTTATTATCCATGGAACCCCTGTTCCAGACAATTCGTCAATCGAAGAAAATAACACCAATTTCCCTAAAAATTTACTGATCACTTCATTCATTATATGCAGACAATATTTTATTATATCTAGACAATGTATGTCAATCGCATTGAAGATCATAGATAAACTCATCTTCATCTCAAGCTATAAAATGTATCTAACCTAACCAAAATCAGCCCTACTGTCTCTCAAGATCCAAATGGAGCACTTCATCTCTATTTATGGAATCCCAATCGTTTCCCATTTTAAATATTTGGGAGTAGATGTATTTCCTTCCTTTGATAAAACAATTGCCAGAAACTTTAATTAACGGAGCGCTCAAATCAATTCCATCCGACCTCAGTAGATGGAATAATATCCCAGTTGCTTTAACCCGCAGACAATCTAATGTCAAAATGAACATATTGCCACGGCTGAATTTCTGTAGTTCAATGCTTCCGGCTATTGGGATAAAATGCATTGTGCGGTTTCAAGATGTATATGGCAAGGTAAATGATACTGGATAAAATTAATACGTTTACAATAAGGGAAAGACTTTGGAGGACTATCCATACCAAACAGTAAATTGTATTTCCTGGCACTAGCATTTCCCTAGTGCCTGGAAAGCCTAAATAAGTTCAGGAGTAAAGAATTGCTTAACAAATTGCTTAACAAGTCACATAATAAAGACTCACCCTGTGTTCAATAATAGTGTTTAACATTTTGAATGACTACCTCATCTATGTACCCCACACATTCAATTATCTGTAAGGTCCCTCAGTCGAGCAGCGAATTTCAAACACAGATTCAAACACAAAGACCAGGGATATTTTCCAATGCCTTGCAAAGAAGGGCACCTATTGGTAGATGGGTACAAATAAAAAAAAGCAGCCATTGAATATCCCTTTGAGCATGTTGAAGTTATTAATTACACTTTGTATCATGTATCATTACATCCAGTCACTTCAAAGTTGCAGTGTTCCTTTCTAACTAAGTTGCCAAAGAGGAAGGAAACCGCTCAGGGATTTCACCATGAGACCAATGGTGACTTTAAAACATTTACAAAGATGAATGACTGTGATAGGAGAGAACTGATGATGGATCAACAACATTTTAGTTACTCCACAATACATACCTAATTGACAGAGTGAAAAGAAGGAGGCTTGTACAGAATAAAATATTCCAAAACGTGCATCCTTTTTGCAACAAGGCACTAAAGTAATACTGCAAAAAAATGTGGCAAAGCAACACATTTTTTGGTCCCGAATAAAAAGTGTTATGTTTTGGGCAAATCCAATAGAACACATTACGGAGTACCACTCTCCATATTTTCAAGCATAGTGGTTGCTGCATCATGTTATGGGTATGCTTTTAATTGTTAAGGACTGGGGAGTTTTTCAGGATAAAAAAGAAAAACGGAATAGATCTAAGCACAGGCAAAATCCTAGAGGAAAACCTGGTTCAGTCTGCTTTCGACCAGACACTGGGAGATTAATTCACCTTTCAGCATTACAATTACCTAAAACACAATACGAAATCTGCACTGGAGTTGCTTACCAAGAAGACAGTGAATGTTCCAGCCGAGTTACAGTTTTTACTTAAATCTACTTGAAAATCTATAGCAAGACCTGTAAATGGTTGTCTAAGATGATCAACAACCAATTTGACAATGCTTGAAGAATTTTGTGGAAAGCTCTTAGAGACTTACCCAGAAAAACTCACAGCTGAAATCGCTGCGAAAGGTGCTTCTACAAAGTATTGGCTCAGGGGTGTGAATACTTATGTAAATGAGATATGTATTTATTTTATTTTCAATACATTTCAAAATATTTCTGAAAACATGTTTTCACTTTTTCATTATGGGGTATTGTGTGTAGATGAGGAGAAAAAAGTATATTTAATACATTTTGAATTCAGGCTGTAACACAACAAAATGTGGAATAAGTCAAGGGGTATGAATACTTTTTGAAAGCACTGTATCCCTTAGACAATGTAAATTTTGCTTTGGTCCTATTATATTTGGCAAAAAAAATTGAAAATCAATGTAACTGAGAATCAAAATGACATGCCCATACTCCAATATTTCACAATAATGTTTTGTGATGTTGAGGGCAGCCTTTTGCATCCCCCCAATGGTCCAGATGTGGAATCCGTACCCTTACCCTTACCCTCATGGACAGTAATGGTTTGAGAACAGATTAGAAAGATACATACACATTACCAAGCAACTCCTTTTTTATATGTACAACTTAGGTCAGCTATGCTGGCCTATTGAGTCCCTTGGGAAACCCAACTACCGAACCATCCAATGATGGGATTTATAAATAAATTATCTGGGATCCCGAAAGGACTGATCTCTATAATATATAAACAACTTTTGGAATGCTCATATTCTGAGCTAGCCATTAAAAAGTATTGTCCAAAGACCTAATTGAATCTGATCTACACTTTAACTGGAACAGAATATGGAAAAATATGACCTTGGCATCCCATAATCCCAACGATCAATTTATACATTTTAAGTTTGTTCACAGACTGTATTTAACAACAATGAAACGTTTTACGATGAAATTGGCCCCAACATCCAACTGTTCTCTGTGTCCGCTAAATCAGGAAGGCACATCATTTCATATGATGTGGGAGTGCCCTGCAGTTAAATGCTTTTGGGGCAAAGTTACACAATTCATTTGGAAGTGCATGAATTTAAATATGCAATGCTTTGCATCTATTATCTTACTTAACAATGATAGCCCCTTGAATACCTCAATCAATCACAGAATATTACTAGGGGGGGGGGGGGGGAAATCCGGGGATGGATGGGTGGGAGGGGACTGATGGGCAAACTCAGTTGCTGGATGGGATGGGAAGGGGTGAGAGGCTTGCTTCCTTCGGGTTGGGGAGATGGTGGGGGGGACTGAAGGGGGGAATGGGTTGGGGTTATCTTTGTATGCATTTCTTTGATTGTTTTTATGTACCTATAACCCCCCCCCCTCCCCAAAAAACAAAAACAAAGGTCAAAACTAAATTGAAAGTTGGTCAACCTACCCAAAGAAAACCGACTGCCTAGCACATCCGCCTTCCCCGCCAGCCTACTTGATGGTAATAGCTCCATAACCGTTGCCCCTAGTGGCTGGTTTTGAAAGTTATTCCTAAAGTCCTGGGGACCTGGATAGATGTGAAACCGGAGCGACCCCGTCTGATCCAGTGTGTGGCGATAATCGACAGACCATTGGCCCAAGCTCCTCTAGAGCGGTGGCACAGTGTGTGCTGCGTTGTGTTGCATTGGGGTGTGGTGTGGTGTGTGTGTGTCGGACACAGGCTGTCAGTCAAAGTGGACTGTGTGTGTGTGTGTTGCGGGGCATGTGTTTGTGTGCGGTTTGTCGGACACAGGCTGTCAGTCAAAGTGGACTATGGAACAGTGGGTTTTAGCCTACCACAGCCTTAGCTAGCTTCTCTCCTCACTGTCTGTCTACCTGCATTAACCTTTCACGAGTATCAATCCCGGATCCGGGAGCACCCCCCACCCCCCACACACTGATTAGCATAGCTAGCATAGCGTCACAAGTAACTTGTAGCATCTAAATATCATTAAATCACAAGTCCAAGACACCAGATGAAAGATACAGGTCTTGTGAATAAAGCCACCATTTCAGATTTTTTAAATGTTTTACAGGGAAGACACAATATGTAAATCTATTAGCTAACCACGTTAGCAAAGGAGAGGATTTTTTCACTCCCAACAGTTTTTCCCTGCGTCAGTAGCTATCACTAATTCGACTAAATAAAAATATATATAGCCACTAACCAAGAAACAAATTCATAAGATGACAGTCTGATAACATATTTATGGTATTGCATAGTTTTTTTTTGAAAATGTGCATTTTTCAGGTATAAATCACAGTTCTACATTGCAGCTGCATTCTGAAAAGGTGCCGACCCAGCCAGAATAATTACAGAGACCAACGTCATATAACTAATTACTCATTTTAAAACATTTCAGAAAAATACACAGCGTACAGATATTGAAAGCCCAACATCTGGTGAATCCAAACAATATTTCAGATTTATAAAATGTTTTATAACGAAAACAAAATGTAGCGCTAAATTAGCATAGCTATACCAGGCAGATTCGGCTGGGCGCCCACGGCAAGATCACATGCACAACAGATATGATATAACATCGTAAATTGGGTCTTACTATGGCTGCTCTTTCATCAGAATGTTGATCAAAGTGTCCATTGTCAAGATGAGTTGTTGGTTGCGTTCAGAGTCGTTCTTTTCCCACTCCATTTAGCACAGGTACCGGTGGAGTGGCACGTATTTCTCAAACGATACTAAAATCTAACAACTGAACACCGCAAAACTCCCTAAAAAATTCAAATAATCTGATTAAACTATATTGAAAAAACATACATTACGATGATCTGGTCACATGTATCAAACAAACTTCGACACGGAGATAATAATGGCCGCACAACACAAGAAAAACGTAGCTCTAATTCCATCCAATCGAGAACCGGAAGTTGTCGGTCATGCCAAAGATTTTGCTCTCATTTCACGTCAGTCCCAGATAGACAAGAAATTTTTCCTCTGACGTCCTCTAGACACCCAGAGGAAGGCCAGTGAGTTGTGTTTCGGGTCATAGGAGGCATGACCATATATAGGCAGAGCTTTGAAGCCAGCACAAAACATCTTGATTTTATGTTCTTGGTCATGGAAAGTGCTGTGAAATGACTTCTGAATCACTCAGAGACAAAATTGAAACGGTTTTAGAAACTGGAGATTGTTTTCTTTCCAACGGTATTATTTATATGCATATAGTAAGAGCAATAATTAAAGAAGAGGCAGTTTAATCTGTTGAGCCATTTATGCTAATGCGAAAACAGCACCCCCTGTATTCTCAAGAATTAAGGCCTCTTTGCTTCTCTACCTCCTTTAAAATCACTCATCCACAGTCTCACTGCTTCCTTGAAGCATTCAGCCGCTACTGTCGGGTCTGAAGAGTCTTTTTATCCCCAGACAGCCATCTCACCTGCTCTGACCTAAGGCCCCTCACACACCACTGCCCTTATCGTGGTCTTACTCTCCCTCTCTTTCTCTCGCTTTCTGACTCGCATACTCTGCCCACTGTTTGCTCTGTGTTTTTCTTAACCTCTAACGAGTCACAAACCCGGATCCGGGATCCCCCCATCAAAAAAGCAGACTAGCATAGCCTAGCCTAAAGCTACAGGGATATCATATAATCAAATGTTCATGAAATCACAAGTCCAAGACACCAGATGAAAGATACAGATCTTGTGAATCCAGCCATCATTTCTGATTTTTTAAATGTTTTACAGGGAAGACACAATATGTATTTCTATTAGCTAACCACCATAGCAAAACCATACCATTTTTTTCCTGCATAGGTAGCCATCACTAATTCGACCAAATAAAGATATAAATAGCCACTAACCAAGAAAAAACTTCATCAGATGACAGTCTGATAACATATTTATTGTATAGCATATGTTTTGTTCGGAAAATGTGCATATTTCAGGTATAAATCACAGTTCTACATTGCAGCTGCAATCTGAAATAGCGTCGATGCAGGCAGAATAATTACAGAGACCAACGTCAAATAACTAATTACTCATCATAAAACATTTCTGAAAAATACACAGCGTACAGCAAATGAAAGCCCAACATCTTGTGAATCCAGCCAATATGTCAGATTTTTTAAGTGTTTTACAGCGAAAACACAATATAGCATTATATTAGCTTACCACAATAGCCAGAAACACAACCGCATTTACCAGCAGCAAATGTTAGCGATCGTAACAATCCAGCAAAAGATATATAATTGGACTAACCTTGATAAACTTCATCAGATGACAGTCCTGTAACATCATATTACACAATGCATATAGGTTTTGTTCGAAAATGTGCATATTTAGCAGCACAAATCGTGGTTATACAATGTGATCAGTAGCAACATTTCATGCATTCTGGCCGGCGCCATCTTGGAGAGGCACCTAATCTAATCGATAAATAATCGTAAACTTGACTAAAAAATACAGGTTGGACAGCAAATGAAAGATGCATTAGTTATTAATGCAACCGCTGTGTTAGATTTTTAAAATTAACGTTACTAGACATACAGTGTGCGTTACAGCCAGACCAGTGCCGCAATAATGGCGGACAAATCCTTTTACATTTTTCCACATAAATACGGAATAACATCATAAATAGCTCTTACTTTTGGACGAGCTTCCATCAGAATCTTGGACAAGTTGTCCTTTGTCCAAAAGAATCGTTGCTCGGTTGTAAAACGTCCTCTTCAACTTTGGAACTAGCAGCTAACAATAGCTATGTGGCGCAGACATGCCCAAATCTTCAAAACGGAATACTAAGGAAATTCCGAAAATCGCAATATACTCGCATAAACTGATATAACTCGGTTTAAAATAACTTCGTTATGATGTTTCTAACACCTATATCGAATTAAATCACAGACGGATATATCTTAGGCCTAGAGCTTTTGAGCATGCCATCCTGAGGTCCTCCTTTGCGTCTTGACGAACGTCGAAAAGAGCGCACCCCCCATGCCATGGCCTTTTATAAGGTCTGAGATCTACGTAGAAACTCCATTCCAATTCTCATTGGTTACTGACATCCAGGGGAAGGCGCGTGCAGTTCATGTCGACCCATAGGATACATACAGAGCTTTAAACTGATCTGAGAACAGAGCCTCGTTTTCAGACCTTCGCAGTTCCTGTCATGAATTTCGCTGCAGAAAGAGTTCTGTTTCACCCACAGACATAATTCAAATGGTTTTAGAAACTAGAGATTGTTTTCTATCCAGTAGTAATAATATGCATATTGTAAGAGCAAGAATTGAGTACGAGGCAGTATAATTTGGGAACGATAAATGTCCAAGTTGAAACAGCACCCCCTATAGTGTGTTAACTGCCCTTGCCCACTCTCTACCACTCTCTCTGCTTCTCACTTTGTCTGTTTCCTCTTCCTGTCTCCATCCACTGGCCTCAACTACTCACCTACCATCCTTTCTTTGCATCTGTCCTTACTCCCTCAGACCTTTCTCTCCTCCTTATGTCTGCCTTCTCTCCACTCTCACTCTGTCTTAGATTATATTACCTTCGACACTCACCAAGTCTCTCTATTGCTCTCTGAATCTCTGTTAGTGTATTTGTGTGTCCCGTTCTCCACTAACCCTCTCTATCTCTCTCCCATGACCCCCCCCCCCCCCCCACCTCCCCCATTCCTATCTACAGCTGCAGCGTATCGTGATGGAGTGACACATTTGGCTCCAGTGACAAGATGGATTCCCTCATCAGCCATTCACTGCCTCTATAATTCATCGATCAATCAAATATGAATCAGGACACACTCACTTCCCCCGCGACACGACAAACACGGCCACTGAAACGCACATAGGAATCAGAGAGAGAGAGAGATGAACACAGCCACTGAAACGCACAGAGAAATTAGAGAAAGAGAGAGACAGAGAGAGAGAAAGAAAGAAAGAGAGAGAGAGGAAATTAATGGATTATGTAACATAGAACAAATCTCCAGAAACCAAGGCCAAAGATGTGTTGCCTTTTCTCTCATTCTCTCTCATCATACTCGCTTTTACATGCTGTTGAACATTTGTGTCAACATTGCTCATATCGATTTCTTTCAATGGGACTTGATTTAATTCCATTTTGTAACTTGTTGGATAAAATCATTGGATTAACTTTGCATGATAAAAGAACATCATAATATACCATAAACCAACCAACAGGAGTCTAAGAATAGCTCCTGAAAAGTCTTTCAGCATTTTCACTGGGCTGTTGTGACCATAAAAAATATGTCTGCAATTATTATCTTGTTTCCCGTCATGAAGCTGCCTGTGTTTCTAAACTGAAACCTATTATCATCTATATTTTCTAAAGGATGGTTATGTGATCGGAAGGCTAAATAAGGGAAAATAAATATTTCCTTACTGTACCTTGCTTTTCCAACCAAGGTCTGTGATTAAAGGAGCATTTTTTTAAATGAAAACAACTCAGAGGACAATGGAAGTTTATGAAAAAAGCATATTTGCTGTACTATCAAAACTTAAAACCACATCAACTTCCATTATCCTCTACCGAAGTTGCTGAATATTTTTCACCGATAATTACATACAGTACTACTGACTAACACCTTGAATAATCCGACCATTGAATCCATACCAGAATAATGTGTTCTAGTTTCCCATTGTGTTATGGTGTTATGCGAGTGTGTATGTGTGTTGAGTCATCCTCAATGCCCAGTGAACTCGTGATGTGGGGATGTCTGTCTTTGTCACTCTCCAAAGCACTGTAAAGCTGGCTTCTATCTCTCTAAGAGGTCTGATAGAGGACCCAACATCTGTGTGGACACACACACGCTCATATGAGCGTACGCATGCACACGCATGCAGGCACGCGCACGTGCTAACACAGGTTAGAGGAGATAGCTACTGTATAGTTCTGTTTACTCATAAAGAACTTGTACCCAGCATGCTCTCTGCTACAGTCTGCAGTCTTTCCACAAGGAGTGGGGCAAAAGTCACCCACATCCACTGGACCATAGTTAGCAGAGTTGTACTGGGAGGGACTGAGGAAGGCAATGATCTGTAGAATATTTGTGTTTGTAGAAAGAGAGAGAAAAAGAGTGAGTGTGTGCATGCACGTGTGTGTGTGTCCATGCCACGTGCGTGTCTGTATGCATGCACGTAAGTAAATTACTTTTCCTACACAGATGGAGGTTAGCAGGGACCTTGGTTCCACACAGCAGTGCAGGCAGAATAGATGAAGATAGATTAGAGGGGCTCTTTTTGACACTCTGTAGGGAAGCAGAACCATGACAGAGGTATAGAAATACACTCACACACTGAGAGTATATTACTCTACCCTGCCTCCAAGGTCCTCAGCAGAAAGGTTCAGTGCTTTCCTTGGCTGGTTATCAAAACCAAGACACAGCAGTTTCCTCTCTTCTCTCGATCTTCCTCTTTTTATTCACTCTATTTTTTTATGTTTCTTCTGGGGGGACTACTGTGCTGAGGCAGCTGAAGAGTTGCTTTGCTTTCTGTGTTTGGTGATCTCTCCCTCTTGTCTGGGGTGTGTGCGTGTGCGTGCAAGCGTGCCTGCCAGCTCTGTATGTCTGTCTGTCCGTCCATCCGTGCATCCAGTAGGAGGGATCAATCAATCTGACACAACATTAGCCACACTGACCGCAGGGGCACAGCTTATAGCCCTAAAGGCAGAGGAAAGGTCAAATCCATACACCTTCTAACCTTGACCCCCATCCCCCTATCTCCTCACCCCACTCTCCTCCTCGATCCTACCCCACACCCGCAGGCACTCACCTCCTTCTTTATCCCCCTCCTTCTATCCTGTCCCAGGGTCTATGTAACAGTAAAAACAGTTGGATTTTAAGTGGCAGAAATGAAAACTCTTATTCTCATTCATTCATGTTCTCTCTGAATCTCGACAGCAGCCACCCCCCTTTCAACCCTCCCAGATCTGATCTGTGATCAGCATGAACAACTCAAAATCACACACGCACACACATACCCTGAGCTCTAACAACCCAACCCAGCGCCCGCAGCAAATTATCATTCTGTCAGAGCCACAAAACCTTGTATGAAAAACACATCCATGCCCAATGTAATGCCTTTCCTCTATTAAACAAATAGGAAAAGGTGTATTTATTTGACCACTCACTGGCTTAATCATTTCGCCCCGAATGCTGTCCGCTACTGTGTACCGTGGCTAAGAGAGGCAATCTGGATTGGTTTGTAGCAGTTGTTGTTCTGACGTTCCTGTGTCTCGTCGTTAATAATGCAACACCTGCGGTTTTGAAGAGTTGTTTCCAGTCAGTGAACTGAAGTAACTCTGCCAACCCTCTCCAAAGTTTGCTTACTTTCTTTTTTAACAACCCTCAAAAATAAATTGAATAATTTCTTTCAAATCCTTCCTTCCTTTGTAGATATACCGCTTTTCCACACAACAAATAAATAATTTCTCTGAAGTCGAGGATTGATAAGGAGTGAAACAGTATTCCTGAAAAAGTAACGATGCCCGGTCACTGAAAGGCCTGAATTTTTCTCTCTGAGTCCTTAAATGAAGGTTGACAACTCAACCCACTTTGCATAAAGAAAAGGGACGTTTGTTGCTTGGTTACTAATGTCTTGCCGACCTTCCTCCCACATGTCATTTGGATAAGAGCACAGCTAGAGTCACTGAAGTCATCGTTAGCCTGTACAGTTATAATGTTGTTATTAATAAACTTTCCCTACTCTTGCTCTATCTCCTGGCCTTGTATTCAGCCCTAACTGTCTGCTAGAAGGATGTCAGACAGAGGTTACTACAGGCTGAAATAAATACTGAACACCTAACTGTATCGTCCCGACTCATCCTTTTACCCTGCTGAGGTCCATGGCTTTAATAACATACAGTATGGGTTATTCAATTATTAACTGAATGAAGGGCGAATAGAGGGCCAGAATGATCTCACTAGGAGGACTGCAATATGTTTCCAATGTAGAAGAATGGATTGGCCTATTCCTCCTTCTTCATAGTGAGAGAAGTGAAAGGGAGTATGACTTGATTTTAATATGAGTATTGCTTTAAAGCTGTCACATATCAATATACAATGTAGTCAAACGGAAAATTTGGGTCACCATCACCCAACAGTTTCATTCCCTGCAATTGAGCTGGAGTATCATACATCATTAAAGTCAGACATTTACTACCTTTCATCTATTAGGCTACATACCTGAGGTTTTCACTCTCTAGCCCCTTTAAAAAACGAACCAAAGACCAACGCCCTAGATCCATATTGGTCAGACAGCCCACTCCACAGATATACAGCTTTGGACCCAGTGACAGTGAGATTGCAGCCAGAGAGACCAGGGCAGAGGGAAAGATTGATGTTGTCCATTTTCCCTCCAAACTTCTCTCCACTCCCTCTGTTGCACAATGAAGTGTGACAGAACATTTTACAAGCATCACCAACACCACTGTGGTTATGAAACTGGGCCATTAACGCCGCATGTGGGGAGCATTCTGGCACAAAATGGCTGCCATACATCACCCAAGGCGGTAGGTTGATAGATCGGGGGTGAAGTGGGGTGTGTCTCAACACAATATGTAAACACATAAGAGCAAACCCATACGCGCGCACAATCACAGAACACTCATGGTGCACGCAACACATGCACGCTCGTGCACACACAGATACAGGCACACAGGTATTAAAATGGCGATGGAAGAAATGGCAGCAGTTTTACGGGCGCCTAACCAATTGTGCTATTATGTGTTTTTTTCGCGTTATTTGTAACGAATTTTGTCCATAATGTTTCTGCAACCGTATCTTACGGCAAAAAAGAGCTTCTGGATATCAGGACAGAGAACACTCACCTCAGATTAGACAATGATTTTTTCTTCAACAAGCAGGACGCACAGGATGTACTTCAGACACCCGACAAGGCCAACATCTCCGTCATTGGCAAGAGAAAGAGACACAGGTACAGAGGACACAGAGAGGGGTGCCTCTTAAGGATCCGCAGACGGCGAGTGGGAAAGATGACATTACCGTCAGTATTACTTGCCAACGTCCAATCACTGGACAATAAATTAGATGAGGTACGATCACGAATATCCTACCAACGGGATATCAAAAACTGTAACATCTTATGTTTCATGGAATCGTGGCTGAATGATTACATGGATATTCAGCTAGTGGGATATACGCTGCACCGGCAAGATAGAACAGCACACTCTGGTAAGACAAGGGGGGGGGGCAGTCTGTGCATATTTGTAAACAACAGCTGGTGCACAAAATCTAAGGAAGTCTCTAGATTTTGCTCGCCTGAAGTACAGTATCTTATGATAAACTGTAGACCACAGTATTTGCCAAGAGAGTTTTCATCCATACTTTTCGTAGCTGTTTATTTACCACCACAGACGGATGCTGGCACTAAGACTGCACGCAGTCAGCTGTATAAGGAAATAAGCAAACAGGAAACCGCTCATCCAGAGGTGGTGCTCCTAGTGGCCAGGGGTTTTAATGCAAGGAAACTTAAATCACTTTTATCTAAATTCCATCAACATGTTAAATGCGCAACCAGAGGGATAAGAATTCTAGATCACCTGTACTCCACACAGAGAGACGCATACAAAGCTCTCCCTCGCCCTCCATTTGCTAAATCTGACCACAATTCTATCCTCCTGATCCCTGATTACAAGCAAAAATTAAAGCAGGAAGCACCAGTGACTCGGTTTATAAAAATGTGGTCAGATGAAGCAGATGCTAAACTACAGGACTGTTTTGCTAGCACAGACCGGAACCTATTCCGGGATTCTTACGATAGCATTGAGGAGTACACCACATCAGTCACTGGCTTCTTCAATAAGTGCATCGAGGGCGTCGTATTCACAGTGACTGCACGTACATACCATGGATTACAGGGTACATTCGCACGGAGCTAAAGGGTAGAGCTGCCACTTTCAAGGTGCGAGACTCTAACCCAGAAGCTTATAAGAAATCCCTCCGACAAACCATCAAGCAGGTAAAGCACCAATACAGGGCTAACATTGAATCGTACTACACCAGCTCCGACGCTCGTCTTATGTGGCAGGGCTTGCAAACTACTACAGACTACGTAGGTAAGCACAGCTGTGAGCTGCCCAGTGACACGAGCCTACCAGATGAGCTAAATCACTTCTATGCACGCTTCGGGGCAAGCAACACTGATGCATGCAAATCAAATTCTACTTGTCACGTACACATGGTTAGCAGATGTTAATGTGAGTGTAGCAAAATGCTTGTGCTTCTAGTTCCGACCATGCAGTAATATCTAACAAGTAATTTAACCTAACAATTTCACAACAACTACCTTATACACACAAGTGTAAAAACATGAATAAGAATATGTACATAAAAATATATGAATGAGTGATGGCCGAACGGCATAGGCAAGATGCAGTGGATGGTATAGAGTACAGTATATACATATGAGATGAGTATTGTAGGGTATGTCAACATTATATAAAGTGGCATTGTTTAAAGTGGCTAGTGATACATATATTACATCAAGATGGCAAGATGCAGTAGATGGTATAGAGTACAGTGTATACATATGAGATGAGTAATGTAGGTAAACATGTATGTAAACATTATATAAAGTGGCATTGTTTAAAGTGGCTAGTGATACATTTATTACATCAATTTTTGCATTATTAAAGTGGCTAGAGTTGAGTCAGTATGTTGGCAGCAGCCACTCAATGTTAATAATGGCTGTTTAACAGGTTTTGGTAGCGGGCCGTGTCAGTGGCACTGATTTGTCCTCAAAGCAAGCAAAGAAGTTCTTTAGTCTGTCTGGGAGGAAGACATCGTGGTCTGCGACGGGGCTGGTTTTCTTTTTGTAGTCCGTGATTGACTGTAGACCCTTCATTCAGAAACGTGCCAAATAAATGGACATTTTGGGGATATATCGATGGAATTTATCAAACGAAAGGACCATTTGTGATGTTTATGGGACATTTTGGAGTGCCAACAGAAGAAGATCTTCAAAGGTAAGGCATGAATTATATCATTATTTCTGACTTTCTTTTCGCACCTCCCTGGTTGTAAATTATTTGTTGTACATTTGTATGATGAGGCGCTGTCCTCAGATAATTGCATGGTTTGCTTTCGCCGTAAAGCCTTTTTGAAATCTGACACGGTGGCTGGATTAACAAGAAGTTAAGCTTTATTTTGGTGTATTGCACTTGTGATTCTATGAAAGTTAAATATTTCTAATAATTTTATTTGAATTTCGCGCTCTGCAATTTCACCGGATGTTCCACTAGTGGAATGACTAGCCGTAACAGGTTTTAATAGACGCTGTGGGTACAACATCACCGATGCACTTGCTAATAAATTCGCTCACCGAATCAGCGTATTCGTCAATGTTGTTGTTCGACGCTATGCGGAATATATCCCAGTCCACGTGATCGAAGCAATCTTGAAGCATGGAATCTGATTGGTCGGACCAGCGTTGAACAGACCTGAGCACGGGTGCTTCCTATTTTAGTTTCTGTCTATAGGCTGGGAGCAACAAAATGGAGTCATGGTCAGATTTTCCGAGAGGAGGGCAGGGGAGGGCCTTATATGCATCGCGGAAGTAGCGCAATCGATATGCTGATAAAATTTAGGGAGCCTTGTTTTCAGATTAGCCTTGTTAAAATCCCCAGCTACAATAAATGCATCTTCAGGATATGTGGTTTCCAGTTAACATGGAGTCAAATGAAGTTCGTTCAGGGCCGCCGATGTGTCTGCTTGGGGGGGAATATACACGACTGTGATTATGATTGAAGAGAATTCTCTTGGTAGATAATGCGGTCGGCATTTGATTGTGAGGAATTCTAAGTCAGGTGAACAAAAGTATGTTGTTATGATCACACCACGTCTCGTTAATCATAAGGCATACACCCCCGCCCTTCTTCTTACCAGAGAGATGCTTGTTTCTGTCGGCGCGATGCGTGAAGAAACCAGGTGGCTGTACCGATTCTGATAGCGTGTCTCGAGTGAGCCATATTTCCGTGAAACAAAGAACGTTACAGTCTCTGATGTCTCTCTGGAATGCAACCCTTGCTCGGATTTTGTCTACCTTGTTGTCAAGAGACTGGACATTGGCGAGTAGTATACTCGGGAACGGTGCGCGACATGCCCGTCCACGGAGCCTGACCAGAAGACCGCTCCGTCTGCCCCTTCTGCGGCGCCGTTGTTTTGGGTCGCCGGCTGGGATCCGATCCATTGTCCTGTGTGGTGGGCCAAACAGAGGATCCGCTTCGGGAAAGTTGTATTCCTGGTCGTAATGTTTGGTGAGATGACGTTGCTCTTATATCCAATAGTTCCTGTATGTAATAAAACCTAAAACCTAAGAGTATGTATGTAATAAAACCTAAGATTTCCTGGGGTAACAATGTAAGAAATAACATATAAAAAACGAAATAGTGCATAGAATTCCTAGGAACGCGAAGCAGCCATCTCTGTCGGCGCCGGATGTTACAATGAGAGCATCAGCTGTTCCGGACGACTGTGGGATCACGCTCTCCGTAGCCGACATCAGTAAGACCTTTTAACAGGTCAACATTCACAAGGCCGCGGGGCCAGACGGATTACCAGGATGTTTGCATCGGGCATGTACTGACCAACTGGTAGGTGTCTTCACTGACATGTCCCTGATTGAGACTGTAGTACCAACATGTTTCAAGCAGACCACCATAGTCCCTGTGCCCAAGAACACAAAGGTAACCTGCCTAAATAACTACAGACCCGTAGCACTCACGTCCATAGTCATGAAGTGCTTTGAAAGGCTGGTCATGGCTCACATTAACATCATTATCGCAAAAACCCTAGACCCACTCCAATTTGGACAAAAGGAAAACCAACATGAGAATGCTATTCATTGACTACAGCTCAGCGTTCAACACCACAGTACCCTCAAAGCTCATCACTAAGCTAAGGATCCTGGGACTAAACACCTCCCTCTGCAACTGGATCCTGGACTTCCTGACGGGCCGCCCCTAGATGATGAGTGTAGGTAGCAACACATCCGCCACACTGATCCTCAACACAGGAGCCCCTCAGGGGTGCGTGCTCAGTCCCCTCCTGTACTCTCTGTTCACCCACGACTGCGGGGCCAGGCACGACTCCAACACCATCATTAAGTTTGCAGATGACACAACAGTGGTAGGCCTGATCACCGACAATGACGAGACAGCTTATAGGGAGGAGGTCAGTGACCTGGCTGGGTGGTGCCAGAATAACAACCTATCCCTTAACATAATCAAGACAAAAGGAGATTATTGTGGTGTACAGGAAAAGGAGGACTGAGCACGCCCCCATTCTCATTGAAGGGGCTGTAGTGGAGTAGGTTGAGAGCTTCAAGTCCTTGGTGTCCACATCACCAACAAACTAGAATGGTCCAAACACACCAAGACAGTCGTGAAGAGGGCACAAGAAACTAAAAAGATTTGGCATGGGTCCTCAGATCCTCAAAAGGTTCTACAGCTGCAACATCGAGAGCATCCTGACTGGTTGCATCACTGCCTGGTACGGCAACTGCTCAGCCTCCGACCGCAAGGCACTACAGAGTAGTACCATCACTGGGGCTAAGCTTCCTGCCATCCAGGACCTCTACACCAGGCGATGTCAGAGGAAGGCCCTACAATTGTCAAAGACCCCAGCCACCCCAGTCATAGACTGTTCTCTCTACGACCGCATGGCAAGCGGTACCAGAGAGCCAAGTCTAGGACTTAAAGGCTTCTCAACAGTGTTTACCCCTAAGCCATAAGACTCTTAAACAAGTAATCAAATGGCTACCCGGATTATTTGCATTTCCCCCCCCCCCCCCCAACTCATCTTTTACGCTGCTACTACTCTCTGTTTATCATATATGCATAGTCACATTAACTATACATTCATGTACATACTATCTCAAATTAGCCCTACTAACCGGTGCCCCCGCACATTGGCTATCCAGATTATCTGCATTGTGTCCCACCACCCACCAACCACCAACCCCTCTTTTACGCTACTGCTACTCTCTGTTCATCATATATGCATAGTCACTTTAACCATACCTACATGTACATACTACCTCAATTAGCCCGAATAACCGGTGCCTGTATATAGTCTCGCTACTGTATATAGCCTCTCTACTGTTATTTTTCACTGTCTTTTTACTGTTGTTTTTATTTCTTTACTTATTTATTGTTCACCTAATACCTTTTTTTTACTTAAAAATCACAGTGTTGGTTAGGGCCTGTTGTTTTTGGCGCACGTGACAAATAAACTTTTAAAGATGAACAGTATTTCTATTA
The DNA here is from genome assembly GCF_045679555.1 of Salvelinus alpinus. Classification (NCBI taxonomy): domain Eukaryota; kingdom Metazoa; phylum Chordata; class Actinopteri; order Salmoniformes; family Salmonidae; genus Salvelinus; species Salvelinus alpinus. Next base: position 48,199,743 of record NC_092090.1, read on the forward strand.
CAAGGATTTCAAATAGGTATTTTGTCATTTGAGTTACACTGCGCTGAACTACACTCCAATGTACTTTGTATTTTTTTAAATACTGTAATTTGTATTTTGAAAATACAAAATACTTTTCTATACCATTTTTGTAATTTTTTTATAGCGGTTCACATTTTGTGGCCCCCTTTTCACCCTGCATTGGTATCAGAAGTCTGGTAGCATTATGGTGTTAATAAAAACATCAGCTAAATGAAATAAATATAAATGCATATGTAAAAATGAACAATTGCAAAGCAGTGAGTTTCATCGCGAAACAATACATTTGCTTTGCTAATCATTTTTTGTATGTTGCTTTTCACATACTGTATACATTTACATTTTGGTCATTTAGCAGACATGCTTATCCAGAGTGACTTGCTCAACTAAGGTAGACAAACAACAACATATCACAGTCATAGCAAGTAAAACGTTTTTTTTTGCAACCGTAACCCTAACCACCTACCCTTACCCTAATTGTAACCCTAACCCTAAACTTAAAATAGCCTTTGTCCTCATGGGGATGTGAGAATTGACCCCACAAGGTTGAAATGTCCTTATTTTACTATCCTTGCAGGGACTTTTGGGGATAGAAGAACCAACCCCCCCCCCCACTCACACACACATTTAAAATACATGTGGATCCTCTGAAAAAAAAAGGCGCTGACATACTGTAAATGTTGCCTATGTAACCATTGTGCTCATCATCCCATCCATCCCAGCATAGCAACTCAGTACTGTAACCATAGAATAAAAAGACGGCAAAAGCTGAACAGCCATGCTGAATTAATTAGTAAACGAGACAGTCTCTGTGGATTAGACCATATGGATCTGTTAATGATCGTAATCAGCCAGCCTCTCGTATAATTGGCTTATCAACCTCTCTCTGGATCTGAAATGATGCTGAGTGTTCTATACCCCCTGCTCTCAGCTCTTTGCTCACAGCGTTCTTTCTGTCTTGAAAAGTGCTACTTTTGCCTTACTTCATGCATTTTATATCAAAAATCATTTAAAACTTTGCAAGAATCATTTAGAACTTTGCAAGGTTTCCTGTGGGCCACAATCAGTCCTGGTATACACCTCGCCGACTGCAAACAAGAGACAACAACATATCCTGAACTAAAACAGAAACTAACTTTCTTCATACTTCCTCCTTTAAAGTTGAAAGCATCTGTTTCCATAAACAGCAAAGATCAGATTCACACTCTCATACTTCCTCCTCCACAGATATTACTGTTGCCTAGGGAGACAGAACAGCCTTCATCACCGAACGACCAGCTTTTGAATGACAGTTCTAATAGTGGATCAGAGCTTCCGTGTCATAATTAGCTAGTCATGAGTTGGCCCCTGTAGCGATCTGTGTCTCTGCCCACCAAGGACTGACAGTGACTGGAGGAGAGATGTCTGACAACTACCCAATGGGCAGACCAGGGAGAGGAGAGGGGGTGGAAAATGAGTCAGAGATAGAGAGATTGTGGGAGGAGAGAGCAGGAGAGACAAGAAGAGAAAGAGGCAGAGAGCAATAACAGAGACATAGAGAGTTTGAATGGGGAAGAGTATGAGAGAGAGAGAGAGAGAGAGAGAGAGAGAGAGAGAGAGAGAGAGAGAGAGAGAGAGAGAGAGAGAGAGAGAGAGAGAGAGAGAGAGAGAGAGAGAGAGAGAGAGAGAGAGAGAGAGAGAGAGAGAGAGAGAGAGAGAGAGAGAGAGAGAGAGAGAGAGAGAGAGAGAGAGAGAGAGAGAGAGAGAGAGAGAGAGAGAGAGAGAGAGAGAGAGAGAGAGAGAGAGAGAGAGAGAGAGAAAAAGTTTCACACAGAGAAAGATAGAGAGAGCAATAAGAGAGAGACTTGGGGGCCCAGTAAAAGCAGATGAAGACATACAGCACCAGAAGGCACAATAAAAGAAAGGTTGGAAACTGCAAGCAGCTGTCAGAGTCACTCAGCTCCCCTCAAGGAGGACGGACAAACCCTGGCCATCTGGAAAGTGAGCAAAAGGATTCTGGGGGATAAGATCGAAGAGATGATCTGTCAATCATGCGATAATGGATCTTGAGGCATCCGACACACCCACGTACACACACACACACCCGCAAGTGCATGCAAGCATGCGCACATACACAAACAACACACAGGCTTAGATGGGTAAAAATATTGTCTCGCTGCAAAGATGGCATATTTAATTTTTATTGTTCAGTCAAGAGGAAATCAGTACAGTATATCCACTCAGAAAAATTACTTAGCCTCGAGAAAGGTCCTGGAAGACACCTTCAGTGAGTCAATTTTGATCCATCCAGAGCCTTTGACATTAAGTAGAAATAACACTTAGAAATATAACTCAGTTAGAAATGTCTCTCTCTGCTTGGAGATGTTCCCAGTCACACACACACACGCACAAACGTCAAACCGTCCTTGGTGATCCCTGTTAGGAAACATTTCTAGGGCATTTCTCAGAACAAAATCCACAATACATGGCAGGAAACATTGCCTAACCCTATGAATAATCCAGAAAAAACAGTTAAAATCATCTGCAGGACTTCTTAAAATGTAACTAAATGTAATCGAAAATGTAATCCACATAATCCCCAAAAGTAATAATTTATCATGAGAGGACCATAAACAATAACTATTAATGCTGTATAGCCCTACTCCAAGAGAGGTTAAAATCTCACCGTTATGGTAAAAATAGTTATAAATTGCTGAGGTGTAGTCACTTTTGAGGACACAAGCTCAAGTGCACAGTACAAATATGATAAGAATATGAAAATATAAAATATTTTACAAGATGTATTTCCTATGCAACTAACGTGTATGAATAAGGCTTGAAATGACTTATATTTTTCTAAATATACTATAATCAATTTATAAAACGACAAACTAAGATTTCACCTTATAAATACTTGTGTATATTTAGTGTTAGAGAACGTCTCACAGAGCTCTAATTTGGCTTCCTGAATTCGTTAGGAAATCACCTTTCATCTCATTTTAATCATGTCCGTCTATGACAAACAAAAAGTGGTTGCTTAAAATGTATGAATTATTTCAGATTACTGGCTATAAATCGATCTCTGAATGTGCTACAGTGCCAAAACATATGCATTGTTAGTGGCTGTGACGTAGGGGTTCAGCGAGGAGTTGACAGACAGTCGGAAGAGAGAATGAAATGGTAGGAGGGACATCCCAGCTTCAAGTGGTGTCAGATTTCCCATCCTGCTTCACACAGGCAGAAGAGACATACTCCTGTATCTGTGAGAATCAGGGCTTTGGCTCAATTAAACCCATTTCGATCTATGGTGTCCACATATCGATTTATAAGAGAGAATGTTGGTCGGAACCGGTACCAGAACCATGCAGGTCCCCAACACAGGTTTTAAATGAGGAAAGAAACAGACACAACCAGAATCAATCTGCTGTGCACTGCCCTCAGCAAAAGATCTAAGGTAACAATGACGAAACTGCTGTAGAAGTCCACACAAGGCATTTTCCATCACACCAAAGGCAAATCAAAACAAACAGTGATAGTTGACCTCTAGCTGACCCTGTACACTGTGGCTTTGTCATTTATCTGACATTTACCATGGTAGTCACCGTTCCTTCTCATTGTGTACCTCATATGTACATTGATAGCGGATCCGTTGGTTTATCAAAATATATACAGTTGAAGTCGTAAGTTTACATACACCTTAGCCAAATACATTTAAACTCAGTTTTTAACAATTCCTCACATTTAATCCGAGTAAAGATTCCATGTGTTAGGTCAGTTAGGATCACCACTTTATTTTAAGAATGTGAAATGTCAGAATAATAGTAGAGAGAATAATTTTTCAGTTTTTATTTAATTCATCACATTCCCAGTGGGTCAGAAGTTTACATACACTCAATTAGTATTTGGTAGCATTGCCTTTAAATTGTTTAACTTGGGTCAAACATTTTGGGAAGCCTTCCACAAGCTTCCCACAATAAGTTGGGTGAATTTTGGCCAATTCCTCCTGACAGAGCTGGTGTAACTGAGTCAGGTTTGTAGGCCTCCTTGCTCGCACATGCTTTTTCAGTTCTGCCCACACATTTTCTATGGGATTGAGGTCAGGGCTTTGTGATGCCCACTCCAATACCTTGACTTTGTTGTCCTTAAGCCATTTTGCCACAACTTTGGAAGTATGCTTAGTGTCATTGTCCATTTGGAAGACCCATTTGCCACTAAGCTTTAACTTCCTGACTGATGTCTTTAGATGTTGCTTCAATATATCCACGTAATTTTCTTCCTCATGATGCCATCTATTTTGTGAAGTGTACCAGTCCCTCTTGCAGCAAAGAACCCCCACAACATGATGCTGCCACCCCTGTGCTTCACGGTTGGGATGGTATTCTTCGGCTTGCAAGCCTCCCCCTTTTTCCTCCAAACATAATGATGGTCATTATGGCCAAAAAGTGAAATTTTTGTTTCATCAGACCAGAGGACATTTCTCCAAAAACTACGATCTTTGTCCCCATGTGCAGTTGCAAACCGTAGTCTGGCTTTTTGTGGCGGTTTTGGAGCAGTGCTTCTTCCTAGCTCAGCAGCCTTTCAGGTTATCTCGATATAGGACTCGTTTTACTGTGGATATAGATACTTTTGTACCTGTTTCCTCCAGCATCTTCACTAGGTCCTTTGCTGTTGTTCTTGGATTGATTTGCACTTTTCGCACCAAAGTGCGTTCAACTCTAGGAGACAGAATGTGTCTCCTTCCTGAGCGGTATGATGGCTGCGTGGTCCCATGGTGTTTATACTTGCGTACTATTGTTTGTACAGATGAACGTGGTAACTTCAGGCATTTGGAAATTGCTCCCAAGGACGAACCAGACTTGTGGAGGTATACAATAAATTTTCTGAAGTCTTGGCTGATTTCTTTTGATTTTCCCATGATGTCAAGCAAAGATGCGGTTGAAGGTAGGCATTGGATACATCCACAGCTACACCTCCAATTGACTCAAATTATGTAAATTAGCCTATCAGAAGCTTTTAAAACCATGACCTCATTTTCTGGAAATGTCCTTGCTGTTTAAAGGCACAGTCAACTTAGTGTATGTAAACTTCTGACCCACTGGAATTGTGATACAGTGAATTATAAGTGAAATAATCTGTCTGCAAACAATTGTTGGAAAAATTACTCGTGTCATGCACAAAGTAGATGTCCTAACGGACTTGCCAAAACTATAGTTTGTTAACAAAAAATCAAGAAATTCAAGAATCTCTGAAATGTAATGAATGCAATCTTGCAATGAAATTAATGGTGAGCCTGTCACGTTCTGACCTTTATTTTCCCTTGTTTTGTCTTTATTTAGTATGGTCAGGGCGTGAGTTGGGGTGGGCAGTCTATGTTATTTGTTTCTATGTTTAGGTTTGTTCATTTAGCCTGATATGGTTCTCAATCAGAGGCAGGTGTTTTGCATTGTCTCTGATTGGGAGCCATATTTAGGTTGCCTGTTTTCACTGTTGGTTTGTGGGTGTTTGTCTTCCGTGTCAGTGTTTGTCGCCACACGGTACTGTTTCGGTTCGTTCACATTTGTTATTTTGTTATTTGTGTAGTGTTCAGTTTATATTATTAAAACATGGACACCTACCACTTTGCGTGTTGGTCCTCCGATCCTTCTCGCCTCTCCTCGTCAGATGAGGAGGAAGAGATAGACAGCCGTTACAGAGCCTCTCAATGCTGCACAGTGCACACGTAACGTGAGGAAAAGTAAAGTGAGCGAGTGCCTGCACGAGGGAGGCTACGGACACCCTGCTAGCATGTAGTGTAGTTAGCTAGCCTAACGTTGCACCACTCTAGAAAAAACGAAATTAACAGAATAATACTTAATTACAAACCGTTTCCTGGAAAAAAAATGACAACAATATTGAAATACATTCTAGCAAATGTACATGACATTTTACTTGTTCTAAACGTTTATACTATGTAAATTGGTGCTCACATGAATACATACCTCTCCTCAGTAGACTCAGACTGTGGAGGGAGAACGCCTGCTGCTAACATGATGGTACTGCAGGCTAGAGTAATACACCACAGTGCAATCAATACTCACAATTCATATGGATATGAAAAATGATAAAAACTAAAGGAAGGATTTAGGATTTATGTGAAATACACATAAGACAATATTAATACTTGTTACGTGTGTGTGTGTGTGTGTGTGTGTGTACATGCATGAGTGTGTGTGTATTGTTCCCACATGTACTGTACCAACAGTAGTGATGCTCGCTTTGTTTTGATTTATGGAGGAAACATGGATAGCTAGGAAAAATGGACAGCGTTTTGTACCATGAAATCATATTAAAATCTATTCATATACTGTTCACCCCTAGGAAGGATATGAAACCTTTTTAAAAATGTTCTGACAAGCGAGCACTTATATGTTCATTTTCACATTTTCATAAATTCATAGATTGTTTGGGAATGACATAGAGTAAGGCATTTGTGAAAATTCTATAGGAATATAGAGTGGGAAAGCGGCCGTGCGATTGGACAATTAATAGACAATTGAGTAAATAAAACCTAATAAAAACAATTTTCTTGTCCAGAACCGGAGTCTACTTAGACCGGTGCTCCATAGCCAATCAGCGATACAGTAGGCCTTTATGCAAATAAGCCATTTGCAACACGGGCCTGCCGTCATTCACTTTGAACTGGACTGTGAGTTTACAGGCAGTAGCAACAGTGTGACTTTAGAATATTAAAACACATTCGCCCAAAAGCCCCAAAATACACCCGAAAAGATTTCTGCAAATATTTAAGTACCACGGGAGTCCTCCTACATTTGGGAACTTTACAGAGGTGGTGCTCGTAGAGGCTGGGGACTTTAATGCAGGGAAACTTAAATCCATTTTACCTCATTTCTACCAGCATGTTAAATGTGCCACCAGAGGAAAACCACCTTCACTCCATACACAGAGACGCGCACACAGCTCTATCTCGCCCTCCATTTGGCAAATCTGACCATAATTCTATCCTCCTGATTCCTGCTTAAAATCTAAAATTAAAGCAAGAAGCACCAGTGACTCGGTCAATAAAGAAGTGGTCAGATGACGCAGACGCTAAGCTACAGGACTGTTTTGCTAGCACAGACTGGAATATGTTCCGGGATTCTTCCGATGGCATTGTTGAGTACACCACATCAGTCACTGGCTTCATCAAATAAGCGCATTGATGACGTTGTCCCCACTGTGACTGTACATACATACTCCAACCAGAAGCCATGGATTACAGGCAACATTCACCTTGAGCTAAAGGGTAGAGCTGCCTCTAACAAGGAGCGGGACTGTAACCCAGAAGCTTATAAGAAATCCTGCTATGCCCTCCAACGAACCATCAAGCAGTTAAAGCATCAATACATGACTAAGATTGAATCGTACGACACCGGCTCCGACACTCGTCAGATGTGGCAGGGCCTGAAAACTATTACATACAAAAGGGAAGCACAGCTGTGAGCTGCCCAGTGACACGAGCCTACCAGACGAGCTAAATTACTTCTATGCTTGCTTTGAGGCAAGCAACACTGAAGCATGCATGAGAGCATCAGTTGTTCTGGACGACCGTGTGATCACGCTCTCAGTAGCCAATGAGAGTAAGACCTTTAAACAGGTCAACATTCACAAGGCCGCAGGGCAAGAAGGATTACCAGGACTTGTACTCCGAGCATGCGCTGTGTCTTCACTGACATTTTCAACCGGTTCCTGACTGAGACTGTAATACCAACATGTTTCAAGCAGAACACCATAGTCCCTGTGCCCAAGAACATTGAGGTAACCTGCCTAAATGACTACCGACCGGTAACACTCACGTCTGTAGCCATGAAGTACTTTGAAAAGCTGGTCATAGCTCACATCAACACCATTATCCCAGAAACCCTAGACCCACTCCAATTTGCATACCACCCCAACAGATTCACAGACAATGCAATCTCTATTGCACTCCACACTGCCCTTTCCCACCTGGACAAAAGGAACACCTATGTGAGAATACTGTTCAAATCAAATCAAATTTTATTTGTCATATACACATGGTTAGCAGATGTTAATGCGAGTGAAGCGAAATGCTTGTGCTTCTGGTTCAGACCATGCAGTAATATCTAACAAGTAATCTAACAATTTCAAAACAACTACCTTATACACACAAGTGTAAAGGAATGAATAAGAATATGTACATAAAAATATATGGATGAGCGATGACCGAACGGCATAGACAAGATGCAGTAGATGGTATAGAGTACAGTATATACACTGCTCAAAAAAATAAAGGGAACACTTAAACAACACAATGTAACTCCAAGTCAATCACACTTCTGTGAAATCAAACTGTCCACTTAGGAAGCAACACTGATTGACAATAAATTTCACATGCTGTTGTGCAAATGGAATAGACAAAAGGTGGAAATTATAGGCAATTAGCAAGACACCCCCAATAAAGGAGTGGTTCTGCAGGTGGTGACCACAGACCACTTCTCAGTTCCTATGCTTCCTGGCTGATGTTTTGGTCACTTTTGAATGCTGGCGGTGCTTTCACTCTAGTGGTAGCATGAGACGGAGTCTACAACCCACACAAGTGGCTCAGGTAGTGCAGCTCATCCAGGATGGCACATCAATGCGAGCTGTGGCAAGAAGGTTTGCTGTGTCTGTCAGCGTTGTGTCCAGAGCATGGAGGCGTTACCAGGAGACAGGCCAGTACATCAGGAGACGTGGAGGAGGCCGTAGGAGGGCAACAACCCAGCAGCAGGACCGCTACCTCCGCCTTTGTGCAAGGAGGAGCAGGTGGAGCACTGCCAGAGCCCTGCAAAATGACCTCCAGCAGGCCACAAATGTGCATGTGTCTGCTCAAACGGTCAGAAACAGACTCCATGAGGGTGGTATGAGGGCCCGACGTCCACAGGTGGGGGTTGTGCTTACAGCCCAACACCGTGCAGGACGTTTGGCATTTGCCAGAGAACACCAAGATTGGCAAATTCGCCACTGGCGCCCTGTGCTCTTCACAGATGAAAGCAGGTTCACACTGAGCACATGTGACAGACGTGACAGTCTGGAGACGCCGTGGAGAACGTTCTGCTGCCTGCAACATCCTCCAGCATGACCGGTTTGGCGGTGGGTCAGTCATGGTGTGGGGTGGCATTTCTTTGGGGGGGTCGCACAGCCCTCCATGTGCTCGCCAGAGGTAGCCTGACTGCCATTAGGTACCGAGATGAGATCCTCAGACCCCTTGTGAGACCATATGCTGGTGCGGTTGGCCCTGGGTTCCTCCTAATGCAAGACAATGCTAGACCTCATGTGGCTGGAGTGTGTCAGCAGTTCCTGCAAGAGGAAGGCATTGATGCTCTGGACTGACCCGCCCGTTCCCCAGACCTGAATCCAATTGAGCACATCTGGGACATCATGTCTCGCTCCATCCACCAACGCCACGTTGCACCACAGACTGTCCAGGAGTTGGCGGATGCTTTAGTCCAGGTCTGGGAGGAGATCCCTCAGGAGACCATCCGCCACCTCATCAGGAGCATGCCCAGGCGTTGTAGGGAGGTCATACTGGAACGTGGAGGCCACACACACTACTGAGCCTCATTTTGACTTGTTTTAAGGACATTACATCAAAGTTGGATCAGCCTGTAGTGTGGTTTTCCACTTTAATTTTGAGAGTGACTCCAAATCCAGACCTCCATGGGTTGATAAATTTGATTTCCATTGATAATTTTTGTGATTTTGTTGTCAGCACATTCAACTATGTAAAGAAAAAAGTATTTAATAAGAATATTTCATTCATTCAGATCTAGGATGTGTTATTTTAGTGTTCCCTTTATTTTTTTGAGCAGTGTATATATGAGATGAGTAATGTAGGGTATGTAAACATTATATAAAGTGGCATTGTTTAAAGTGGCTAGTGATACATTTATTACATCCAATTTTTTATTATTTAAGTGGCTAGAGATTTGTGTCAGTATGTTGGCAGCAGCCACTCAATGTTAGTGATGGATGTTTAACTGTCTGATGGCCTTGAGATAGAAGCTGTTTTTCAGTGTCTCGGTCCCCGCTTTGACTGACCTCGCCTTCTGGATGATAGTGGGGTGAACAGGCAGTGGCTCGGGTGGTTGTTGTCCTTGTTGATCTTTTTGGCCTTCCTGTGACATCGGGTGGTGTAGGTGTCCTGGAGGGCAGGTAGTTTCCCCCGGTGATGCGTTGTGCAGACCTCACTACCCTCTGGAGAGACATACAGTTGTGGGCGGAGCAGTTGCCATACCAGGCGGTGATACAGCTCAACAGGATGCTCTCGATTGAGCATTTTTCGTGACAAGCTGAATTTCTTCAGCCTCTTGAGGTTGAAGAGGTGCTGCTGCACCTTCTTCGCCACGCTGTCTGTGTGGGTGGACCATTTCAGTTTGTCTGTGATGTGGAACTTAAAACATTCCACCTTCTCCACTACTGTACTGTCGATGTGGATAGGGGACTGATCCCTCTGCTGTTTCCTGAAGTCCACGATCATCTCCTTTGTTTTGTTGACATTGAGTGTGAGGTTATTTTCCTGACACCACACTCCGAGGGCCCTAACCTCCTCCCTGTTGGCCATCTCATCGTTGTTGGTAATCAAGCCTACCACTGTAGTGTTGTCTGCAAACTTGATGATTGAGTTGGAGGTGTGCATTGCCACGCAGTCATGGGTGAACAGGGAGTACAGGAGAGGGCTGAGAACGCACCCTTGTGGGGCCCCAGTGTTGAGGATCAGTGGGTGGAGATGTTGTTTCCTACCCTCACCACCTGGGGGCAGCCCGTCAGAAGTCCAGGACCCAGTTGCACAGGGCGGGGTCGAGACCCAGGGTCTCGAACTTAATGACGAGTTTGGAGGGTACTATGGTGTTAAATGCTGAGCTGTAGTCGATGAACAGCATTCTTACATATGTATTCCTTTGTCCAGGTGGGTTAGGGCAGTGTGCAGTGTGATTGTGTCGGCTGTGGACCTATTGGGGCAGTAAGCAAATTGGAGTGGGTCTAGGGTGTCAGGTAGGGTGGAGGTGATATGGTCCTTGACTAGTCTCTCAAAGCACTTCATGGTGACGGAAGTGAGTGCTACGGGCGATAGTCATTTTGCTCAGATACTTTAGCTTTCTAGGGAACAGGAACAATGGTGGCCCTCTTGAAGCATATGGGAACAGCAGACTGGGATAAGGATTGATTGAATATGTCCGTAAACACACTAGCCAGCTGGTCTGCTCATGATCTGAGGACGCGGCTAGGGATGCCGTCTGGGCCGGGGGTTAACACGTTTAAATGTTTTATTCACTTCGGCTGCAGTGAAGGAGAGCCCGCAGGTTTTGGTAGCGGACCGTGTCGGTGGCACTATATTGTCCTCAAAGCGAGCAAAGAAGTTGTTTAGTTTGTCGGGGAGCAAGACATCGTGGTCCGCGACGGGGTTGGTTTTCTTTTTGTAGTCCGTGATTGACTGTAGTACCTGCAACATACCTCTCGTGTCTGAGCCATTGAATTGTGACTCTACTTTGTCTCTATACTGACGCTTAGCTTGTTTGATTGCCTTGCGGAGGGAATAGCTACACTGTTTGTATTCGGTTATCTTCTTGTCAATAGGGGGGCGCCATTTCGACTTTGTAAAAATTCGTTCCCAAATTAAACTGCCTCGTACTCAATTCTTGCTCGTACAATATGCATATTATTATTACTATTGGATAGAAAACACTCTCTAGTTTCTAGAACCGTTTGAATTATATCTGTGAGTAAAACAGAACTCAAGTTGCAGCTAACTTCCTGTTAGGAAGTGAGAAATCTGAAATCGATGCTCTGTTCCAGGGTCAGTTTATTAAATTGCATGTGATCTATGAGTCGACATGCACTGCATACGAATTCCCCTAGATGTCAGTAAGCAGTGAGAATTGGAATGGTGTTGCTAGGCAGATCTGAGGCCATATAAAGGCTCATGGAACCGGGGGTGCACTCTTTTCAACGTTCGTCATGGCGCAAAGGAGTACCTCAGGATGGCATTCTGAAAAGCTCTCGTTATAGGCCTTAGATATATCCGGCTCTGATTTTATTCGATATAGGTGTTAAAGAAATCATAATGTAGTTATTTTAAACCGAGTTAGATCAGTTTATATCAGTATATTGCGATTTTTGGATATTTCTTTGTGCTGCGTTATGAAGAGTTGGGCACGTCTGGGCCACATAGCTAATGTTTGCTGCTAATTCCTAAGTTGAAGACGGCAATCTACAACCGAGCAACGATGATTCTGGACAAAGGACCACTTGCACAAGATTCTGATGGAAGCTCATCAAAAAGTAAGAACTATTTATGATGTTAATTCGTTGTTCTGTTGAAAAATGTAAAACTATTATTCGGCCATTAATTTCGGTGCGGTCTCGCTTTAGCGCACGCTGTATGTCGTAGTAACGTTAATTTTAAAAATCTAACACAGCGGTTGCATTAACCTTTTCTCAATATAGGGGGTGCTGTTTCAACGTTAGCATTTATCGTCTCCAAATTAAACTGCCTCATACTCAATTCTTGCTCGTACAATATGCATATTATTGTTATTATTGGATAGAAAACACTCTCTAGTTTCTATAGCCGTTTGAATTATGTCTCTGAGTGAAACAGAACTCATTCTACAGCACTTTTCCTGATATGGAGTGAGATTTCAGAAATTTTGGCCTCTGGTCCCAGGTCAGTTTTAAAGTCCCTGTAAATCCTATGAGGATACAAACACTGCCCATGCCTTCCTCTAGATGTCAGTAAGAGGTGACAATTTGAATGGAGTCGATTGCGCAATCAGGGCCTGTATAAAACGCGAAAGACCGGATGTACCGTTCTTTTCCTGCTGCGCCTGACGCCTGGACGTCGGACTGGCTTTCTTTCCAAGCGTTGGTTTAGCCACTTATATATCGCCGGTCATGTTTTTACTCGTTATAGGTGTTAAAAACATCATAAGGTAGTTAATTTAAACCGTTTTATAGCAATTTATATCCGTTTAGTGCGATTTTGAGGCATTGCTTTGTGATGCACTTTGAAGCGCCGGGCACGTTTCGGGGTCCCGGTCGAACGTTAGTGGGCATTTCGACGGACAAGAGGACATCTTTCGACCAAAAGAAGATTAGACCCAAGAAAGGATACATTGCCCAAGATTCTGATGGAAGATCACCTCACAGTAAGAAATATTTAAGATGATAAATCGTTGTTCTGTCGAAAAATGTTATACGCATATTCCGCCATTTTCTTTGGTATAGCTTCGCTTGGCGAACCCTGTATTGCACAGTAAGGATAATTTTAGAAATGTAATTCAGCGATTGCATTAAGAACTAATTTGTCTTTCGATTGCTGTCCACCCTATATTTTTTTGTCAAGTTTACGATTAGTTATTCATTACGCCAGATCACTGTCCAAAATGGAGCCCGACATTTTCAGGCTAGTTTTGCTAGTATTGTCATGTTATAACCACGTTTTTTTGTGGCTAAATATGCACATTTTCGAACAAACTCTATATGTATGTTGTAATATGATGTTACAGGAGTGTCATCGGAAGAATTCTGAGAAGGTTAGTGAAAAAATTAATACATTTTGGCGATGATTACGTTATCGCTCTCTTTGGCTTGTATCAATGCTCGGGTAACGTTTGCACATGTGGTATGCTAATATAACGATTTATTGTGTTTTCGCTGTAAAACACTTAGAACATCTGAAATATTGTCTGAATTCACAAGATCTGTGTCTTTCCATTGCTGTGAGCTGTGCATTTTTAAGAAATGTTTTATGATTAGTAATTAGGTAATACACGTTGCTCTCTGTATTTATTCTAGTCGAGTTGTGATGGTGGGTGCAATTGTAAACTATGATTTCTACCTGAAATATGCAAATTTTTCTAACAAAACCTATCCTATACAATAAATATGTTATCAGACTGTCATCTGATGAGGTTTTTTCTTGGTTAGTGGCTATCAATATCTTTATTTGGCCGAATTGGTGATAGCACCTGATGGAGTAAGAAACTGATGGAGTTAGAAAAGTGGTGTCTTTTGCTAACGTGGTTAGCTAATAGATTTACATATTGTGTCTTCCCTGTAAAACATTTTAAAAATCTGAAATGGTGGCTTTATTCACAAGATCTGTATCTTTCATCTGGTGTCTTGGACTTGTGATTTAATGATATTTAGATGCTACTATTTACTTGTGACGCTATGCTAGCTATGCTATTCAGCTTTTTTACTGGTGGGGGGTGGGGGGTGCTCCCGGATCCGGGTTTCTGACTCGGTAGAAGTTAAGAACTAATGTATCTTTCATTTGCTGTCCAACCTGTATTTTTTTGTCAAGTTTATGATTAGTTATTGATTAGATTAGGTGCCTCTCCCAAGATTTCTCCCGACATTTTGTTGGCAGCTTGGCTACTATTCTCATTGTATAACCACGATTTGTGCCGCTAAATATGCACATTTTCGAACAAACAATATATGTATTGTGTAATATGATGTTATAGGACTGTCATCTGATGAAGTTTTGAGAAGGTTAGTGAAAAAATGTATATCTTTTGCTGGTTTATTCGCTATCGCTAACGTGCATGAATCAATGCTGCTGTGTGGTTGGCTATTGTAGTAAGCTAATATAATGCTAAATTGTGTTTTCGCTGTAAAACACTTAAAGAATCTGAAATATTGGCTGGATTCACAAGATCTTTGTCTTTCATTTTCTGTACGCTGTGTATTTTTCATAAATGTTTTATGATGAGTATTTAGGTAATTCACGTTGCTCTCTGTAGTTATTCTAGTTGCTTTGGTGAGAGTTGTGATGGTGGCTGCAATGTAAAACTATGATTTATACCTGAAATATGCACATTTTCAAACAAAACATATGCTATACAATAAATATGTTATCAGACTGTCATCTGATGAAGTTGTTTCTTGGTTAGTGACTATTTATATCTTTATTTGGTCGAATTTGTGATAGCTACCTATGCAGGAAAAAAATGGTGGGAAAAAAAGTTGTGTCTTTTGCTATGGTGGTTAGCTAATAGAAATACATATTGTGTCTTCCCTGTAAAACATTTAAAAAATCAGAAATGATGGCTGGATTCACAAGATGTGTATCTTTCATTTGGTGTCTTGGACTTGTGATTTCATGAACATTTTATTATATGATATCCCTGTGGCTTTAGGCTAGGCTATGCTAGTCAGCTTTTTTGATGGGGGGGATCCCGGATCCAGGTTTGTGACTCGTTAGAGGTTTAAGTTTCTATTCGCCCTGATTAAAAGCAGTGGTTCTCGAATGCTGCCATCAATCCACGGTTTCTGGTTGGGGAAGGTTTTCATTGTCGCTGTGGATACAACATCACCGATGCACTTGCTAATAAACTCGCTCACCGAATCAGCGTATTCATCAATGTTATTGTTCAACGCTATGCGGAACATATCCCAGTCCCCGTGATTGAAGCAATCTTGAAGCGTGGAATCAGATTGGTCGGACCAGCGGTGAACAGACCTGAGCATGGGTGTTTCCTGTTTTAGTTTCTGTCTATAAGCTGGGAGCAACAAAATGGAGTCGTGGTCAGATTTTCCTAAAGGAGGGCGGGGGAGGGCTTTGTATGCGTCGCGGAAGTTAGAGTAACAATGGCCTTGTTAAAATCCCCAGCTACAATAAATGCAGCCTCAGGATATGTGGTTTCCAGTTTACATAGAGTCCAATGAAGTTCTTTCAGGGCCGTCGTTGTGTCTGCTTGGGGGGTTATACACGACTGTGATTATAATCGAAGAGAATTCTCTTGGTAGATAATGCTGTCGGCATTTGATTGTAAGGAATTCTAGGTCAGGTGAACAAAAGTACTTGAGTTCCAGTATGTTGTTATGATCACACCACGTCTCGTTAATCACAAGGCATACCCCCCCGCCCTTCTTCTTACCAAAGAGATGTATGTTTGTCGGTGCGATACGTGAAGAAACCAGGTGGCTATACCGATTCTGATAACGTATCCCGAGTGAGCCATGTTTCCGTGAAACAAAGAACGTTACAATCTCTGATGTCTCTCTGGAAGGCAACCCTTGCTCAGATTTCGTTTCCCTTGTTGTCAAGATACTGGACATTAGTGAGTAGTATACTCGGGAACGGTGCGCGACATGCCCGTCTACGGAGCCTGACCAGAAGACCGCTCTGTCTGCCCCTTCTGCGGCGCCGTTGTTTTGGGTCACCGCCTGTTTTCCGATCCATTGTTCTGGGTGGTGGACCAAACAGAGGATCCGCTTCGGGAAAGTTGTATTCCTGGTCGTAATGTTGGTTAGTTGACGTTGCTCTTATATCCAATAATTCCTCCTGGCTGTATGAAATAATACATAAAAAACGAAATACTGCATAGTTTCCTAGGAACGCAAAGCGAGGCGGCCATCTGTGTCGGCGCCGGAAGTGTTCAACACCATAGTGCCTTCAAAGGTCATTACTAAGCTAAGGATCCTGGGACTAAACACCTCCCTCTGCAACTGGAACATGGACTTCCTGACAGACCGCCCCCAGGTGGTAAGGGTAGGTAACAACACATCCGCCACGCTGATCCTCAACACAGGGGCCCCTCAGGGGTGCGTGCTCAGTCCCCTCCTGTACTCCCTGTTTACTCATGACCGCATGGCCAGGCACGACTCCAACACCATCATTAAGTTTTCCGACGACACAACACTGATCACTGACAACGATGAGGCAGCCTATAGGGAGGAGGTCAGAGACCTGGCCGGGTGGTGCCAGAATAACAACCTGTCCCTCAAGGTGATCAAGACAAAGGAGATGATTGTGGACCACAGGAAAAAGAGGACTGAGCACGTCCCAATTCTCATTGATGGGGCTGTAGTGGAGCAGGTTGAGAGCTTCAAATTCCTTGGTGTCTGCATTACCAACAAACTATCATGGTCCAAACACACTAAGACAGTCGTGAAGAGGGCATGACAAAGCCTATTCCCCCTCAGGAGACTGAAAAGATTTGGCATGATTCCTCAGATCCTCAAAATGTTCTACAGCTGCAACATCGAGAGCATCCTGACCGTTTGCATCTCTGCCTGGTATGTTAACTGCTCGGCCTCCGACCGCAAAGCACTACAGACTGTAGTGCGTACGGCCCAGTACACCACCCCCCCCCAACCCCCAGAGTCACTTTAACTCTACCTACATGTACATATTACCTCAATTACCTTGACGAACCTGTGACTCCGCACATCGACTCTGTACCGGTACCCCCTGTATATACTATAGCCTCGCTACTGTTATTTTACTGCTGCTTATTTGTTATTTTAATTTAAGTGGTTTACTTATCTTTTTTTTTACTTAACACTTATTTTTCTTAAAACTCCATTGTTGGTTAAGTAAGTAAGCATTTCACTGTAAGGTCCACTACACCTGTTGATTTCGACGCATGTAACAAATGCAATTTTATTTGCTTTAAGAGTTGATTGATACTCTATCGAAAGGATAATAGTTGTGGACAGATTCTCACCCATGTGCTGGGATTATGGAAACAGCTCTACGTAGTCCGCCAATGAGAGTGCCATATGGAGATCATACTGTGTTGATTTAGTTCCACACACTATGTAAGATGAAGAGCCACTTCACTTAAGAAGGGCATATTGGTGTGTGTGTGTGTGTGTGTGTGTGTGTGTGTGTGTGTGTGTGTGTGTGTGTGTGTGTGTGTGTTGGTGGATGTCGGTGTCAGTGTGTGTGTGTGTGTGTGTGTGTTGGTGTGTGTGTGTGTTAGATTGAACATACTGTATGCATTCGATTGAATTACCAGTCAAAGCCGCGTGTGCTAGGAAGCTCACACAACAAGTTTAAGTGGGTACTTAGATCATCTCTAACATAGAGGTGGGTTTCAGGACACAGGTAGTACAGCACTTGGCTTCTACCTACAGGGTCACCGGTTCAAACTCTGCTGAGACTAATGCCCTCTACCAAACACACATACATGTGCAGTGTGCCAGTGGAGATACTGTACAGGATAGTCATCCTACAGAGCATGAGCAGTCAATGAGAGGATGACACTGGTCATGTTCTAATACTATTAAACAGCTTCATAATCTTCTTTCCCTAATAAGATTGAACGGCTTCTTCTCCTCTCTTCCTTCCCTTAGGACCCCGTTCTCATACTGATAAACCACTTCCTATCCTCTGTTTCCTCTGTATAGCGCTCACTTTTCCGATCAATGTTCATGATGGGGACAAGGCTGGAAAAGAAACCAATTAACCTCTTTGTGTGACCAGTTATCTACATTGACAGGAATACACATAAGGAAAGTTAATGACAGAAACATATTTGAATACCAAAGCCCAGTGTCCTTGTGCCTCATGTTTAGGAGGAGATAAGTGTTTTTAGTATTCTACAAGAGCGGCCATCTTTGGGATTGACAGTGGTGGTGATTGAAGTCTGGACTAATCAAATATTGACCCGATAAGTCGTCAGATGGCACATTTAAGGGGGGAGGCAAAGAAATGGTCTTTCAAATCTCTTCAAACCAATAAAAAAGGAGAAAGGAAATATGTATGGGAAATAACATGCAGAGTTCAATTTCAATCTTTAAACATTTATATTTAATATACTGCTGGACAGTCCTTCGGAGGGAAATTTGGGGAATTAGAATGAAGTCTGTGAAGGACGGTGGATGTCATATAAAACTTCCCTCTTCATTTATTTCTCTCTAAAGTTCCCTAATACTGTCTTATACTTTACTGTAAACCTTTACAGTCTTCATAAGTTCAGAAAAAAGACATAACCATTTAAAAAAATGGCCATGTACAGTTGAAGTCCGAAGTTTACATACACTTAGGTTGGAGTCATTAAAACTTGTTTTTCAACCACTCCACCAATGTCTTGTTAACAAACTATAGTTTTGGCAAGTCGGTTAGGACATCTACTTTGTGCATGACACAAGTACTTGTTCCAACAATTGTTAACAGACAGATTATTTCACTTATAATTCACTGTATCACAATTCCAGTGGGTCAGAAGTTTACATACACTAAGTTGACTGTGCCTTTAAACAGCAAGGACATTTCCAGAAAATGATGTCATGGCTTTAGAAGCTTCTGATAGGCTAATTGACATAATTTGAGTCAATTGGAGGTGTAGCTGTGGATGTATTTCAAGGCCTACCTTCAAACTCAGTGCCTCTTTGCTTGACATCATGGGAAAATCCAAAGAAATCAGCCAAGACCTCAGAAAAAGAGTTGTAGACTGTCATTGAAGTCTGGTTCATCCTTGGGAGCAATTTCCAAACGCCTGAAGGTACCACGTTCATCTGTACAAACAATAGTATGCAAGTATAAACATTATGGGACCTCGCAGCCGTCATACCACTCAGGAAGGAGACGCGTTCTGTCTCCTAGAGATTAACGTACCTTGGAGCGAAACATGCAAATCAATCCCAGAACAACAGCAAAGGACCTTGTGAAGATGCTGGAGGAAACAGGTACAAAAGTATCTATATCCACAGTAAAACGAGTCCTATATCGACATAACCTGAAAGGCCGCTCAGCAAGGAAGAAGCCACTGCTCCAAAACCGCCATAAAAAGCCAGACTACGGTTTTTAACTGCACATGGTGACAAAGATTGTACTTTTTGGAGAAATGTCTTCTGGTCTGATGAAACAAAAATAGAACTCTTTGGCCATAATGACCATCGTTATGTTTGGAGGAAAAAGGGGGACAATATATTATGTGGATATATTGAAGCAACATCTTAATCAGTCAGGAAGTTAAAGCTTGGTCGCAAATGGGTCTTCCAAATGGACAATGAGCCCAAGCCCACTTCCAAAGTTGTGGCAAAATGGCTTAAGGACAACAAAGTCAAGGTATTGGAGTGGGCATCACAAATCCCTGACCTCAATCCCATAGAAAATTTTTGGACAGAACTGAAAAAGCATGTTCGAGCAAGGAGGCCTACAAACCTGACTCAGTTACTCCAGCTCTGTCAGGAGGATTGGCCAAACTTCACCCAACATATAGTGGGAAGCTTGTGGAAGGCTACCCTAAACGTTTGACCCAAGTTAAACAATTTAAAGGCAATGCTACCAAATACTAATTGAGTGTATGTAAACTTCTGACCCACTGGGAATGTGATGAAGGAAATAAAAGCTGAAATAAATCCTTCTCTCTACTATTATTCTGACATTTCACATTCTTAAAATAAAGTGGTGATCCTAACTGACATAAGACAGGGAATTTTTACTAGGATTAAATGTGAGGAATTGTGAAAAACTGAGTTTAAATGTATATGTAAACTTCCGACTTCAACTGTATGTTTCCAAAGGTCCAGGGGTGTGGATAAAAAAAAACTGTCAGTGTCTGGTGTGACCACCATTTGCCTCATGCAGCTCGACACATCTTCTTTGTGTAGAGTTGATCAGGCTGTTGATTGTGGCCTGTGGAATGTTGTCCCATTGGCAGGAACTGGAACACGCTGTTGTACATGTCGATCCAGAGCATCCCAAACATTCACAATGGGTGACATGTCTGGTAATTATACAGGGCATGGAAGAACTGGGACATTTTCAACTTTGTTTCAGAACATTCAAGTATCTGGAAACAGCTCTGGTGGTCCTTCCTGCAGTCAGCGTGCCAATTGCTAAAGCTTAAAAATAGCCACACCAAACCAAGCCTTCACAAAAATGTCTACAAAATTAAGTCACGCCAATGTTTATAGGGAATATAGGAGCCAGCTATTATACTGAACAAAAATATAAACACAACATGCAACAATTCCATTGATTTTACTTAGTTACAGTTCATATGAGGAAATCAGTCAACTGAAATAAATGAATTAGGCCCTAATCTATGGATTTCACATGACTGAGAATACAGATGCTTCTGTTGGTCACCATAAAAAAATGGGCCTCACATTGGGCCTCAGGATCTCGTCATGGTATTTTAGTGCATTTAAATTGCCATCGATAAAATGCAAAAATAAAATAAAAAAATTCAGAGCCTGGACTCAAACCCAGAATCTTTAGTGGTACAGCCTTAGACCACTGAGCCACTATGGAAGCCAATAAAATGCAATTGTGTTCGCTGTCCGTAGCGTATGCCCACCCAAACCATAATCCCACCGCCACCATTGGGCACTCTGTTCACAATGTTGACATCGGCAAACCACTCGCTCACATGACGCCATACACATGGTCTGCGTTTGTGACATCGGTTGGACGTACTGCCATATTCTACCAATTTTGTTTTTACTAAAATGTTATTTGTCACGTACCGAATACAACAGTAAAATGCTTACTTACAAGCCCTTAACCAACAATGCAATTTTAAGAAAAATAAGTGTTAAGAAAGTGTTTACTAAATAAACCGAAGTTAAAAAAAGAACAAAATTGAAAAAGAACATATAATTAAAGATCAACAATAAAATAACAGTAAAAAGGCTATATACAGGGGGTACCGGTACAGAGTCAATGTGCGGGTTAGTCGAGGTAATTGAGGTAATATGTACATGTATGTAGAGGTAAAGTGACTATTCATAGATAATAAACAAAGAGTAGCGACAGCGTATAAATAGGATGGGGGGAGGGGGGTCAATGAAAATTGTCCGGGTAGCCATTTGATTAGCTGTTCAGGAGTCTTACGGCTTGGGGGTAGAGGCTGTTAAGAAGCCTTTTTGACCTAGACTTGGCGCTCCGGTTCCGCTTGCCGTGCGTTAGCAGAGAGTCTATGACTCGGGTGGCTGGAGTCTTTGGCAATTTTTAGGGCCTTCCTCTGACAGAGCCTGGTATAGAGGTCCTGGATGGCAGGAAGCTTGGCCCCAGTGATGTTCTTGCGGTCAGAGGCCGAGCAGTTTCCATACCAGGCGGTGATGCAACCAGTCAGGATGCTCTCAATGGTGCAGCTACATAACCTTTTGAGGATCTGAGGACCCATGCCAAAACAATATTGGAGGTGGCTTATGGTAGAGAAATTAACATTAAATTCTCTGGCAACAGCTCTGGTGGAAAATGCTGCAGTCAGCATGCGAATTGCACACTCCCTCAAAACTTGAGACATCTGTGGCATTGTGTTGTGTGATTAATCTGCACATTTTAGAGTGGCCTTTTATTGTCCCCAGCACAAGGTGCAGCTGTGTTCGGTGGATAGATTATCTAGGCAAAGGAGAAATGTTCACTAACAGGGATGTAAACACATATTGTGTACACTAAATTTGAGAGAAATAAGCTTTTTGTGCATATGGAACATTTCTGGGATCTTTTATTATATGGGACAAACACTTTACATGTTGTGTTTATATGTCCTATCTCAATAAAAAAAACGCCAAACCCTAACGTTTATATATATACAGTATATATACAGTACCAGTCAAAAGTTTTGAAACACCTACTCATTCAAGGGTTTTTCTTTATTTGTACTATTTTCTACATTGTAGAATAATAGTGAAGACATCAAAACGATGAAATAACACATATGGAAAGTATGTCTTAACCAAAAAAGGGTTAAACAAATTAAATATATTTTACATTTGAGATTCCTCAAAGTAGCCACCCTTTGCCTTGATGACAGCTTTGCACACTCTTAGCATTCTCTCAACCAGCTTCATCAGGAATGCTTTTCCTTCACTCTGCAGTCCAACTCATCCCAAACCATCTCATTTGGGTTGAGGTCGGGTGATTGTGGAGGCCAGGTCATCTGATGCAGCACTCATCACTCTCCTTCTTGGTCAAATAGCCCTTACACAGCCTGGAGGTGTGTTTTGGGTCATTGTCCTTTTGAAAAACAAATAATGATGGGTCCGAGCGCAAACCAGATGGGATTGCGTATCGCTGCAGAATGGTGTGGTAGCCATGCTGGTTAAGTGTGCCTTGAATTCTAAATAAATCACTGACAGTGTCACCAGCAAAGCACCCCCACACCACCTCCTCCATGCTTCACGGTGGGAACCCACATGCAGAGATCATCTGTTCCACCTACTCTGCATCTCACAAAGACACGGAGGTTGGAACCAAAAATCAAAACTTTGGACAAATCAGACCAAAGGACAGATTTCCCCCGGTCTAATGTCCATCGCTCGTGTTTCTTGGCCCAAGCAAGTTTCTTCTTATTGGTGTCCTTTAGCAGTGGTTTTTATGCAGCAATTCGAATGTGAAGGCCTGACTCTGTGAAGCATTTATTTGGGCTGTAATCTGAGGTGCAGTTAACTCTAATGAATGTATCTTCGTTTCCTGTGGCGGTCCTCATGAGAGCCAGTTTCATCATAGCGCTTCATGATTTTTGTGACTGCACTTGAAGAAACTTTCAAAGTTCTTGACATTTTCCGTATTGACTGACCTTCACGTCTTAAAGTAATGATGGAGTGTCGTTTCTCTTTGCTTATTTGAGCTGTTCTTGCCATAATTTGGAATTGGTCTTTTACCAAATAGGGCTATCTTCTGTATACCACCTCTACCTTGTCACAACACAACTGATTGGCTCAAACGCATTTAGAAGGAAAGAAATTCCACAAACGAACTTTTAACAAGGCACACCTGCTAATTGAAATGTGAAGAGGAGACAGGAAAGCTATAGTCCATAAGCCAGAGGGGTTGTTAGGGCTCACTTGGGCCAACGATGTCTCATAGTGATTTTCTTGGAGGTCTATATCCTTAGAGTTGGAAAATGTGTGATTACAGAGCAGCAAAGGTAGCCTTCTCTCTGTTATGACTCATTCTTTCACCCTTCCGTCCTAATATTTTTTCCTATATGGATCTTACCCTATGACAATGTCAGTATACCAGTGGGGAACAGTCAGGGCCTTCAGAGAAGGCCTTCGGATTTAGAAAAATGTATATCATTTTTATTTAAAAAGAAAATATTACTATTTCATCTTTACAATGTTTTTTATCAGTTTCTGATTTCATCTCTTCAGTTTGTGTTGGAAAGAGAAGAGTTAATAGTGAATAGAAATAATGATCCAATCAGGATTTTCTTTCATGGTCTCTGGGTAAAAATATCTAGCTAGCTCCGCCAGCCATAGTCCAGCACAATGGACGCGTGATAATACCTATAAAATCTAGCGGTCAAACACGGAAATGGTTCCAATTGTTTTTTCACCATTCATTTTTCACATCGTGAATTTTACAAACACTTCAAACTCAGTATGTGTTTGGTGTAGGCTTACCTTGGTGTGACGTTTTGATAACTGAGTTTTATCAATATATTCACCTCAATTTACTCTCAAAACTTCAAAATGCTAATTAGCAACATAGAAGACCCCATCAAGACTACAGATTTCGGCAGAAAGCTCCTGCAGGTCATCTCTAGGCGACACTGTCAGCTGCCGTTCATCAGTGCGATCAGAGATGAATCCATGTGCTGTATTGGAATGAATTGAATAAAGTGTTGAACTTCTTCCATCCCCCTTCTCTTAGCTAGCCACTGACTACACTTTAGCTAGCCAGTTAGCAGAGCAGTAGATTGTTTTTTTAATTGTTTGTACAGTATGTCGACTTTTGTGTCTATGTCAGAACTTTTTTCATTTTTCAAGGATGAGTAAAAGAGCATTAAAAGGGGAGAAGACAACTATAAGTCTGGCCATGTGAAGAAGTGCAGCTATAGTGAGGGGCAACTTACTGTTTTGGTCAGGGCCAACATGAGGGATTCAGTTTATCCTGTGTCGGTGAGTGTAGATATTAAGTTAAGTTTGAGCATCTTAGCAATACAATGTGTTCTATACGGCTGTCAACATTTTACAAGGAAAGAGCCACGTAATCAATTATATAATCACCAACCACATTACCCCAGATACCAGACTCCGTTCTAGAATGTTGTCATTGATAAGAATTCATGTTTTTTTTAAATTGATATTCAGAATTGACTTGGACATCCAGCCTGTATTGTAATTTCATGACCAGAGACAAAGCTTCAAAGGCACTGGATTGATTTATAGGATCCTTCGTAGTATATGATTGGTATGTCAAGTGAACGTTTATGGAAAAAGTGTACTTGTCCTCATGTGAAAATTACAGTGTATTACATATTCTACACCTGTAATGTCATCAATCAAATCAAACTGTATTTACTGTAGCACATTTCTTACAACAAATGCATTTCAAGGTGTTCAAAGTCATGCATTGAAAGGCATATGGCACTTAACATCCTTCCTCTTGGCAGGTCTCTATAGGTGACCAGGGAATTATCTCTACCACATGAAAATACCTGCATTGAGCTCATAAGTGTAGCCATGGAGCCTATTTCGGTGGTAAAAAATATTGGCCGTATGGATGTGGATTGCGAGTGGAGGACCTGTACCAGGCCTAAGTCTACAACTCTCTGTCCCGAGAGCCCACAGAGGAGGATCTTTAGTGGCTAAGGAACCGTTTTTTGTTGCAGCTCGCTTGCTGTTAGCTATATCTTTGAAAATAATGAAAACATGTGAAACATTGCATTTAAACGTTAGATCACAGGTTAGTGTGATGAACAATCTAAAATATATTTGCAATTGGAAGTAATATCTAGTTTGTTAATTTTATTTTGGACATTAAATGGTTGTGCTTTTGTATTGGTATGATTTCATGGGGCTACTGGAGTGAATGGGCTGCTTATCCTTCAACATTATTTGATGCTCTGGGTGACTGCTGTAACCTGTCTATCAGCCGCGTGCCCATGTGTTTGACCAAAATTGTCTGTCTTTCTGCGCCATGGAGTGCACAAGTATTACGGTCGCTGTCCTTTAGTGTAATAGTGGCAACATGCAGGTATTTGCCTTATACCCAATTATTTTCTTTTGCCATTGTGCATACTCACTTGTTAATCCCCACTGATGCGTATCAAAGTAGTGTAGTGGAGGTATAAGACTTATAAATAATGTAGTACAATAGAGAAATCATGCACAAAGTAGCCTACAAATTACCTGAAATATATTCACATGCATATTGAATATCATCTGCAGGCAGCAAGAGCGAGCAGGTCTCAACTGGTTGTCACGGAGCAGGTTTTCATGAGCAGCTTTCAACTGGTTGCCACATGGAGCAGCTCACAGAAGAATGACATCGGTAGAAGGTAGGGTATGTAGGAAAGACGTTTGAATTTATGAAATCTACCAGTAAATGTTAACTAAGGCGACAATGGGTATGTAAACCAAAGTTTGGTCCGAAGTCTTGGTTAGTAGGCTTTGCGATGTGCAATCCAGTCATCATGTGCTGTTTGCATAAACATTTCCAAAGGCTTTCCAAAAAAAACTCCAATTAAATGTTGACCGCAAAATAGGCCTACCTGACAGAATGATACCATGCTGATTTTATATCAATGGGCAGGGCATTTGTTTTGCTCAATTTAAATAAAGAGCAACTACACCCTCCAAAAAATATTTTTCCCAGACCTCAAAAATGGTCTCCTGATATGGTTTAAGCATTGTTGTGGACTTAAAACATCACATTTTTGATTTTCTATTGAAAAGGTATGATTTTGAGAATGAAAATCATAAAAATCTACAGGAAACTCATAAAAATTTTAAATAAATCACACAGGGCGCCCTTTCCTTCACCGAGCGAGCCTTTTGGGAAAGGTTTTGCCAAATTAGAGTATACCCACTTTTCCAGGCACAACTACACTGCATAGGGCCGATGGATAGACAGCAGTCGCACACAGCATGATGTTAAAGGATAAACAGTCCACTCATAATAAGCCAGTAGATCACAATTATAAGAATACAAAAACACAACCATTAGGCTGAAGAATTGAATTGAAATTAATTTAAATGTATAACTATTTCTTCCCATTGCAAAAAACATTTGAATGTTTAGGGCACAAAGTAACTAAGTTTATATGAGTCAATGTTTCACACACATACTTTATTTTCAAAGAGATGGCTAACAACAGCAAGCGAGCTGCAATAAAAAACACAGATCCACTCATCAGATAATTAACATCTTGTTGAAAGTTATTCTTGAAAAGGGAGCTAACAAAATGAACAACAACATAATCTTCGATAACGCCTGCTGCAGCCGCTGCAAGCTAACCAACAACAAGACCGACCCCCTCTCGGGTCTCAGTCTTGACTCAGTCTTACCCCCTCTCTGATCTGGGTCTTGAATCGGTCTCGCTTTAGGTGGTCTCGAACACAACACTGTTAAACAATGCGTTATTTTATGCTGTGTGTAATGTTGTGTCAATGCCGGTTCTGTCTCTGCGTGTGCAGCAGCCCGTAGCGTGGCCAGGTATTGCTCCTCCTTCACTAGAACGATCTAACCAGAGAAGATATAATGTTGGGCACATTAAGTGACGCTTTATTTTCTGTTATTTTCTTGATTTTCTTGTTTGATACAACATATTGGAAGATTTTTGGTCACTCTGAAGGCCTACAGTAGGTCCTACAGTCATGGTTCACCACTGCAGTATACATGTCACGTTCTGACCATAGTTCCTTTTTTATGTCTTTATTTTGGTTTGGTCAGGGCGTGAGTTGGGGTGGGCATTCTATGTTTTCCATTTCTGTGTTTGGCCTGGTATGGTTCTCAATCAGAGGTAGCTGTCGATCGTTGTCTCTGATTTAGAATCATACTTAGGTAGCCTGTTTTCCCCATTTTGGTTGTGGGTGATTGTTTTCTGTTTTGTGCGTATTCCTTACATAACTGTTTCGTTTTCGCTCTTTATTATTTTTGTCATTTCAGTGTTCAGTTTATTTTGTTATTAAAATGAACACTTACCACGCTGCACCTTGGTCCTCTTCTCCTTCACCAGACGAAAGCCGTTACACTACAACAAGTTATTGCTCATTATTATTAATGTCATTGGAAAGCTTATATTCACAGCTATCAATCAGACACATTTGACTATTCACTTATACATATCCACTTGAAGATGAAATATTACAATTATTGATGATCAATAATTGATGATCAATTATTGACATCTAAAGAAATCAGCGATTCAGAAAGCTTTCGGGCACATTCTCACCAAAATTCACGGAATAATTTAAAAACGTTATATCTAGCACACCTGGCTCATTTGGTTGTATATTCTACATCACTATGAAAATATTAAGATATAATTGGGGATACTACAATTATATATCTTAAATGTATTGTCATATGAAATTGATCCAATAAGTCCCCATTGAGTTGTTTGGTGGCCATATTGGAAAAGGGCTTCTATGGGGTTAATACGTGAATCCTGTGATGGCCCTGTATCTACAAATCTTTTTAAAACCCGGTTCTAGCTGTGTGTGTGAAATGCGGTGCCTCTTATCACCAAAGTTACAATTTGTAGGGATCCCTCCCCTAATGGTCTCACCCTTCCCTGGAAAATGTAGCTAGTAGGATGCTTCTGATGACTAATGGATGTTCTTATTCTTGACCATGCTAACCAGCCATGGCCTTTGGCAATTGGGGCCTCCTTGACAGTGGGAAGCCCGGACCAGATGCAGACTAACAAACAGCTTTGGATCTAGAGGTTCCGGCATATTCATCCCTGGGGGCTTCCACTTCGAGATCGGAATCGGAGGTAGAGTGGCTTGCGAAAGTGTTCATCCCCCTTGGCATTTTTCCTATTTTGTTGCCTTACAACCTGGAATAGAAAATATTTTGAATATTATACATTTTGGGGGGGTTTGTATCATTTGATTTACACAACATGCCTACCACTTTGAAGATGCAAAATATTTTTTATTGTGAAACAAGTAATAAGACAACAAAACTGAAAACGTGAGCGTGCATAACGATTCACCACCCAAAGTCAATACTTTGTAGAGCCACCTTTTGCAGCAATTACAGCTGCAAGTCTCTTGGGGTATGTCTCTATAAGCTTGGCACATCTAGCCACTGGGATTTTTGCCCATTCTTCAAGGCAAAACTGCTCCAGCTCCTTCAAGGTGGATGGGTTCTGCTAGTGTAGAGCAATCTTTAAGTCATACCACAGATTCTCAATTGGATTGAGGTCTGGGCTTTGACTAAGCCATTCCAAGACATTTAAATGTTTCCTGTTAAACCACTCGAGTGTTGCTTTAGCAGTATGCTTACGGTCAATGTCCTGCTGGAACGTGAACTTCCATCCCAGTCTCAAATCTCTGAAAGACTGAAACAGGTTTCCCTCGATAATTTCCCTGTATTTAGCGCCATCCATCATTCCTTCAATTCTGACCAGTTTCCCAGTTCCTGCCGATTAAAAATATCCCCACAGCATGATGCTGCCACCACCATGCTTCACTGTGTGGATGTTATTCTCTGGGTGACGAGAGATGTTTTCCTTAATTGCCAAAAAGATCAATTTTAGTCTCATCTGACCAGAGTACTTTCTTCTATATGTTTGGGGAGTCTCCCACATGCCTTTTGGCAAACACCAAACTTGATTGCTTATTTTTTTCTTTAAGCAATGGCTTTTTTCTGGCCAGCTCTGTGGAGCCCAGCTCTGTGGAGTGTACGACTTAAAGTGGTCCCATGGACAGATACTCCAATCTCCGCTATGGAGCTTTGCAGCTCCTTCAGGGTTATCTTTGGTCTCTTTGTTGCGTCTCTGATTAATGCCCTCCTTGCCTGGTCTATGAGTTTTGGTGGGCGGCCCTCTCTTGGCAGGCTTGTTGTGGTGCCATATTCTTTCCATTTTTTTAATAATGGATTTAATGGTGCTCCGTGGGATGTTCAAAGTTTCAGATATTTTTTTATAACTCAACCCTGATCTGTACTTCTCCACAACTTTGTCCCTGGCCTGTTTGGAGAGCTCTTTGGTATTCATGGTGCCGCTTGCTTGGTGGTGCCCCTTGCTTAGTGGTGTTGCAGACTCTGGGGCCTTTCAGAACAGGTGTATATATACTGAGATCATGTGACACTTAGATTGCACACAGGTGGACTTTATTTAACTAATTATGTGACTTCTGAAGGTAATTGGTTGCACCAGATCTTATTTAGGGGCTTCATAGAAAATGGGGTGAATACATATGCATGCACCACTTTTCAGTTTTGGATTTTTTGGAATTTCTTGAGACAAGTAATGTTTTTTATTTCACTTCACCAATTTGTACTATTTTGTGTATGTCCATTACATGAAATCCAAATAGAAATCAATGTATAGGTTGTAATGCAAGAAAATAGGAAAAACACCAAGGGGGATGAATACTTTTGCAAGGCACTGTACCTGTGCCTTCATCCCCTGTTGCGACTCCCTCTCCAGTGGCTTCTACGGTGAAATTAGGCTTCGTTGGTTATGGGATGCTCAAACCTGGTGACAAGAGATGCTGAGATCTTGCAAGTCCTCGATGGGTCTCCTGAATCTTGCGATGTGTAGGAATGTGTGAATTTCCTCTTCCATCTCACCGGCTGTTGTCTTAGGCAGCTGTATGGTAAGAAACATCTCGGTTTCTGGAGCAAAAACCCTATGCTACCCCAGGGCTTGATTACAGGATATTACTAGACTGCTCCCCACCGTTCTACATCAGCACACAGAGATTGATGCTGTTGTAGTCCATGTGGGATTTAATGACATTAGGAATGGTAGCCCTGAACAGCTGAAACAGGAATTTGAAGAATTGATTGGGTCTCTGCTGGATACCAAAAAACATCCTATAATTTCTGGCCCTGTGCCCTCGCTGAGTCGAGGTAATGAACGTTTTAGCAGGCTACTAAGCACTTCACAACTGTTTACGAGACTACTGCAGCTCCTTGGGTGTAACTTTTGTAAACAACTTTAGCTCTGTTCGGGTGGGACACGTTTTATTGGGGGAGCACAGGTAATGTAATTATGTGCACGAGCACAAATCACCGCATCCATAATTTTAGTCTGTCCGAATCTGCCATGTCAGTCATTTTTACTTGGCAGGAAGGTTATTATACTAGCCCTAAAAATCGACTGTTTTTCGGCAAACTCCCAGGTCCTCTTATAATACTAATCCTGCGCCAATCATCATCCCTGTGTTTTGAGGTATATTACAGAGTACTTAAGAACATGGGAACAAATTGATGCTTAAAACAAGGTGCTATGGACGTAGCCTACAGATCAATGATCTGTTTTGCCACCTATCAACTTTTGTAGTGCCATACTTCTCTTTTAAAAGATGACGTGGACAATATTGTGCCAATTAATTGATACATTGCCAAATGTGTCAGTTAATTACATGTCTGCTCAGGTTAGAGTTCATAGTTCTTATTGATATCCATTATTATTTAGACTTTCTCCGAACTGAAGGGCAATACGCCATTATTAGGCTATCCCTAGACATTTGAAATACCTTCACGCCTAAAAGAACCTCCAGGCTTCCATCATAACTGTCCATTCTGAATTATGATTATTATTTTTTTTATCATAAATGCTGTTTGGTAAAACTAATCCCGTCAAAATCTTCCACTGGACAAATTGACATTCTGGGACAATAATTACATAACCGACGTTCTATTGCAACACTAGTGCCGTGCGAAAAGGGTTATAGACACCTTTTGGAAGCAGAGGATGCTCTATAAGGCGGATGGGATCCATCCTAATCATGTGGGTGCCTGGATTCTGTCCAAACAATACAAGGCATCAATGAGGCAATGACTGATCAAATCAAGCTCCTCAAAGGTTTTTAAATCGCAGCTATACTATTTCGCCACAGCTTCCCATGTTGATAGGGGTATTGCAAATAGTAATTCTGTGCCTGTTAATTTCATTTCCATTGATAGCTCCGTTAGCTCCAGTAAGGAAACCACTGTTGTTAGCGCCATCTATGCTATTAATAGTTTTATCTCAAGCTATCATTTTGCTACCTGTGCTCAAAGGCATATAGTATTGTCAATACTAATCTTGTGCACACTTAGATGAATTCTACTATTAGCTCTGCAACTTTGAATCCAAACAAGAAGCCTGTTGTGGCTAGCTCATCCAGTTCTATTGACTCTTGTGTCTCCATGGATACTCCTGCTGTTTTCAAATCTTGCATTGGACTGTTACATACAAATGTGTGACGCCTGAAACTGGACTTTCTAAATTTTTCAAATGTGATACACAAAAAAAGTGGTAGCTATTTATATTTAATTTTATTTCGTTTTATTTCACCTTTATTTAACCAGGTAGACAAGTTGAGAACAAGTTCTCATTTACAACTGCGACCTGGCCAAGATAAAGCAAAGCAGTTCGACACATATAACACAGAGTTACACAACTGATCCACCTCTACGCAGACGACACCATTCTATATACTTCCGGCCCTTCCTTGGACACTGTGCTATCTAACCTCCAAACGAGCTTCAATGCCATACAACACTCCTTCCGTGGCCTCCAACTGCTCTTAAACGCTAGTAAAACCAAATGCATGCTTTTCAACCGTTCGCTGCCTGCACCCGCACGCCCGACTAGCATCACCACCCTGGACGGTTCCGACCTAGAATATGTGGACATCTATAAGTACCTAGGTGTCTGGCTAGACTGCAAACTCTCCTTCCAGACTCATATCAAACATCTCCAATCCAAAATCAAATCAAGAATCGGCTTTCTATTCCGCAACAAAGCCTCCTTCACTCACGCCGCCAAACTTACCCTAGTAAAACTGACTATCCTACCGATCCTCGACTTCGGCGATGTCATCTACAAAATAGCTTCCAACACTCTACTCAGCAAACTGGATGCAGTTTATCACAGTGCCATTCGTTTTGTTACTAAAGCACCTTATACGACCCACCACTGCGACCTGTATGCCCTAGTCGGCTGGCCCTCGCTACATGTTCGTCGTCAGACCCACTGGCTCCAGGTCATCTACAAGGCTATGCTAGGTAAAGTGCCGCCTTATCTCAGTTCACTGGTCACGATGGCTACACCCACCCGCAGCACGCGCTCCAGCAGGTGTATCTCACTGATCATCCCTAAAGCTAAAACCTCATTTGGACGCCTTTCCTTCCAGTTCTCTGCTGCCTGCGACTGGAACGAATTGCAAAAATCTCTGAAGTTGGAGACTTTTATCTCCCTCAACAACTTTAAAAATCTGCTATCCGAGCAGCTAACCGATCGCTGCAGCTGTACATAGTCCATCTGTAAACTACCCACCCAATTTACCTACCTCACCCCCCATACTGCTTTTATTTATTTACTTTTCTGCTCTTTTGCACACCAGTATCTCTTCTTGCACATGATCATCTGATGATTTATCACTCCAGTGTTAATCTGCTAAATTGTAATTATTCGATTTATTGCCTACCTCATGCCTTTTGCACACATTGTATATAGATTCTCTTTCTTTCTACCATGTTATTGACTTGTTTATTGTTTACTCCATGTGTAACTCTGTGTTGTCTGTTCACACTGCTATGCTTTATCTTGGCCAGGTCGCAGTTGCAAATGAGAACTTGTTCTCAACTAGCCTACCTGGTTAAATAAAGGTGAAATAAAAAATAAATAAAAAACAAACATACACTCAATAATACAGTAGAAAATTAAGTCTATATATATACAATGTGAGCAAATGAGGTGAGAAGGGAGGTAAAGGCAATAAATAGGTCATGGTGTCGAAGTAAATACAATATAGCAATTAAAACACTGGAATGGTAGATTTGACAGTAGATGAGTGTGCAAAGTAGAAATACTGGGGTGCAAAGGAGCAAAATAAATAAATAAATACAGTAGGGGAAGTGGTAGTTGTTTGGGTTATTTATAGATGGGCTATGTACAGGTGCAGTGATCTGTGAGCTGCTCTGACAGCTGGTGCTTAAACCTAGTGAGGGAGATAAGTGTTTCCAGTTTCAGAGATTTTTGTAGTTCGTTCCAGTCATTGGCAGCAGAGAACTGGAAGGAGAGGCGACCAAAAGAGGAATTGGCTTTGGGGGTGACAAGTAAGATATACCTGCTGGAACGTGTGCTACGGGTGGGTGCAGCTATGGTGACCAGCGAGCAGAGATAAGGCGGGACTTTACCTAGCAGGGTCTTGTAGATGACCTGGAGCCAGTGGGTTTGGCGACGAGTATGAAGCGAGGGCCAGCCAACGAGAGCGTACAGGTCGCAGTGGTGGGTAGTATATGGGGCTTTGGTGACAAAACGGACGGCACTGTGATAGACTGCATCCAATTTGTTGAGTAGGGTGTGAGGCTATTTTGTAAATGACATCGCTAAAGTCGAGGATCGGTAAGATGGTCAGTTTTACGAGGGTATGTTTGGCAGCATGAGTGAAGGATGCTTTGTTGCGAAATAGGAAGCCAATTCTAGATTTAACTTTGGATTGGAGATGTTTTATGTGAGTCTGGAAGGAGAGTTTACAGTCTAATCAGACACCTAGGTATTTGTAGTTGTCCACATATTCTAAGTCAGAACCGTCCAGAGTAGTGATGCTGGACGAGCGGGCAGGTGCAGGCAGCGATCGGTTGAAGAGCATGCATTTAGTTTTACTTGTATTTAAGAGCAGTTGGAGGCCACAGAAGGAGAGTTGTATGGCATTGAAGCTCGTCTGGAGGGTTGTTAACACAGTGTCCAAAGAAGGGCCAGAAGTATACAGAATGGTGTCGTCTGCGTAGAGGTGGATCAGAGACTCACCAGCAGCAAGAGCGACATCATTGATATATACAGAGAATTGAACCCTGTGGCACCCCATAGAGGCTGCCAGAGGCCCGGACAACAGGCCCTCAGATTTGACACACTGAACTCTGTCGGAGAAGTAGTTGGTGAACCAGGCGAGGCAATCATTTGAGAAACCAAGGCTGTTGAGTCTGCCGATGAAGATGTGGTGATTGACAGAGTCGAAAGCCTTGGCCAGGTCAATGAATACAGCTGCACAGTATTGTTTCTTATCGATGGCGGTTAAGAAATCGTTTGGAACCTTGATCGTGGCTGAGGTGCAACCATGACCAACTCTGAAACCAGATTGCATAGCGGAGAAGGTACGGTGGGATTCAAAATGGTCGGTGATCTGTTTGTTAACTTGGCTTTCGAAGACCTTAGAAAGGCAGGGTAGGATAGATATAGGTCTGTAGCAGTTTGGGTCAAGAGTGTACCCCACCCTTTGAAGAGGGGGTAGACCACAGCTGCTTTCCAATCTTTGGGAATCTCACACGACACGAAAGAGATGTTGAATAGGCTAGTAATAGGGGTTGCAACAATTTCGGCAGATCATTTTAGAAAGAAAGGGTCCAGATTGTCTAGCCCGGCTGATTTGTGGGGGTCCGGATTTTGACGCACTTTCAGAACATCAGCTGACTGGATTTGGGAGAAGGAGAAATGGGGAACGCTTGGGCGAGTTGCTGTGGGGGGTGCAGTGCTGTTGACCGGGGTAGGGGTAGCCAGGTGGAAAGCATGGCCAGCCGTAGAAAATGTTCAATTATAGTGGATTTATCGGTGGTGACAGAGTTTCCTATCCTCAGTGCAGTGTGCAGCTGGGAGGAGGTGCTCTTATTCTCCATGGACTTTACAATGTCCCAGAACTTTTTTGAGTTTGTGTTGCAGGAAGCAAATTTCTGCTTGAAAAAGCTAGCCTTGGCTTTTCTAACTGCCTGTGTATATTGGTTGCATTTCACGGGGGCTGTTTGATGTTAATGCAGAACGCCACAGGATACCTCTCTAGGGTATGTGGGACGGTAACGTCTCACCTCGTCAACAGCCAGTGAAACTGCAGGGCGCCAAATTCAAAACAACAGAAATCCCATAATTAAAATTCCTCAAACATACATGTATTTTACACCATTTTAAAGATACACTTGTTGTAAATCCAGCCATAGTGTCCGATTTCAAATAGGCTTTACGATGAAAGCAAACCAAACAATTATGTTAGGTGAGTGCCTATTCACAGAAAAACACAGCTATTTTTCCAGCCAAAGAGAGGAGTCACAAATAGCAGAAATAGAGATAAAATTAATCACTAACCTTTGATGATCTTCATCAGATGACACTCATAGGACTTCATGTTACACAATACATGTATGTTTTGTTCAGGAAAGTTCATATTTATATCCAAAAATCTCAGTTTACATTGGCGCGTTATGTTCCGTAGTTCCAAAACATCCCGTGATTTTGCAGAGCCACATCAATTTACAGAAATAGTCAGCATAAATGTTGATGAAAATATAAGTGTTACACATTGAATTTTAGATCCACTTCTCCTTAATGCAACTGCTGTGTCAGATTTCAAAAAAACTTTACGGAAAAAGCAAACCATGCAATAATCTGAGTACGGCGCTCAGATGACAAATCAACCCAAAGAGTTATCCGCCATGTTGGAGTCAACATAAGTCAGAAATAGCATTATAAATATTCACTTACCTTTGATGATCTTCATCAGAATGCATGTTTTGTTCGATAATGTCCATCATTTATGTCCAAATTCCTCCTTGTTGTTTGCGCGTTCAGTACACAATCTAAACTCACGACGCGCGTGCAAGTCCAGCGGAAAGTACGGACGAAAAGTCCAAAAAGTTCCATTACAATCCGTAGAAACATGTCAAACGATGTATAGAATCAATCTTTAGGATGTTTTTAACATAAATCTTCAATAATGTTCCAACCGGAGAATTCCTTTGTCTTCAGAAATGCTATGGAACGCAGCTAACGCTCACATGAACGCGCATGGTCAGCGCATGATCAGCTCGTGGCACTCTGGGAGAGACCTTACTCAATCTCCTCTCATTCGCCCCCACTTCACGGTAGAAGGCTCAAACAAGGTTCTATAGACTGTTGACATCTAGTGGAAGCCTTAGGAAGTGCAACATGACCCCATGTACACTGTATCTTGGATAAGCAAAGAGTTGAAAACCTACAAACCTCAGATTTCCCACTTCCTGGTTGGATTTATTCTCAGGTTTTTGCCTGCCATATGAGTTCTGTTATATTCATAGACATCATTCAAACAGTTTTAGAAACTTCAGAGTTTTTCTATCCAAATATACTAATAATATGCATATCCTAGGATCTGGGCCTGAGTAGCAGGCAGTTTACTCTGCGCACGCTTTTCATCCGGATGTGAAAATACTGCCCCCTACCCCAAAGAAGTTAAGGGCAGTCAGGTCTGGAGAGAACCAAGGGCTATATCTGTTCCTGGTTCTACATTTCTCGAATGGGGCATGCTTATTTAAGATGGAGAGGAAGGCATTTAAAAAAAATAACCAGGCATCCTCTACTGACGGGATGAGGTCGATATCCTTCCAGGATACCCGGGCCAGGTCGATTCGAAAGGCTTGCTCGCTGAAGTGTTTCAGGGAGCGTTTGATAGTAATGAGTGGAGATCGTTTGACCGCTGACCCATTACGGATGCAGGCAATGAGGCAGTGATCGCTGAGATCTTGGTTGAAAACAGCAGAGGTGTATTTAGAGGGCAAGTTGGTTAGGATGATATCTATGAGGGTGCCCATGTTTACGGCTTTGGGGTTGTACCTGGTAGTTTCATTGATAATTTGTGTGTGATTGAGGGCATCAAGCTTAGATTGTAGGATGGTCGGGGAGTTAAGCATGGCACAGTTTAGGTCACCTAGCAGCACGAGCTCTGAAGATAGATGGGGGGCAATCTGTTCACATATGGTATCCAGAGCACAGCTGGGGGCAGAGGGTGGTCTATAGCAGGCGGCAATGGTGAGAGACTTGTTTTTAGAGAGGTGGATTTTTAAAAGTAGAAGTTCAAATTGTTTGGGTACAGACCTGGATAGTAGGACAGAACTCTACAGGCTATCTCTGCAGTAGATTGCAACACCGCCCCCTTTGTCCATTCTATCTTGTCTGAAAATGTTGTAGTTAGGGATGGAGATTTCAGAGATATTGGTGATCTTCCTAAGCCAGGATTTAGACACGGCTAAGACATCCGGGTTGGCAGTGTGCTAAAGCAGTGAATAAAACAAACTTAGGGAGGAGGCTTCTAATGTTAACATGCATGAAACCAAGGCTTTTACGGTTACAGAAGTCATCAAAAGAGAGCGCCTGGGGAATAGGAGTGGAGCTAGGCACTGCAGGGCCTGGATTCACCTCTACATCGCCAGAGGAACAGAGGAGTAGGAGGATAAGGGTACGGCTAAAAGCCATGAGAATTGGACGTCTAGGACGCCCGGAACAAAGAGTAAAAGGAGCAGGTTTCTGGGGGCGATAAAATAGATTCAAGGTATAGTGTACAGACAAAGGTATGGTAGGATGTGAATACAGTGGAGGTAACCCTGGGCATTGAGCGATGATGAAAGAGATATTGTCTCTAGAAACATCATTGAAACCAGGTGATGTCATCGCATGTGTGGGTGGTGGAACTGAAGGGTTGGATAAGGTATAATGAGCAGGGCTAGAGGCTCTACAGTGAAATAAGCCAATAAACACTAACCAGAACAGCAATGCACAAGGCATATTGACATTAACATTAATGTAAGATCTTCTCTCATGGCATCATGTTCTCTTAGCATCTCTGTCCACAAAATATGTGGGCTGTTGGTTATAAAAGTGTCCATGAGCCAAAATATATGCATATACATCTATTTATTGCTGCGGTCTACCGCCCCCCCAGCCACTTCGGTGGAGGCTGTTGGTATTATTTCTGATTCTTTAAAATCCTTTCTGATATCTGAACTGGTTGTGTTAGGAGATCTAAATCTTGATTGGCTTACACACGCCTCAGATTAGTTTAAGAATATCATTCGGATTAATGTTAAAAACCTAGCAAACTCCTCATCGGTTGACCTTATCCTGACTAACCATTCCCATAAGTATTTGGCTAGTGGTGTTTTTACAAATGACCACTGCCCTATTGCTTGCATTAGAGATACCAAATTGAAAAACTCATACTTTCGTAAAATTGTGAAGAGAAATTGTAAAAGAAAATCTGTCCCCAAGAGTTCCGTCATGATCTATATTATTCAGAGGTTTTTTCTACTAGTTGCATACCAAACCATGTTTTGGCACTTGCATTTTTAAAATCTATTTTTAGCTCTGACTGATTAAAAACATGCATCGTTCAAGCGAAATAATCTATGGTACTGTCCTGTACTCTCACACCTCTTGATAAGAAATCAAGTCTGGGCCATGGCTAGACAAACTGTCGCGTTAGATGATAGGCATTGATTTAAGTAATGGAGAAATACTGTAGGTGCACTGGTTAAACAGGTGAGATCAAACCACTTCCTCTAAATTCTGGAATACCATTAATTCACTGAAGTGGGTAATTCCTCGACTTCCCTGTCTAAGCATGTAGTTTTAGACTCCTGCTTCATTACTGGAAAAGTTCAGATTTGTGATGCTTATAATCAGTATTTCATCTCGGCTGGTTTCCTATTTGAAAGAAATGGTGGTCATGCTTGTCATGCTGGTCTGGCCAGTCAGTTGACTGTTCTTCCCACACACAGCCTCCAGTTGCCTCGATTGATGATCAGTCAACCTCAAATGACTTGGGAAATGGTAGTCATGGTTTTTAATTTTGGCAACTTACAGAAAACAAAGTTATTGCTGCCTTATTAGCTATTAACACCAATAAGCCATTAGGGTCTGACAATTTGGACCCGTCCTTGCTTAAGTATGCAGCACCCCTAATTCCCGGCTCAGAAAAACATTTTATTTTATTTAACTTTAGTATGAGGAAATATTCCAAACGTGTGGAAAGCAGCTTTTGTTCTACCACTCCATAAAGGTAAGGATAGTAGTGATCTTGATAATTATAGACCCATTTCCAGGCTCCCGTGTCTTGCGAAAATATTAGAATCATTGATCAACAAACAGCAATGTTATTTTCTATCTGTAAATGGTATTCTTAATGTTAATCAACATTAACATGTGAGATTAACATGTGAGATTCAGACATAAACATAGCACCACTACGGCTTTCATGCTTATTGCAAATTATATTGCAAATCCCTATGATAAAAATAATTGTGCTACTATGTTTGTAGACCTGTCAGAAGCTTTTGATACTGTAGACCATGTTACTCTGTTGTATAAGCTGTCCTCGATAGGGTTGGGTACTGATGCTTGCCAATGGTTTCAGAACTATCTCAATGACAGAACTCAGGTCATCAATGGGGTCAAATTCTGAGATCCATGAGTTACATAAAGGGGTGCCCCAAGGTTTGATACTCGGCCCACTACGGTTTACAATGTAGATACATGTATCTATTTTTTCCATGGGCTGCGTCTCAATCCATCACCCTTCTGCATTTGCGGTGGAAAGTGGCTGAGATACAGTGCTGTTTGTCAGACCAGGAGACATCCCGAAAATAAGTATTCTCACGAAAACATCTGTAGCATCTGAACGGTTTGGCCTACAAACTAATAAAACTCTATAGAAAGGCAAGACTTTCACGAACACAATGGTACTCTCCGTTTTGCTCTACGACCCCCACAAGTGTCACGGGACAAGTCATTAACGCTCATGTGCCAACTTTTGTCTGTAGCATCTGAACCGTTTGGGCAACAAAAAAACCATGACGCCAGTGTAGAAAGGGGAGACTCTCACGAACATGATGGTGTCCCACCACAAGTGTCACAGACTTGTCTAAAGGAAATCCATGCAAATGAATGGGAGTATGGGGTTAAATATGTCATAAAATATATATACAGTACCAGTCAAAAGTTTGGACACATCTACTCATTCAAAGGTTTTTCTTTATTTTGACTATTTTCTACATTGTAGAATAATAGTGAAGACATCAAAACTATGAAATAACACATATGGAATAATGCAGTAACCAAAAAAGTGTTTAACAAATCAAAATATATTTTAGATTTTAGATTCTTCAAAGTAGCCACCCTTTGCCTTGATGACAGCTTTGCACACTCTTGGCATTCTCTCAACCTGCTTCATGAGGTATTCACCTGGAATGCATTTCAACTAACAGGTGTGCCTTGTTTAAAGTTCATTTGTGGAATTTCTTTCCCTATTAATGCGTTTGAGCTAATCAGTTGTGTTGTGACAGGGTAGGGTTGGTATACAGAAGACAGCCCTACTTGGTAAATGACCAAGTCCATATTATGGCAAGAACAGCTCAAATAAGCAAGGACAAATGACAGTCCATCATTACTTTAAGACATAAAGGTCAGTAAATGCAGACATTTTCAATAACTTTGAAAGTGTCTTCGAGTGCAGTCACAAAAATCATGAAGCTCTATGATGAAACTGGCTCTCTTGAGGACCACCACAGGAAAGGAAGACCCGGAATTACCTCTGCTGCAGAGGATATGTTCATTAATTAGTTACCTTCCCGCCTCAGAAATTGCAGCCAAAATAAATGCTTCAGAGTTCAAGTAACAGACACATCTCAACATCAACTGTTCGGAGGAGACTACGTGAATCAGGCCTTCATGTTCGAATTGCTGAAAAGAAACCAGTACTAAAGGACACCAACAAGAAGAAGAGACTTGCTTGGGCCAAGAAGCAGGAGCAATGGACATTAGACTGGTGGAAATCTGTCCTTCGGTCTGATGAGTCCAAATTTTTGATTTTTGGTCCCAACCTCCGTGTCTTTGTGAGACGTATGGTAAATGAATGGATGATCTCCACATGTGTGGCTCCCACCGTGAAGCATGGAGGAGGAGGTGTGATGGTGTGGGGGTGCTTTGCTGGTGACACTGTCATTGATTTATTTAGAATTCAAGGCACACTTAACCAGCATGGCTACCACAGCATTCTGCAGTGATATGCCATTCTATCTGGTTTGCACTTAGTGGGACTATCATTTGTTTTTCAACAGGACAATGACCCAACACACCTCTAGGCTGTGTAAGGGCCATTTGACCAAGGAGGAGAGTGATGAGTTGGACCGCAGAGTGTAGGAAAAGCAGCCAACAAGTGCTCAGCATATGTGGGAACTCCTTCAAGACTGTTGGAAAATCATTCCAGGTGAAGCTGGTTGAAAGAATGCTAAGAGTGAGCAAAGCTGGCATCAAGGCAAAGGGTGGCTACTTTGAAGAATCGAAAATCAAAAATATATTTGATTTGTTAAAAAACAGCTTTCTGTCCCGAGGCCTTCATGCAAACAAGTAATTTGCCACACAGGTCTGCCACCATTCACTTTGAACTGGACTGTGTGTTTACAGGCAGTTGCAAGACCACAACTTTAGAGCATTAGAACACATTTGCCAAAAGCCACAAAATACACCTGAATGGATTTCTACAAATATGTAAATATCACGGGAGTCCTCTTATATTTGGAAACTTTACAGTCCTATTGATCAAACAACCGTGAAAGGTTAGGCTCTCCCTCAGTTATGCACATCAACAACAAGATAAACAACTAATGCTAGCCAGAGCACGATGAGCTAAAATCTAACAAAGGAACTTTAGATAAACCTTCTCAACCTTTTTCAGTTAGTTGGCCATCAGAATTTCACTGATAATTGATAGGGAATTGTAGCCTACTCGTCCTTCTGCAGCTTGTTTGTTGAAATAAATTAAGAAGAAGAAGATTGTGGGAGCTGTACTGTTAGATTTCAGTGCAGCCTTTGATATTATAAACTGTTGTTAAAAAAACCTTGTGTTTTGGCTTTTCAACCTCTGCCATATCGTGGATTCAGAGCTATCTATCGATTATAACTCAGAGGGTTTTCTTTAACGGAAGCTTCTCTAAAGTAAAACATGTAAAGTGTGGAGTACCACAGGTCAGCTCTTTAGGCCCTTTACTCGTTTCAATTTTTTATCAATGAACTGCCACTGGCATTAAACAAAGCATGTGTGTCCATGTATGCTGATGATTCAACCATATACTGTGTGCATCAGTAACCACAGCTAATGAAACTCTTAAAAAATAGTTGTAGTGTGCTTTGGAATGGGTGGCCAGTAAAAAACTGGTCCTGAACATCTCTAAAACTAAGAGCATTGTATTTGGTACAAATCATTCCCTAAGTTGTAGACCTCAGCTGAATCTGGTAATGAAGGGTGTGGCTGTTGAACAAGTTGAGTAGATTAAATTACTTGGTGTTACCTTTGATTGTAAACTGTCATGGTCAAAACACATAGATTCAATGGTTATATAAATGAGGAGAGGTCTATCCGTAATAAAGAGATGCTCTGCTTTTTAACCTCTCTTGGGTACGTGAGACGTTAGCGTCCCACCTCTTCAACAGCCAGTGAAACTGCTGGGCGCCAAATTCAAATACAGAAATACTCATTATAAAAATTCAGAAAACAAAACATATTTTACATAGGTTTAAAGATTAACTTCTTGTGAATCCAACCACGGTGTCAGATTTAAAAAATGCTTTACGGCGAAAGCATACCTTACGATTATTTGAGAACATAGCCCAGCAGACAAATCATTACAAACAGTAACCAGCCAAGTAGAAGAGTTACACAAGTCAGAAATAGAGATAAAATTCATCCCTTACCTTTGATGATCTTCATATGGTTGCACTCAGCAGACATTCATTTACTCAATAAATGTTCCTTTTGTTCGATAAAGTCTCTTTATATCCAAAAACCTCCGTTTTGTTTGCGCGTTTTCTTCAGTAATCCACAGGCTCAAACGCAGTCAAAACAGGCAGACAAAATCCAAATTGTATCCGTAAAGTTCATAGAAACATGTCAAACAATGTTTATATTCAATCCTCAGGTTGTTTTTAAGCCTAAATAATCGATAATATTTCAACCAGACAATAACGTAGTCAATATAAAAGGTAAACAAGAAAGGCTATCTCTCGGTCAGGCGCATGAAAAAGCTCTGTGACACTTT
The DNA here is from genome assembly GCF_045679555.1 of Salvelinus alpinus. Taxonomy (NCBI): domain Eukaryota; kingdom Metazoa; phylum Chordata; class Actinopteri; order Salmoniformes; family Salmonidae; genus Salvelinus; species Salvelinus alpinus. Next base: position 48,243,253 of record NC_092090.1, read on the forward strand.
AGGGTCCACTCATTCAGACTGCTCTTACTTCCTCATTTTTCAGAATACAAGCCTGAAACAATTTCTAAAGACTTTTGACATCTAGTGGAAGGCATAGGAACTGCAATTTGAGTCCTAAGTCAATGGATACTGTAATGGGATTGAATAGAAAACTACAACAACAAAAAAAAAAACGACTTCCCGAATGGATTTCTCAGGTTTTCGCCTGCCAAATCAGTTCTGTTATACTCACATACACTATTTTAACAGTTTTGGAAACTTTAGAGTGTTTTCCATCCAAATCTACCAGTTATATGCATATCATATCTTCTGGGCCCGAGAAGCCGGCAGTTTAACCGGCAGAAATTCAAAAAATATTTTTGAGAAATATTTAACTTTCACACATTAACAAGTCCAATACAGCAAATGAAAGAAACATCTTGTGAATCCAGTCAACATGTCCGATTTTTTAAATGTTTTACAGCGAAAACACCACATATTTATGTTAGCTCACCACCAAATACAAAAAAGCACAGACATTCCTTTCACAGCACAGGTAGCTTGCACAAAACCAACCAAACTAACCAAGAACCAACCAAACTAACCAAGAAACAACTTCATCAGATGACAGTCTTATAACATGTTATACAATAAATCTATGTTTTGTTAGAAAAATGTGCATATTTGAGGTATAAATCAGTTTTACATTGCAGCTACCATCACAGCTACCATCAAAAATAGCACCGAAGCAGCCAGAGTAATTATAGAGACCAACGTGAAATACCTAAATACTCATCATAAAACATTTCTGAAAAATACATGGTGTACAGCAAATGAAAGACAAACATCTTGTGAATCCAGCCAATATTTCCGATTTTTTAAGTGTTTTACAGCGAAAACACATTATAGCATTATATTAGCCTACCACACAACCGCATTCATTCATTCAAGGCACGTTAGCGATAGCAATAGGCACGTTAGCGATAGCGAATAAACCAGCAAAAGATATACATTTTTTCACTAACCTTCATAAACTTCATCAGATGACAGTCCTATAACATCATATTACACAATACAAATATGGTTTGTTCGAAAATGTGCATATTTAGAGCTGAAATCTGTGGTTATACAATGGTTATAAAACTTAGCATCTTTTTCCCAGAATGTCCGGATATTTTTCTGACACTCACCTATTCTGACCAAATAACTATTCATAAACTTTACTAAAAAATACATGTTGTATAGGAAATGATAGATACACTAGTTCTTAATGCAATCGCCGTGTTAGAATTCTAAAAAGAACTTCATTACGACATGCAGCTTAACTTCTTGCGACTACAGGGGGTGCTGTTCCGAATTAGCATTTTGTCGTCTCCAAATTAAACTGCCTAGTACTCAATTCTTGCTCGTACAATATGCATATTATTAATTATATTGGATAGAAAACACCTTCTAGTTTCATACAACGTTGAAATTATGTCTGTGGGTGACCCAGAACTCTTTCTACAGCGAAATCCATGACAGACAGTGAAAGGTCTGAGAGCGAAGCTCTGGTTTCAGATCAGTTTTTAAGGTCTCTGTCTATCCTATGGAACGACACGAACTGCACCCGCCTTCCCCTGGATGTCAGTAACCAATGAGAAGTGGAATGGGCCTTCTAGGTAGCTCTCAGAGGTTATAAAAGACCAAGGAGTGAGAGTAGCCCCCCTTTCGACGCTCGCCCTTACGCAGGATGGGACCTCCGGACGCCATTTTCACAGGCTCGGTTATCAACTTGAAATGTATCCGTCTGTAATTTAATTCGATATAGGACTTAGAAACATCATAAGGTAGTTAATTTAAACCGTTTTATAGCAATTTATATCCGTTTAGTGCGATTTTGAGGAATTTCTTTGTTGTGCACTCTGAAACTTTGGACACGTTTTGGGGTGTCGTTCGATCGTTAGTGGATATTTCGAAGGACAGAGGACATCTATCGACCAAAAGACGTTTATAACATAGAAAGGATACATTGCCCAAGAATATGATGGAAGAACAGCTCAAAGTAAGCAATATTTAATATGATAAATTGTTGTTCTGTCGAAATATTTTAAACGCATATTTCGCCATTTTGTTTGGTATAGCTTCACCTGGCGAACCCTGTATTGAAAAGTAAGGATAATTTTAAAAATGTAAATCAGCGGTTGCATTAAGAACTAATTTGTCTTTCGATTCCTGTCAACCCTGTATTTTTTAGTCAAGTATATGATTAGCTTTCAATTAAACTAGATCACTCTGATAGATGACGTCAGACATATTGAGGCTTGATTTCCTAGTATTTTTATTGTGTAACCACGGTTTTGTATGGCTAAATATGCACCTTTTCGAACAAACTGTATATGTATGTTGTAAAATGATGTTACAGGAGTGTCATCGGAAGAATTCTGAGAAGGTTAGTGAAAAAATTAATATCTTTTGGCGGTGATTACGTTATAGCGCTCTTTGGCTGGAATCGATGCTCTGGTAACGTTTGCACATGTAGTATGCTAACTTATCGATTTATTGTGTTTTCGCTGAAAAACGCTTAGAAAATCTGAAATATGGTCTGAAATCACAAGAACTGGGTCTTTCCATTGCTATGCTTTGTCTATTTTTATGAAATGTTTTATGATGAGTAAATTGGTCATACACGTTGCTCTATCTAGTAATTCTAGTCGATTTGTGATGGTCGGTGCAATTGTAAACTGTGATTTCTACCTGAAATATGCACTTTTTTCTAACAAAAACTATCCTATACCATGAATATGTTATCAGACTGTCATCTGATGGTTTTTTTTATAGGTTATTGGCTATCAATATCTTAGTTGAGCCGAATTGGTGATAGCACCTGAAGGAGTAAGAAACTGATGGAGTTAGAATAGTGGTGTATTTTGCTAACGTGTTTAGCTAATAGATTTACATATTTTGTCTTCCCTGTAAAACATTTTAAAAATCTGAAATGGTGGCTTTATTCACAAGATCTGTATCTTTCATCTGGTGTCTTGGACTTGTGATTTAATGATATTTAGATGCTACTATCTACTTGTGAAGCTATGCTAGCTATGCTAATCAGTGTGTGGGGGGGGTGGGGGGTGATCCCGGACCCGGGGTAGAGGCTCGTGAAAGGTTAAGTTATTGCGAGAGAGCGCCCAAAATCTGGGCGCAAACTAAAAGTAAACATGTTCGACAGATATATGAAATAACATCATAAATGGGTCCTACTTTTGATGATCTTCCATCAGAATGTTGTACAAGTGGTCCTTTGTCCAGAACAATCGTTGTTTGGTTTTAGAATGGCATTTTCCCCTCTCGAATGAGCAAGCAAAACTAGCCAAGTGGCGCTAAGCTCTCCTTCGTCACCAAACGCAAAGAACGCAACACGCCTAAACTCCCGAAGAAATTTCAATAATCTAATAAAACTATATTGAAAAAACATACTTTACGATGATATTTTCATATTTATCAAATAAAATCAAAGCCGGAGATATAAGACGTCTATAACAAATGCTTTTCAGAAGCCAATACTGGTGACCTTTATGCGCTTCCTGAACAAAGGAATTCTGGGGTCATGTCATTCCAAGCTCTATCTTTTGACCATAGAAATACCTAGAAACCCCATTTCACCTCTCACAGCCTATTGACATCTAGTGGAAGGCGTATGAAGTGCATGTATACTAATAGATATCAAGCACTTTTATAGGCAGGCCCTGGAACAGAGCCTCAAATTCAGATTTTTCACTTTCTGACAGGAAGTTTGCTGCAAAATGAGTTCTGTTTTACTCACAGATATAATTCAAACAGTTTTAGAAACTTGAGTGTTTTCTATCCAATAGTAATAATAATATGCATATTGTACGAGCAAGAATAGAGTACGAGGCCGTTTAAATTGGGCACGATTTTTCCCCAAAGTGAAAATAGCGCCCTCTATCCTCAACAGGTTAATTTGGGCATGCTTTTCATCCTAAATCCCGAATGCTGCCCCCTACCCTAGAGAAGTTAAACACCACACTCCAAAAAGCAAGTCCTGCAGGCTCTAGTTTTGTCTTATCTTGATATTTTCTAGTCGTGTGATCAACTGCTGCAAGGAACGACCTATTTAACCTGCAGCTGGCACAGAACAGAGTGGCAGGTCTTGCTCTTCATTGTAATCAGAGGGCTAATATAAATACTATGCCAGTCTTCTTGGCTAAGAGTTGATGAGAGACTGACTGCAACATTTCTTCTATTTAAAAGAAACATTCATGTTTTGAAAATCCCAAATTGTATGCCTAGTCAACTTACCACAGCTCTGACACACACACTTACCCCACCAGACATGCCGATAGGGGTCTTTTCACAGTCCCCAAATCCAGAACCAGTTCAAGAAAGCTTACATTAATATACAGTGCCTTGCAAAAGTATTCATCCCCCTTGGTGTATTTCCTATTTTCTTGCACTACAACCTGTAAATTGATTTCTATTTGGATTTCATGTAATGGACATACACAAAATAGTCCAAATTGGTGAAGTGAAATGAAAATAATTACTTGTTTCAAAAAATTCAAACAAATAAAAAACTGAAAGCGGTGCGTGCATATGTATTCACCACCTTTTCAATGAATCCCCTAAATAAGATCTGGTGCAACCAATTACCTTCAGAAGTCACATAATTAGTTAAATAAAGTCCACCTGTGTGCAATCTAAGTCTCACATGATCTGTCACATGATCTCAGTATATATACACCTGTTCTGAAAGGCCCCAGAGTCTGCAACACCACTATGCAAGGGGCACCACCAAGCAAGCGGCACCATGAATACCAAGGAGCTCTCCAAACAGGTCAGGGACAAAGTTGTGGAGAAGTACAGATCAGGGTTGAGTTATAAAAAAATATCAGGAACTTTGAACATCCCACAGAGCACCATTAAATCCATTATTAAAAAATTGAAAGAATATGGCACCACAGCAACCCTGCCAAGAGAGGGCTGCTGACCAAAACTCACAGACCAGGCAAGGAGGGCATTAATCAGAGACGCAACAATGAGACAAAAGATAACCCTGAAGGAGCTGCAAAGCTCCACAGCAGTATCTGTTGTGAAGAGGCGCTGTTGCGCCATCTTCACCACGCTGTCTGTGTGGGTGGACCATTTCAGTTTGTCTGTAATGTGTACACCAAGGAACTTAAAAAAAAAAAAACGTTTTAAACTCCTTGCGAAGCTCTAACAAGATGCGTCTGCGTAGCGTCCTCAAGCTATCTAAACATTTTAAGGCATTCGTTAATAGTGAGTTGGAAGTTAAAACATCTATTGTATCGGCAAAACAAAATATGCCCAATATGTCAAAGCCTCAGACTAGGCATGGTAAAATGCTCCCTTCTGATTGCCTTTCTTCGGCCTCGGCAGATGCTAGCTCGGAAGAAGCACAAGCATGGTTCAGAATGGAGTTGGACAAGGGTATAACAAAAATCCAAGAGACACTTTCTGAACGCCTCAGCAAAATGTATGTACTGGTTGATAATCTCCACGAAGACCAGAAAGTCACAAAGGGACGAGTGACAAAGTTAGAAAAAGACCATGCTGACCACCAGGCTGCCATCCTGGATGTCCGCGAGGACGTGGACCAATAATACAAGAAGTTGGAAGACGCCCTCTCAAAACTCGAGGAGAAATATGATTATTACGAACATTTCCAAAGGCGCTCGAATTTGAGACTTTAAGGTTTCCCTGAGGCCGTGGAGGGAAGAGACACATTCTCCTTTATACAGGAATGGATTCCCAACATTCTGGATCTACCCCCTTCCGTGCACCCACTGGAAATCGAGAGGGCCCATCGCACCCTAAGGAGGCAGCTGCCTGGCCAGGTTGCACCCAGGGCATTTGTCATTAAATTTCTACGGTACCAGGACACTGTTCGCATCCTCTCTGCTGCCCGAGCAAAGGGAGAGCTCAAGTACGGAGATGCCAGAATCATGATCTTTACGGATCTTTCTCTCATAGTACACAAGAGAAAGATGGCTTTCTCCTCACTGAAGAGACTTCTGCGTCAGGCTGGCTTGGCATATGGCCTGTGCTACCCAGCCACTTTGTGGATCGAAACCAAGAATGGGGAGCGCACATTTGACACTATGAAGATGGCTGAAACATACGAGGAAAGAACTCCCTGACTTGTTCATCTACTACATCATGAGGAACTGTCTTTTGAACTTGGATACAGTGGATAGTGAACTGTTACACATGAGGAAACAACGAAATTACTCATATGATCGACTGGCTGGCTGGCTGTCTGGCTAGATGGCTGGCTGGCTAGATGGCTAGTACGATAATGACTGGCAAGGTAAAGTTGGGTCACAGCTAATGTTGGCTGTGCTATTTAGCCAGCTCGCTAAGTTTATACGGGTGTAACTATAGCTACATCCACACTATGCCCGGTAGTTACATTTTTGCTGTATACTTTTATTTTCCGCCTAGTGGTCCAGTCGGGTTTGGTTAAATAGTTATGTGGCTTTTGACTGGGTTTCAAGTCTAACTATATTGTTTATATTACTTCAGGGAATTGTAGCTACTATTACATTTGCTGGCTTGGTAATTGTTAGAGATGTATGCTAGCGTTAGTGATACCGAGGCAGGGATAAGCTACTCACTGGCTGGCCGACCTAATTGCCAGCTAGCTGATAGCTTTACACTTGTGTATGTGCGTACATGTGTTTATACATAATATCTTTGGGGGGAGGGTGAACTCAGGAGGATGGTGATTGTTTAACTACGTGTCCCTATTTTATATTTGAGGGATGATAGTTATCGTCTGCTAAAGGTTTTCATTTATTCATCATTGCTTGATGTCTTTTTCCTGTGCTGCTGGGGTGCATTTGTGGTCATCGCTTTTGTCGTCGCGCGGCACAGGTTTCGGGGCGCATTGGGGAATGCTGATTGGTTGACATTTGGGCGTGTGGGTAGGCTCTGTTGGTGACTATGAACACACCCTCTGTTTTTGTTGTTGTTGTTTAGACATGCTCAAGTGAGGCTAAATAGTCCGGTCATTATTGTTGCCGATGTTTGACGCTTTGATTCAAATTGTATTTTGTTACTCAACAAACTACATTTTCATGTTACAAGGAACATTCAATGTACTTCTAATGCCATATACATGTCATGTAGAATTAACCTAGTTTGAGCGATGCTATGCATAGCAGGTACATCTAGCTTAAAGACTAGCGTCTAAGGGTATGGGTTCTTTAACTCCCTCGATTGGGGAGGGGGTTGGGTGGGTTTGTGGTAGGGTCAGGGTATTAGCTCACGAGCGTTTTACTATTTTATGCTTTCATAATTTCATTTTGTACAAGTTGTATACACTCAATGCAATTTTGTTTCTTTCTTTTTCCAATTTCCTATTTTCTTTAAATATGTCAGCACCTAATAACTAAACATTTATGACACTTAACATTAGGGTTTTTAAATGCCCAGTCAAGCGCAAACACATTCTGAATGATCTAAAGCAGCATAAGGTTGATATAGCTCTTCTTCAGCAGACACACCTGACTGACTCTGAGCATGATACACTGAAGAGTGTGTGGGTGAGTCAAGTGTACTATTCATCTTTCACCTCTCGGGCAAGAGGGGTGGCCATACGCATTAATAAGCATTGCCCCTTTCAGATACAATCTCAGATTAAAGACAAAGGGGGTAGGTTTGTGATCATTCAAGGTTTCATTTCATCAGCACTGAGCCCATTATCCTTGTGAATGTGTATGGGACTAACCATGATGATCCTACATTTTACCAAGACATCTTTTTGAAGTTAACGTGCCCATCCTCAGAGATAATAATGGCAGAAGGTGGAGGTTTGGCACATACTTACCAAATAATCACACATTTGTAACATTTCTGAACATTCATATAGACATATTTTTTTAGCACCAATAACAACCAATAACAACTAATTTTATGGGAAGCTCTCCTTGCATATCTGAGGGGGCAAATAATATCCATTAGTTCAGGTGCTTGTAAGATGTTTAAGGCTCAAGTAGATTCGTTGGAGAAAGACAGAGATCTGGAAAATGAATATAGTATAACATTTGACGACTCAACTCAAGAATTAGACACAAAGCGATTGGAATATAACACCCTGATGACCCATAGAGCGGAAAATGCTCTAAAAAAACAAAACTACTATGAACATGGAGATAAAGCAGGAAACTTGCTTGCTTGGCAGATAAGGATGCTAGTAGATTTATTAGCTCTATTAAGCTACCCAATAACACAGGTGTTCACAGTCCTGAGGAAATGAATCTTGTCTTTAGGGAGTTTTATGAAACGTACAAGTCTGAAGGGGATCCCCCGACACAATGCATGAGTTTTTGAACAAACTCAATTTCCAAACTTTAACTGATGAGGATAGAGAGCACTTGGAGAAAGAGATTACGTCTGAGGAAATTAGGGAATCCATTTCCATAATTTCCTCAGGGTTAGACGGATTCCCTATTGAATTCTATCGATCCTTTTTGCCCAAACTAATTGAGCCTCTTTGAAATATGTTTAATTATGCCATAGAGACAGAAAAGCTCCCTGACACACTTGAACAGGCGCTGATCACAGTTTTGTTAAAACCTGGGAAAGATCCTCTGCTTTGTGAGTTGTATAGACCAATACCTTTATTGAACATTTCATATAAGAATTTTGCAAAACTCATAGCTCTTAGACTAGATAAGGGTCTTCCTGATTTGGTTGATATGGACCAAACAAGCTTTGTAAGAAACCGCTCATCTCCTGATAATATCAGAAGATTATTTAATATTATGCATTATGTAGAGAATGACCAAGAACCTGTAGTGGCAGGTTCATTAGATGTGGAAAAAGCTTTTGACCGCATAGAATGGAACTACCTGTTTGAAGTTTACTGAGGATGAATATTGGACCTCAGTATGTAGGTACAAATGTCCGGTAGCTCAGATCCTGACTAATGGAAATGTTTTCTCACAGTTCTCCCTATCACGTGGCACAAGACAGGGTTGTCCCGCTAGTCCTCTCCTTTTTTCTTTGGCTATAGAGCCACTGGCAGAAGCTTTTAGATCTCATCCATCTATGGTATTCGTATAGGTTGGCGTGAAGTTCTGGTCTCGCTATATGCTGATAATATTTTGCTTTACCTCACTAAACCAGAAATTTCACTCCGAACATTAGTTGACATCCTGAAAGAATATGGGACCTTTTCAGGATATAAAATAAACCTATCAAAGAGTATAATTATGCCTTTTACCAGGGCAACTATGCAGAACCCAATATTAGACCAGCCGTTTTCTTGTAAACCAGACGTTTTCTTGTAGACATATCAACTGAACTATACTCTACAAAAGGTTGGGGAAGAATTGGATAGATGGCGGGATTTACACACCCAAAGCGGGTCAGTTGTGTAAAGATGAATATCTTACCACAATTCTTGCACCTTTTTCAAACCTTGCCCAAAGTTCTTTTCAAACAACTTAATAGGAAGGTTTCTTCATTTCTGTGGAAAGGAAAACCCCCCCAGAGTGAAACTCACAACTTTATGAAAACCATACTCAGAAGGAGGACTTACTCTACCTGACTTCCAGTTGTATTACTGGGCATCTCAGTTAAAGGCTGTGTGGGTATGGCAAAATACAACAAGAATTTCACCCTCTTGGAGACAGATAGAGGAAGAGTGTCGGACCCCTGCTGCATTGGCAGCTATACCTTATATTAGCCCACCTAAAGCTTTGCTAGGTCTCATAAATAACCCTTTCATTAAAAACACTTTAAATATATGGATAGAAGTCTGTAAACAAACAGAAGGGCTTAGATCTATAAATGAACAAAAACCTTCCTATAATAACCCCATCTTACCCAAAGCCCTGAGAGATGGTATTGCATTGGTTCAACAAAGGCATTAAAATATTTTGTAATCTCTATAGAGAAGGTTGTTGGGATGTGCTAAACATTGAACATTGAGATATCAAATGAATGATAGGAAATGAAAGAGAATGGATTATGTTAGACGTGAATGGTTCTCAGAAGAAAGAAGGCTTTGGAATGCGTTTGATGGAGGAGAGGACAGCGATGTGTTGATACAGGGGAGACAGAAGGACATCTGTGTATTAGCTGAAAGAGGGGTTGAGGTCAGGAGGTGAGGACAAATTCTCTTAAGAGAGAAATACATGTTTGGAAGCCTGTTACCCTATTTATTAGCTTCCTGTAGAGCCGTAAAAGGTAAGGATTGGAGAGAAAGGGGAGTGTCTTAAGTAGGATGCATATAAACTGTGAAGTCTGAAATCTTTTGCTGTCTGTTTTCAGCTGTACAGAACCTTTGGGGATGATTAAACTTGGTTAAAGCTTCTATAGTGTCCGTGAGTTATTTACTCTGAAAAATAAATCCTAATAAGGTGAACTACTCTCCTTTCAACAACTGGCATCTCATTTTCAGTTACCTCAAACTCATTTCTTCAAGTACCTACAGGTTAGGGATTATATTGCCACTCAGCAGGGAGGATTCAGCCCAGGGAAAGGAAAAGGGTAAAGCGGTAAAAGGTTTTATTTCTTACATGTACTCTAGTCTTCAAGCTCTGTTGGGGAACAATGAAACTTTGAAAGCTTGCATGAAGTTGCATGATGATCTTAGTCTCATTTTTGAGGATGAGAAACGTGGAAAGCTCTTTTTAGATGCTCAGCGTCTTTCATTTAACACAAGGCACAAGTTGATGCAATTCAATATTTTACATAGGGTCTACTTTACACCAGAGAGACTGTATTAGATCAATTCAAAATATTCAACATTTTGCCCAAGGTGTAAAAAGGTGGTGGGCACATTTATGCATATGGTTTTTGTCCTGCTCTGAACTAAGCAATTATTGGAAAGACATTATTCAGATCTTACCACAGGTCACTAATAAGACGGTACCACGAGATCCTTCCCTTATTCTTCTTGGAGATGACTCTGTTCTACCAGTTAATATGTGTAGCAAAACCAGATTCATTAAATTGGCAGTCATTGTAGCCAATAAATGCACAGCTATTATATGGAAGACTGACACTCTGCCAAGCAAGCAGATGTGGCTAAAAGAACTAGCTTCCTATATTCCATCTGGGAAAAAAACATACAATTTCCGTAATGAACCCTTTGAATTTATTGATGTCTGGGGGGACATTGAGAAGTTTCTAGAGACGTCACCTTAGCTGCCTCATTATTTCTTTCTTCATGAATGTATTACTATTATTATTTGTTTTTGCGTTGAATAATACATTTTTTTGCATGGAATGTGAAGGTCATTCTGTTTCTTTTTGTTGTTGTTAATCATTGAAGCAAATACCAGTAGAGGGGAGGGAAGGGGTGTTCATGTGTTTGGGAGGGAAGGGTTTGCACAATGTGCCCCCATGTAGCATGGTGTTTTGTGTTAGGTGGAAGGAATAACGGGGCATTATCTGTCAAATTTAGCTGATTGTTAAATTGTTTAAAAAAAAATGCCAATAGATATATTGCAATTATTATTAAAAAATGTAGATAAAAAAGAAAGTCCAGGACCCAATTGCACAGGGCGGTGTTGAGACCCACGGCCTCAACCTTAATGATGAGCTTGGAGGGTACTATGGTGTTGAATGCTGAGCTGTAGTCAAAGAACAGCATTCTTACATAGGTATTCCTCTTGTCCAGATGGGAAAAAGCAGTGTGATGGCGATTGCATCGTCTGTGGACCTGTCGGGGCGGTATGCAAACTGAAATGAGTCTAGGGTGGCATGTACGGTGGAGGTGATATGATCCTTGACTAGTCTCTCAAAGCACTTAATGTTGACAGAAGTAAATACTACGGGGCGATAGTCAGTTATCTTTGCCATCTTAGGTACAGGAACAATGGTGGCCTGGTGGTCACGCCAATACACACACATCCCGTTAATCACACGCACGATTGTACACACACGGTTAATACCCTGACACACACATCAGTGACCACTTAACCACCGTGCTACAAGCGTATTGACCGGCATGACCGCACCCTTCTCTGGTCCTAGCCGCCTGTCTCTGTTACGCTATGCAGGAAACATTGCCATGACAACCCCTAAATCAGCCCGTCGTCCTCATTCCTCATGGTCAATAAGGCATATTAGATCCTCAGTGGCAGGTAGAGAGGTCATTATCCAACACACTGTCAATAACCAGAACTCCCTGGTGGTGTGAGAGAATAGCTGTTCTACCTGGAGTGGATATAGTGTAGCACCTTCCCATCTGTACACTCTACATTTAAAGTCAGGGCATACAGGAAATGAGGAAGTGCTTATTTCCTTTTTCAATTGGTGTTTACAATGAAAATGATGTATCAGTGGCTAACAACCTGGTGCCAAATTATACTGAAATATCTGCCCTATCCATGTCTCAACATCAAAGCACGTTTTCAGGTCAGTGCTCAACATCTACTATTGGCACCAGGGATTGATAACATCATGTCCAGTGTATTGAGAATATTTCATCTTGTCGTTTGTAGGTAAATATCTTGTCATTTCGGCATCTTAAAGTAACATAGTATCTCTAATATGACCATGAACAGCACATAGCAATGGCATTATGATAAAGGAAATCAATAAAGGACACGGCGTGCACGGTACACTACGTTCTTCACATATTAATCCTGTCTGCCGTACCATGAGGATACCATAAGCAGAAGTAATATTATTAGTTAAGGTAATATTAATCAGAATGCTGTGCAGCAGAAGGCCATCGCCGCTCTTATGGTCGGTAATGTAGGGGAGACGGTGAAGCATGTGTGTCCTCTACTGTCTGACAGGCTATCTGATTTCCGCAGGGATCACGCCTGGAATTATTCGGGCTAATCTATCAGCCACTTTAGTCAGGCTGTGTCGCTGCTTGTTTGTGTGTAATGTGTTTGTACACACATGTTTTGTTTGTTTAAGTGTGTGTGTATTGTATGTCTGTACATATGTGTTTTGTTTGTTTAAATTTGTCTGCGTGTGTACATATTGGACGCGTGACAATCCGTATCGCGGAAGTTCAGCGTTACAGCGTGATTGAAATTGAAAAGCAGCGTTCCCGTGTTAGCAGAGACAGCATTCACAGTAAATGCTGTATACGTCGGCTCAGTCTGAAATGACCTTTTACGTTTCTATTGTGCAATCAGCTATATAGATTGAGCCCTAAATTCATGCATGTGTTTGTACATGTCTATTTTCACATGCGTAGTGTGTGTAGGCTGCCGTGTTGACAGGCATTAGATGATGCCTGCCCCACAGGGATTACCTGGCCGGGCCGGATTAAGGTGTTTGTCTTTGACCAGGTCTGTAGTAGCAACCATAGAGAGAGAGGGAGAGGAACAAAGGGAAAAGAAGTGAGAGAAAGAGACAGAGAGAAAGGTAGATGGAGAGACCGCAGTCACTGGATTATTAGGCAACACAGAGATTGTCCAGAGAGGGGGAGAGATACACAGAGAAAATGAGAAAGACAGCGAGAAAGGGAGAGAGAGAAATAGATGAAAAATGCAAAACAGTGTCAACAAGCAGAGGTAGATTAGGAGGAGAAACACCTGTCCCAGGTCAGGTTAATCCTCCTATGTGCATCTCTCTACACACACACACACACACACACACACACAATACACACCTCTCCTCTCTGCTATGTACCTCTTTGCTACAAGTCTCCTTTTAGATACCCAGTGCTACTTCCCTTCAAAGTCAACAAGGCAGCGGAGCTAACTGATTAGCATATTAGCAGGTAATGTGCGTCAGAAAAGTAGAATGGCATTAGCTTAGTGCTTAACTGGCTCTACAAAGCAACAGAGTGCCAGACAGAGCCAGGTACCTTCAACTGACAGGTATTGGGAGCCGCAAGCGCCTTGGGTTAGATCCAAAATGGGGTCGCAGGCGAGGTGAGCATAATGAAGCAGTGGCAAAGCCTGTGATGGAGGTCCAAAAGCACTCTGAATATCAAATGGAGAGCACATTAAAAGCTACATAAATAATGGCCTCAGCATTTTAGTAGGAACACGTGTGTGAGCGGGAAGTGTGTGTGGTGCGTGTGTGTGTGTGTGTGTGTGTGTGTGTGTGTGTGTGTGTGTGTGTGTGTGTGTGTGTGCGGGAAGCAAGGTATCTTTGGAATACTAATTCCCTCATCCTGCCTTCCTGGAAGACAACCAAGTTCTTTGAAGTTTTCACATGAACATTAGTGTGTGTGTGCGCATGTATGTGGTTAGCGTCACTAACAAGGTTCAACTTCTCGAGTGCTCGTCTCCGAGTCTAATATTTCCATGGCAACCTTGGGGAAAGGCCAGGCTTTCTGGGAGACAGCGATGGATGATACCCAGTTTCTGGGGGCTGAGTAGAAGTGCACTACATGACCAAAAGTATGTGGACACTTGCTCGATGACCATCTCGTTCCAAAATGTTTGGCATTAATATGTTGGTCCCCCCTTTGCTGCTATAACAGCCTCCACTCTTCTGGGAGGACTTTCCACTAGATGTTGGAACATTGCTGAAGGGATTTGTTTCCATTCAGGCATAAGAGCATTAGTGAGGTTGGGCACTGATGTTTTGCGATTAGGCCTGGCTCTCAGTTGGTCAGAGTTCTTTGCAGACTAGTCAAGTTCTTCCACACGGATCTCGACAAACCATTTCTGTATGGACCTCACTTTGTGCAGGGGGGCATTGTCATGCTGAAACAGGAAAGGGCCTTCCCCAAACTGTTGCCACAAAGTTTGAAGTTCAGAATCGTTGTAGCGCGAAGATTTCCCTTCACTGGAACTAAGGGACCTATCCCAAACCGTGAAAAACAGCCACAGACTGTTATTCCTCCTCCAACAAACTTTACAGTTGGCACTATACATTGGGGCAGGTAGCGTTCTCCTGGCATCCGCCTGAACCCAGATTCGTCCATCGGACAGCCAGATGGTGAAGCGTGATTCATTAATCCAGATAACGCTTTTCCACTGCTCCAGAGTACAATGGCGGCGAGCGTTACACCACTCCAGCCGACGCTTGACATTTCACGTAGTGATCTTAGGCTTGTGTGCGGCAAAGAACAATTCTCTCCTGGACCTCAGCTATTTCCTATACCAGCCTCAGGATATCAGGGATACCATTAATTTAGGAGGTGAATAGCTTTGGTCAATCTCATTATCACAGCTCTCTGAGATCATTCCACTACACCTATACCCAGATGAAGGGAAGGCTCCCTCTCTCTTAATCTCTATCCTTCTTTTCTTCACTCCATCTTTTTCTTTTCTTTGACTCTCTGTCATTGGACAGGCAAAGCAGATGTATTCAATTACAAAGGCAACATTTGGAGTGTTGAACAGTGTGGGGCCAATAAGGGAATCTTTCATTCTAAACCTCTATCATACAACAGCTGATTCAGACTGTGTTGATTTGCCAATTCTTACCTGCTGTCAGTCACACAACTTATCAATCTGATGGGGTTAGCTGATTGGCAGCAGCGATTCAGTCGACTGAAAAAGAGATGTACTTCCTCAATTAAGAACGCTAAATCAAGCTACTTTCTAAGTTATATCTTGGACTCTGCTGGTGATCATCAACATTTTGGAAAAAAATTGCATTGAAGTATGGAAATTCCTCTCCTTCCCTGCCTAAGCAAGGTGTCAGACTCATCATTACTGAGAGAAATGCAATAACTGATGTTTTTAATCAGCATTTTATCTCTGCAGGCTTTTTATTTGAAAGAAATGGTGGTATGATTGACCCTGGTCAATCAGTCAACTGCTTTTCCCTCTCCCAGCCTCCAGCCGGCTCGTTGGAAAATCAGTCAAATTCTAGTGAATCTTTGTTTTCATTTGAACAACTTTCTACTCGGAAGCAGGGCAGAGAGAGAAAGAAAAAAAGACATCAAGAGAGAGAGAGAGACAGAGAAAGATGGGGAGAGAGAGACACAAAAAAAAATCCACTGGGGCTGATTTGCTTGATCCTGTCTTGCTGCAGCTGTCTGCTCCCCAGATAGTGGAGTCATTGACACATTTGTAATCTGACGATCATCTCGGGTGCTATCGCCAGGGTTTGGTAGGCTGCCCATGTGTTCCCTCTCCAGAAAGGTGGTGACCCCTCCGACCTAAATAATTGTATCTCAATATTTTTTTTATTATTTAAAAATTCTTCACAGCAAAAATGGTAAAATCATGAATCAACTGTCAGTTTAAATACTTTCTAGCCACAAGATGTATTCTAGGGGTGGGTTGCACCAACATGGTTTAAATTAATCTAGATTTAGAGCTAATCTGTCACGGTCGTTGAAATGAGTGGACCAAGATGCAGCGTGGTAAGTCTCCATCCTTTTATTTAGAAGAGAAACTTAAAGCACAAAAAAACAATAAAGCGAATAAACGAACCGTGACGCTACATGCAGTGCAGAACGCAACTACACACACACATAGTCAAGATCCCACAAATACAATGGGGTAATGGCTACCTAAATATGATCCCCAATCAGAGACAACGATAAACAGCTGCCTCTGATTGGGAACCATATCAGGCAAACATAGACATACAAAAACCCCTAGACATACAAAAACTAGAGTACCCACCCTAGTCACACCCTGACCTAACCAAAATATATTGAAAAACAGATATCTAAGGTCAGGGCGTGACAAGGGCACTGTTTCTGACTCATCCTATAACAGTATTGATGTTCCAAGTGGTCAGTAGCTGGTCAGTGAGACAGTGTTCGTACTGCCTGGCATCTCTGTGTGTGAGAAGGTTAAATGGGGTTGTTCCAGGAGACAGTGGGAGAGAATGAGTTTGGGACGAGTCCCATTTGCAGTGCATCAATATCTTCTCACTCAGATAGTGATCTCCAGTATAAATCTGTAAAGTGATCTTTGATGTCATGTAGATCACATCCTTATGCTCCTTTTGTTTACAAAGCCCTTGCTCCACAAGCTTCCAACAAGGATAACTTCACTGTTAACATTTTTAATTAGAAGTTATCAATCCCACTCACATGGTTGGTTTACTCTGGAGACTCCTTTGGTGTCTACAGATGTAGGTAAATCAGCCTTTAATCTGTCTTGCACCCTATCTTTAGAATAATCTCTCAAATACATTTTGATTGGATGCTTTGGTGTCCCTTGGGCAATTCAGATAGCTGACAAAGGATTTTTGTAATGAAGAATGTTTTAATTGACTGTGTAATTGACATTTCTTAATGTGGGATGTGTTCATTTTTGTGTTGTGCAGGGCTCATTTGCAAAGGAGACTTTTAGTCTCAATATGACTTCCCTGTTGAAATAAAGTTAAATAAAACAATAATAATAATAATAATAATAATGAATAATAAATACAACTGGCTCAGAGAGAGAGAGAACAGACCTATAACTCTGGAACCTAGAACAACAAACCTAGGACATAAACATTACAAGACCATGAACGGTCCTAGAACATGAATAGATCTAGAACCTAAACATGTGATTCCTGTTAGAGAGGAATGGACGCAGAACTATGGTACTAGAAGATAAACCTAGAACATAAAACACTCCTAGAACATGGACAAGCATCCATTATGCATCCCGCTTAAGGTATTATTTGGGAAAAGCTGTTTACATGCAACTTTGATATCCCGCTCATGAGTATCCCTGTATCCATGAAATTCCTCATTGAAGTATACTGTATGGGTTCAATGGAATAGTAACTGAAATATGGACACAGAATATTAACTCTTGCAGTGAAATTAAACAACAAATGTTCATTTTGTCACGCGAATAGGAGTGGATAAATATGATTTCTTGTGCGTGTGTGCATGTAATGTGTTATCTTTCAGAAATTACAAGTGTAATGCCCTTGTTAGAACCAAGTATTGAGTTTATTTGTTATATTTAATTGGTAAAGTACAAGTGTATAGGTTGGTTTACTTTTAAGTTTTGACCAATAGGTAGCTTGTTAAGCTGTGGCCAATGGGAGAGTTTTCCTGGTTAACCAGAGGCCTGGGAAAAAAAGAGAGGGAGAGAGACGTTGGAAAAAGAATGGACATTACATTGTGACTGTTGGTGAAAATAAATGATAAAAGATATGGATAAAAATAGAACAAAACCCATACATACCGAGTTTTGAAGGGAAATACAGATTTTATAAGAGAGTTATTATCATTTTGTTAAGAAAGACTGAAGCTACCGTCTCATCGTGGAGATATTTGACAGCCTTGAGGTTAGCCTAGCATCGTGTGAAACCGAGAGAGAATTGCTTGGGGAAGATTAACGAGTTCATGTTTCCATGGGATATCTGTTGCTGCTAAAGAGTACTGTCTGCATTGATAGCTGTGCTTGCTGTGGATCTTGTGAGGAAACCTACACGGAACTGCTGTACTTCGCTGAGGGAATATCTACAAGTAGTGAGTAACAACAACGGTGGGGTGCTTTGGGACTTTATGTGTGTCGTCATTTTTTTGAGCTCCAACGCACACCAACGGGGTTAAGCAAGCTTGAAATAATTTGGACATGGGTTGTGCACAACTCATTGGGGTTTATTGTTTTTATTTATTTTGATGTGGTGCATTGAAAATGTAATAATACACATCTTGAACTGTATGTATGTTGCCTTGGTGGAGTCATTTCCTGTTTCAATTTCATTTAATGCATGGGAAAGCATATTCTTATACAATAATAAAAATCTATAATCATTCTATCGGAAGTTAATACCCTATTTGTCATCACCCTAGAGAGTTTACAATAGGGATTCTTATTGAAGATGTCCTTCTCACCTAACATCCCATGCGGTTGAGATATTCTATGTAAGGTAATATCGTGAGAGTCAAATTCGAGCCTGGTGAGAGGGTTACACGAGCAGAAACTTGTCTAAATTAGGGGTGAAAGAAGCCAGTAGTAAATTATAGTAAATGTATGATGGAATTATTATGGTGGCTCGAACTGCACAGGTAGCCTACTTTTTGAAGTGATTTGTTTGACAATCAGATGAAAACATCATCACACAACACCCTTGATAGGTGAAACTGAGCCTGCGCAGACCGCAAAAACAACAGTAAACGGGATAAGATGTTTACATGCCACAGTATCCCGTTTTAGATCAGCATATCCTAGGCATCTGATCTGGGTTTCTCATAACCGGGATACAAGCCTGTTCGGGTTATTGTAAACGGGATATGATGCTTATATGCGTCAACTCAAAAACAGAATACTTGAGTTTCCAGAATAGTACCGGGATGTTGGTGTGCATGTAAACGTGGTCAGTACGATTATTAGCTGCACAAATATCCTCTCCCCAAACTTTCACTCAGAATCCCATTCAACATCAACTCTCAGCTCAAACTCAGCTCAAACAAAAACATTTTAGATCACTCTACAAACGGAAACAGCGACACAACTGACACAACAGCGACACAACCGAAAGCCGTGTTTCTTCTTTCTCCTGTTTCTTCCATCTTGTTGTGAATAAACATCATTTCACTTCATGTTTCTCTCTGATGCGGTCCCTCCTCCAATTTGCCACATCCTCAGTCTATTTAGTGTTCAACCGAGCATATGACTTGAATAACTAGAAAACAAATGATCGCTCAGGGGAAGACAGAGAGAGAGAGAGAAATGAAGTAGTATTCTGAGTCATGCTCAGGCTAATTGGGAACACTTCATGGCTGAGGCCTCTGTCTTTGATCAGGTCCTCTGGTAAATGCACCAGCATCCTCAGAGAAAGGAAAGGAGGGAGCGAGAGAAATGGGGAGATAGAAAGAGTAGTATTTAAAAAGAAGAAAAAGTGAAAGAAGGGATGGGAAAGCATATGCACGTTTGGAAAGTGCGGCAGGCAGCCTAGCGATTAAGAGCATTGGGCCAGTAACTGAAAGGTCGCAGGTTTGAAAGGTCCGTTAACCCCCAACAACAACTGCTCCCCAGGCGTGATGACGTCGATTAAGGCAGCCCCCCCGGACCTCTCTGATTCAGAAGGGTTGGGTTAAACGCATTTCGGTTGAAATCATTCAGGTATGCAACTGACTAGGTACCCCTTTCCCATGTGTAAGATTGAGCCCTCTCGCCTCAACCAGTTAAATGTGGTGCAGTGGGACATATGCCTTTGTTATCCTCCAATCAACAACACTTCCATCATTATGGTGCCTCTGAGCTGCTTGTTAACCTTGTAATCATTACTGTGCTATGGAGAGAGCCAGATCAATAGATGTGTACCAGCAGAAATAAGTCCTAAAAGGAGATCAATGTTTCATCTGTGATACTACTACTATAATGGGACAAGGACGGTTGGATTTTATTGCTCACTAATGAGGGTTCAGAGAGGGAGCAGGGAGATGTGGCGATGTTACTTATGTACTGAGCACATCCTAGTCTCCTCTCGAATGTTTAAAAAGACACAAGGATCAGAGGAGATTAAGAATTGAAGTTGCAGTCGTGTCTCTAATTCAGTGAGAGATATGCAACAACAACAAAGTAAACGTAGCCTACTCTCTAATGTAGTGGCGTCTCTTGAACGAAAGATATGTTCAAAAACCAAATCAGCACCTGCTAAGGTAGCGGTGTATGTGTTGGTTGGGTCTGAACATAGCAGAGGTTTGTGATATTATAAATATGGAACTCTCCACCTCCCAAAGACCTACGTCGTATTCACAATGAAAAACTGGCTCCCTTTGTGTATTCCGGGACAGATAGCATCCAGGAAACCACAACAAGACATCAGTATCAACATGCAAGCACACACACACACACACACACATCCTTTCCTTGCAAACCTGCCCATGTCAGCAGAGAGTTGTCAGTGTGAGATTGCTGGGGAGGGACGTGAATGAGAGGGGGAGAAGAGGAGGAGAGGAAATGAGAGGTGGAGGGGTAGGGGGGTCACTAGGGGCTCATCAGCTCTGTAGCTCTGTCTTTTACAGCAGGTAAGCAGTTTTACACACATACACACACAGAGACACATACACACCTTCCTCTGCTTTCTCTACCTTCTACATTCCAGCATACATTTATGATAGCCTGAGACCAGAAAGGTCTTTGATCAATGCTGATGATGCTCATGTGATTCTTCCTATGTTTTCTAAATGGTATGAAGGATGCTTGCTCATGTCACCTGTTTCTTTATGCAGATGATTTAGCACTTCTGGTGTCTCACAAAAAAACAAATCACACTGGAGAGTACAGTCGTGGCCAAAAGTTGAGAATGACACAAATATTAATTTTCACAAAGTCTGCTGCCTCAGTTTGTATGATGTCAATTTGCATATACTCCAGAATGTTATGAAGAGTGATCAGATGAATTGCAATTAATTGCAAAGTCCCTTTTTGCCATGCAAATTAACTGAATCCCCCAAAATATTTCCACTGCATTTCAGCCCTGCCACAAAAGGACCAGCTGACATCATGTCAGTGATTCTCTCTTTAACACAGGTGTGAGTGTTGACGAGGACAAGGCTGGAGATCACTCTGTCATGCTGATTGAGTTTGAAAAACAGACTGGAAGCTTCAAAAGGAGGATGGTGCTTGGAATCATTGTTCTTCCTCTGTCAAACATGGTTACCTGCAAGGAAACACGTGCCGTTATCATTGCTTTGCACAAAAAGGGCTTCACAGGCAAGGATATTGCTGCCAGTAAGATTGCACCTAAATAAATAATTTATCGGATCATCAGGAACTTCAAGGAGAGCGGTTCAATTGTTGTGAAGAAGGCTTCAGGGAGCCCAAGAAAGTCCAGCAAGTTCCAGGACAGTCTGTCTCCTAAAGTTGATTCAGCTGCGGGATCGGGGCACCACCAGTACAGAGCTTGCTCAGGAATGGCAGCAGGCAGGTGTGAGTGCATCTGCACGCACAGTGAGGTGAAGACTTTAGTAGGATTGCCTGGTGTCAAGAAGGGCAGCAAGGAAGCCACTTCTCTCCAGGAAAAACATCAGGGACAGACTGATATTCTGCAAAAGGTACAGGGATTGGACTGTTGAGGACTGGGGTAAAGTCATTTTCTCTGATGAATCCACTTTCCGATTGTTTGGGGCATCCGGAAAAAAGCTTGTCCAGAGAAGACAAGGTGAGCGCTACCATCAGTCATGTGTCATGCCAACAGTAAAGCATCCTGAGACCATTCATGTTTGGGGTTGCTTCTCAGCCAAGGGAGTGGGCTAACTCACAATTTTGCCCAAGAACACAGCCATGAATAAAGAATGCTACCAACACATCCTCCTAGAGCAACTTCTCCCAACCATCCAGGAATCGTCATATCGTCATTTTTGGTCCATGGCCAGGAAACTCCCCAGACCTTAATCCCATTGAGAACTTGTGGTCAATCCTCAAGAGGCGGGTGGACAAACAAAACCCCACAAATTCGGACAAACTCCAAGCATTGATTATGCAAGAATGGGCTGCCATCAGTCAGGATGTGGCCCAGAAGATAATTGACAGCATGCCAGGGCGGATTGCAGAGGTCTTGAAAAAGAAGGATCAACACTGCAAATATTGACTCTTTGCATCAACCTCATGTAATTGTCAATAAAAGCCTTTGACACTTATGAAATGCGTGTAATTATCTCCTTATGGCTGAGATCCCGTTAACGGGATCGACTTGACAACAGCCAGTGAAAGTGCAGGGCGCCAAATTCAAACAGAAATCTCATAATTAAAATTCCTCAAACATACAAGTATTTTACACCATTTTAAAGATAATGTTGTTCTAAATCCAGCCACAGTGTCCAATTTCAAAATGGCTTTACGACAAAAGCACAACAAACGATTATGTTAGGTCAGTACCTAGTCACAGAAAAACACAGCCATTTTCCAGCCAAAGAGAGGAATCACAAAAAGCAGAAATAGAGAGAAAATGAATCACTAACCTTTGATCTTCATCAGATGACACTCATATGACTTCATGTTACACAATATATGTCACGATCGTCGTAGGAAGGAGACCAAAGCGCAGCGTGATGTGAATACATCTTCTTTAATTATAACGAAGAACAATAAAGAAACTAATACAAAATAACAAAACGAACGTGAAGCTAAATATAACGATAGCAGACATGCAACATCACATAGACAATCACCCACAAACCAAACTGGAAAATGTTAACCAAAATAGGTTCCCCAATCAGAGACAACGATAAACAGCTGCCTCTGATTGGGAACCAATCTAGGACACCATTGACCTACATAATGCCTAGACTACACACACACACCTAGACATACCCAAAACCCTAGACAAGACCAAAAACACACATACCACTTTCGTCACACCCTGACCTAACCAAAATAATAAAGAAAACAAAGATAACTAAGGTCAGGGCGTGGCAGTACCCCCCCCCCCCCCCCCCCCCCCAAAGGTTGCCTACTCCGTACGCAAAACCTGACACTAAAGGGGAGGGTCCGGGTGGGCCTTCTTACGGCGGCGACTCAGGTGCGGGACGTGGACCCCGCTCCACCTCAGTCTTGGCCAGTACGGGGAAGCGAGCCCCGTACTGAAGAGGCCCCGTACGCCTCTGGACTGAGGGGCGCCTCTGGACTGAGGGTCGCCTCTGGACTGAGGGGCGCCTCCGGACTGAGGACTCTGGACTGACGGGCGGCTCCGGACAGACGGGCGGCTCTGGCGGCTCAGGACAGACGGGCGACTTTATTTTTTATAATTTCATACTGTAACCAACAGCAGGGCAGGGAAGCGAACCTGGGTCGCTGGCGTGACAAGCAAACATACGATGTATCACGCACACTGGGTTAACCCACTTGGTGGGAATTGTAACATGGCTTACAGTATATAGAGAGGATTGATACACTGCTTCCTCCGAACGGTAAGGCACGTCCTCATGGTTCGACCTACCACGGCCCCCTCACACATCCGGCCTTACGTTCCGATGGCCTCATGTTGTCATCCCACTTCTGACACCCATTTGGTGGGAATTGTAATGTGGCTCATATAGCAAGATTTATTTTAGTATCGGGGCAATATTTCATTTAATTTTCACTTTAAGCTTTCATGGTAACACATGTTACAAGAGGAAAATATCCAAGCCTGCTACTCTTTACACTGAATAAACCAACTGAACCCATTGAATTCATCTGTTTGACTTTAACAATGATCTGATCTGTAATTGGAGCTCCTCAGAGAGGCTCAGTGAGAGGTTCCTGTAAATGACTCTACAGCCTCCCTCACTGACAGGGGATACATGAACTCAGGAGATGAGTATTGAGGCTGAACAACTACTCTCCCATCGAGAGGTGCCATTCAGCATTCAGAACCCACGCTCAACATGATACACTTTAACTTTGTAAACGATGGCGCTCGAACGGTAGAGAGAAAAGGGTGGGCGGGTGGGTGGGTGGGTGGATGGAGGGAGGGAGGGACATAGATGTGGAGAAAGATTAATTATGCGAGTGCCGTCTGGCGTTGCCCCAATCACCAGCGAGAGCTTTCCTGCTTACTGTCATGGCTACAATGAAATTCTCCATTGGAGCGAATGGAATCCTGGCTGCTACTTCTCAGAAAACCAACAATAATTGCTGCATCATTATCAGAACAGTGATATTTCAGGCTCATACTCAGTAGAGAACAATTGGGCACAAGCCTTTATCTTTTAAGGCAAACTCAAGGCATTCCTATGAAGGAGAAAAATCCTGCATAAGAAATGGTTAGAAACCACATATGATACTTTAGGCCGAATTTCTCTGTGGTAACTGTTGAGCTACATTGCTAAGCTGTATTGTTATAAAGTCATTCCTGGAGGAACAGCCTGAATAGTATTGGCTCACACTGCTCCCGTGTTGCTATGAAATGAGACAGAACCTGGTGAAATTGTAGATTGGCAACAGAATCGCTCTCCAACAACAGTTGTGATTCTGTTCCAAAAGTCTGCCCACTGACAACCAGTCCCCTGCTATCATATCCCTCTTTTCATCGCTCCGTATTCCTCTCTTCATCCGCAGATAACAGGATTCCCAATGATTACAGGCCTTAATGGTTTTTCTAATCTCCCATGCTCGACACGGGGATGGAAAATTTGCCAATTTTGCTCTTTGCCAAATCCTCCCAATCCATTCACGGACTGCCCTTTTTAGCTTTTGCGTTTAATATGATTTCTGATTGGGTTGACATGGTGACCCAGAGCATCATCTAAAAGGTCAGCAATTGTAATGTAAGGGATGAGATATCTCATGAAGTCTCGATCATGATGAGAGTTTAAATGTCACAGCTTGAGTGTGTGTGTGTATGTGTGTGTGCATCTGTGTTTGTGTGTGTGAGATCGACTGCTGCCCACACAATCCTTAGCAGACATCTGCATGGCCTCAGCTGAGTCATGCATGGCAGGACAATCGAGTTCAGACATAATCTAAAAACTGTAAAACAGAACCAAATCCTTTCACTCTGCCTCTGGGGCATTCTGTTCAAACTATTGGTGACAAATGCCTTTTGTTTGGCCCAGCTAGCCAACCCCTTACACGAAAGCAAGAAAGACATATAACAATTCACAATGTACAGTATGTTTAAGATGTGCATTAGAGCCCCAGTGACATCATCAGCCTGCTCATTATCCTACGTCTCCACCCAGGGCAGGACCATCTGTCTCCATGGTTACCCAGAGGCCCTGGACAGAAGCTGGACAGGACACATTTAGAGCCCCTAGCTTTGGACCACATAGCCAAGAGTAGCACAGGGAGAGAGGGGGAAGGAGATAGACAGAAACAGAGCGCGAGAAGGAGAGGGGGGGGGTTAGGATTGAATGAGGTCAACACATCATATACTGCATTACCATTGTGTTTGAAAGAGAAGGGGAAGAGGAAAAGAGAACAAGAGGGAGAGAATGAGTGAGCATTGTACCAGATACAGTGGAGCATCATTTACTGCACTACTTTCATAATTCATAGAACTGAAATTCACAACCTCACACCTCTATCAACAATGACAAGCCACCGGGGTCTGTGAACTTGGACGGACAATTACTTAGGATAAATGAGGACAATATTGCCACTCCTATTTGCCATATTTAAGCCTACTAGAAAGTGTGTGCCCTCAGGCCTGGAGGGAAGCAGAAGTTATTCCCCTAAGGATAGTAAAGCCCCCTTTACTGGCTCAAATAGCCGACCAATCAGCCTGTTACTAACCCTTTGTAAACTTTAAAAAAAATTGTGTTTGACCAGATACAGTGCTATTTTACAGTAAACAAATTGACTACAGACTTTCACCACACTTATAGGGAAGGACATTGAACAAGCACAGCACTACCACAAATTACTATTGATTGGCTGAGAGAAATGTATGATAAAAAGATTGTGGTGGCTGTTTTGTTAGACATTATCGATCATAGTCTGTTGCTGGAAAAACATATGTGTTATGGCTTTACACCCCCTGCTATATTGTGGATAAAGAGTTACCTGTCTAACAGAACACAGAGGGTGTTCTTTAATGGAAGCCCCTCCAACGAAATCCAGGTAGAATAAGGAATTCCCCAGGGCTGCTGTCAAGGCCCCTTACTTTTTTCAGTCTTAACTAACGATGTGTATTATGACGTGTATTATCTTGAGTCATCCGCATACATAGACACACTGGCTTTGAGTAAAGCCAGTGTGTCTATGTATGCGGATGACTCAACATAATACACGTCAGCTACCACAGCGACTGAAATGACTGCAACACTTAACAAAGAGCTGCAGTTAGTTTCAGAATGGGGATGGCAAGGAATAAATTAGTCCAACATATTTCTTAAACTAAAAGCATTGTATTTGTGACAAATCATTCACTTAATCCTAAACCTTAATTAAATATTGTAATGAATAATGTGGTAATTGAGCAAGTTGAGGAGATTAAACTGCTTGGATTGCCCTGGTTTGTAAACTGTCATGGTCAAAACATGACAACAGTAGCTAGGATGGGGAGAAGTCTGTCCATAATTAACCTTTTGTCAATAGGGGGAGCTGTTAGCATTATTTTTTTTTTTACATTTCCAAATTAAACTGCCTCGTACTCAATTCTTGATCGTACAATATGCATATTATTGTTATTATTGTATAGAAAACAGTCTATAGTTTCTATAGGAGTTGAAATTTTGTCTCTGAGTGGTACAGAACAATTTCTACAGCACTTTTCATGACAGGGTTCAGATTTCAGAAATTTTTACCTCTGATCTGGGGTCTGTTTATAAGGCCACAGTGAATGCTATGAAGAAACCGACACTACCTACGTCTTCCTCTGGGTGTCTGTACGTCATCACGTTTTCAATGAAGTCTATGGGACGTTCACAGCCATTATAAATGACAAAAATGTACAGAGACCCCTCTTTCTCAACGTGCGCCTCAAGCGTGAAGGCCATCGGACCTGCCTCGTTCCAAATCGTTTTCTAACCAGCAGTATTTCTCCGGTCATGTTTTCAGTCGTTATAGTTGTTAAAAACATCATAATGTAGTGAATTTTAACCGTTTTATATCAATTTATATCCGTTTAGTGCGATTTTGAGGAATTTCTTTGTCGTGCACTCTGAAAGTTTGGACACGCTTTAGGGTGTCGGTCGTTGGTGATGGACATTTCGAAGGACAGAGGACATCTATCGACCAAAAGACGTTTATAACATAGAAAGGATACATTGCCCAAGAATATGATGGAAGATCAGCTCAAAGTAAGCAATATTTAATATGATAAACCGTGTTTCTGTCGAAATATTTTAAACGCATACATCGCCATTTTGTTTGGTATAGCTTCACTTGGCCAACCCTGTATTGAAAAGTAAGGATAATTTAAAAAATGTAAATCAGCGGTTGCATTAAGAACTAATTTGTCTTTCGATTCCTGTCAACCCTGTATTTTTTTGTCAAGTATATGATTAGCTTTTAATTAAACTAGATCACTCTGATAGATGACGTCAGACATATTGAGGCTTGATTTCCTAGTATTTTCATTGTGTAACCACGGTTTTGTATGGCTAAATATGCACCTTTTCGAACAAACTGTATATGTATGTTGTAAAATGATGTTACAGGAGTGTCATCGGAAGAATTCTGAGAAGGTTAGTGAAAAAATTAATATCTTTTGGCGGTGGTTACGTTATAGCGCTCTTTGGCTGGAATCGATGCTCTGGTAACGTTGGAACATGTAGTATGCTAACTTATCGATTTATTGTGTTTTCGCTGAAAAACGCTTAGAAAATCTGAAATATGGTCTGAAATCACAAGAACTGGGTCTTTCCATTGCTATGCTTTGTCTATTTTTATGAAATGTTTTATGATGAGTAAATTGGTCATACACGTTGCTCTATCTAGTAATTCTAGTGGATTTGTGATGGTCGGTGCAATTGTAAACTGTGATTTCTACCTGAAATATGCACTTTTTTCTAACAAAAACTATCCTATACCATGAATATGTTATCAGACTGTCATCTGATGGTTTTTTTTATAGGTTATTGGCTATCAATATCTTAGTTGAGCCGAATTGGTGATAGCACCTGAAGGAGTAAGAAACTGATGGAGTTAGAATAGTGGTGTATTTTGCTAACGTGTTTAGCTAATAGATTTACATATTTTGTCTTCCCTGTAAAACATTTTAAAAATCTGAAATGGTGGCTTTATTCACAAGATCTGTATCTTTCATCTGGTGTCTTGGACTTGTGATTTAATGATATTTAGATGCTACTATCTACTTCTGAAGCTATGCTATCTATGCTAATCAGTGTGTGGGGGGTGGGGGGTGCTCCCGGATCCGGGTTTCTGAGGCAGTAAAAGTTAAGCACTACTTTGCATTCTTAACAGCACTATCAACAAGGCATGTCCTACAGGCCCTAGTTTTGTCGCACATGGACTACTGTTCAGTCATGTGGTCAGGTGCCATAAAAGAGGGACTGAGGAGAATTGGCAAATCTGATCACGACTCCATTTTGCTCCTCCCTTCTTATAGGCAGAAACTCAAACAGGAAGTACCCTTGCTAAGGACTATTCAATGCTGGTCTGACCAATCAGAATCCACGCTTCAAGATTGTTTTGATCACGCGGACTGGGATATGTTCCGGATACCCTCAGAGAACGATATCAACGAATACACTGATATGGTTACTGAGTTTATCAGGAAGTGTATAGGAGATATTGTACCCACTGTGACTATTAAACCTACCCTAACCAGAAACCATGGATAGATGGCAGCATTTGTGCAAAACTGAAAGCGCGAACCATCACATTTAACCATGGCAAGGTGACTGGGAATAGGGCAGAATACAAACAGTGTAGTTATTCCCTCCGTAAGACAATCAAACAGGCAAAACAAAGTGGAGTCACAATTCAACGGCTCAGACACAAGACATATGTGGCAGGGTCTACAGACAAAACACGGACACCAATGTTTTGCTTCCGGACAAGCTAAACACCTTCTTCGCCCGCTTTGAGGGTAACACAGTGGCACCGACATGGCCCACTATCAAGGACTGTGGGCTCTTGTTCTCTGTGGCCTACGTGAGTAAGACATTTAAGCGTGTTAACCCACACAAGGCTGCCGGCCCAGACGGCATCCCTAGCCGCATCCTTAAAGCATGCGTAGACCAGCTGGCGGGAGTGTTTACGGACATATTCAATCTCTCCCTATCCCAGTCTGCTGTCCCCACATGCTTCAAGATGTCCACCATTGTTCCTGTACCCAAGAAAGCAAAGGTAACTGAACTAAATGACTATCGTAGCACTCACTTCTGTCAACATGAAGTGATTTGAGAGACTAGTTAAGGATCATATCACCTCTACCTTACCTGACACCATTGGCCCACTTCATCTTGCTTACCGCCCCAATAGATCCACAGATGATACAATTGCCATCGCACTGCACACTGCCCTATCCCATCTGGACAAGAGGAATACCTATGTAAGAATGCTGTTCTTTGACTATAGCTCAGCATTCAACACCATAGTACCCTCCAAGCTCTTCATTAAGCTTGAGGCCCTGGGTCTGAACCCCGCCCTGTGCAACTGGGTCCTGGACTTCCTGACGGGCAGCCCCCAGGTAGTGAAGGTTGGAAAAAACACCTCCACTTAGCTGATACTCAACACTGGGGCCCCACAAGGATGTGTGCTCAGCCCACTACTTTACTCCCTGTTTACCCTTGACTGTGTGGCCACACATGCCTCCAACTCAATCATCAAGTTTTCAGATGACACAACAGTAGTAGGTCTGATTATCGACAATGAAGAGCCTACAGGGAGGAGATGAGGGCCCTGAGAGTGTGGTGCCAGGAAAATAACCTCTCACCCAATGTCAAGAAAACAAAGGAGCTGATCGTGAACTTCAGGAAACAGCAGAGGGAGCACCCCACTATTCACATTGGCTGGACCGTAGTGGAGAAGGTGGAAATCTTCAAGTTCCTCGGCGTACACATCACTGACAAACTGAAATGGTCCACCCACACCGACAATGTTGTGAAGAAGGAGCTACAGGAGGCTGAAGGAATTAGGCTTGGCACCTAAAACCCTCACAAACCTTTACATATGCACAATCGAGAGCATCCTGTCGGGCTGTATCACCGCCTGGTACGGCAACTGCACTGCCCGCAACCACAGGTCTCTCCAGAGGGTGGTGCGGTCTGCCCAACGCATCACCGGGGGCAAACTACCTGCCCTCCAGGAAACCTACAGCACCCGATGTCACAGGAAGGCCAAAAAGGAAAGCCACAACCACCCAAGCCATTACCTGTTCACCCACGCTATCATCCAGAAGGCTAGGTTAGTACAGGTGCATCAAAGCTGGGACCGAGAGACAGCTTCTAACATCAGACTGTTAAATACTGTTAAATAGCCATCCCTAGCACGTTAGAGGCTGCTGCCCTATTTACATAGACTTGGAATCACTGGCCACGTTAATAATGGAACACAAGTCACTTTAATAATGTTGACATATTTCACATTACTCATCTCATATAACTGTAAACTGTATTCTATCCTATTCTACTGCATCTTAATCTATGCTGCTTTGACATTGCTCGTCCAAATATTTAAATATTCTTAATTCCATTACTTTACTTTAGATTTGTGTGTATTGTTGTGAAATTGTTAGATATTACCGTTATATATTACTGCGCTGTTAGAGATAGAAACACAAGCATTTCGCTTCAACCCGCAATAACATCTGCTAAACACGTGTATGTGACAAATACAATTTGATTTGATTTGATTGGTATGCATGTCAATCTCTCCTGGCTCAAAGTGAAGGAGAGATTGACGTCATCACTACTTGTATTTGTGAGAGGTATTGACATGTTGAATGCACCAAGCTGTCTGTTTAAACTACTGGCACACAGCTCGGACACCCATGCCTACCCCAAAAAGACGTGCCACCAGAGGTCTCTTCACAGTCCCCATGTCCAGAACAGACGATGGGAGGTGCACAGTACTACATAGAGCCATGAGCACATGGAACTCTGTTCCACATCAATAAACGCATGCAAGCAGAACAATTTATATATTTTTTAAATGATAAAAATACAGCTTATGGAACAGCAGGGACTGTGAAGCAACACAAACATAGGCACAAACACATGCATACAAACACACGATAACATACACACTATACACACACATACACATAGATTTTGTGTTGTAGATATGTGGTACTAGAGTAGGGGCCTGAGGGCACACACTTAATATGTTGTGAAATCTTTTGTGAGTGTATTGTAATGTTTAAAAAAATATATAACTGCCTTAATTTTGCTGGATCCTAGGATCCATAATAAACACTAATACAAATAGTATACTCCAAAAAAACTCAGTGCGTCTGAGGTAACGTAAGGGTAATGGCGGGCTGAAGGGATTTATGTAGAGCACCTCAAGATAAAACATAATATTTGAATTATCTGCTAAATTAGACTAAAATATTAGCACTACATAATCTGGTGAGTGATAACCTTCAATCTGGACAATAACACAAAACAAATTCTAAAACTAGAGACATTTATCGACAAATATTACGAAAACAGGCAACAAACAAACATGACGGAGAGTAAGACAGGGGAACCGATTACAAAACGTAAACGTGACTCTTCTACAGACACTGATGATTTAATATTCTCACCACCGGGAATGGTAAAGGTCGAAACCGATCTGTTAAAATCAATAAATGACAAACTGGGTATTCTTGAATTAGTTAGTAAGGATATAAAAGAGTTGAAGGCAAGCCTAGAGATGAGTGATGAAAAAGCTGCGACATTGGAGAAAGAAACACACAAGCTAAAAGGGACAGTCAATAAGATTGAAACCGAAATGAATGGAATTAAAAAGGAGAACACCGTTCTGAAGGAAGCCTTACTGGACATACAAACTAGATCCATGAGAGAGAATTTGGTACTTACAGGTATCCAAGAAAAAGGAGAAGTTCCTGAATCTATAGTTAGAGAGTTCCTCCTTACAGCGCTTCAGATTCCACGCGAAGTTATCGACAAAATCCAATTTGAACTTGTTCACCGCTTCGGACAGAGAGGGCAGAGGTACGAACGCCCAATTGTTGCCAAATTTGCTTCATTTAAAGATAAAATAATGGTTAAAAGCCTGGGTAAAAGACTTGCTGGGACCAAAATTGGCATGAATGATCAGTTTCCGAAGGAAATTGCAGAACGGCGCAAAGTTCTGTATCCAATTTTCAAAGAAAATAGATTAAAAGCGAAACGAGTAGCTCTCGTCGTTGATAAACTATATATTGAAAACCAGTTGTTCAGAGACACAAAGACTACTCCATGGTTATTTTAAAATTTACAAAGTTCTCATAGACGAGGAAAATAAACACAATTCAAGCCCGGTTACTGATTGTAACAATACAACAAAAATATATAGCTTTTCTATAAATCTTCACATATAACTAATTGAACACACAAGCACTATTTTTACATAGTGAAGATAAAAACTAAGTAAACAGAAGGCACAGTATGTGTGGATGGTATGGTTTGTGTTTATTTTTTATTTTATTTGTTATGTTTGGAAAGTTGAGTGAGTGAGTAATGAAATGGTTGCATATCCCAGAGCCAATGTATTGCTGTGAGCCGGGTGTGAGAGGGATTTCAAGGTTGTTCAGATGATGGAAATACTTTTATAATGAATTATACGTCTTATTTATTTATTGTCCTATCATGGAGAACTACATCTATTTTTAATTTTAAATTAATTATATCTAATTATTTATTATCCTATTTTAATGGTACGGTCCATGGCCCTATACCCTAGACACCCACCTGAATGACCCAGATACTAAGGAGAAGTCCCTAACTGTTTTATGTGCTCGCTGTAAGCGGTCTGTATGCAGCTAAAATGAGGTCAGAGACCAAGAGCAGCACTGCCCCCTCAAGATTCTGAGCCTGCTTGGCAGGGTTGGTCCTGCAAAGCCAAAGCCCCCTAAAGAGAGAGCATAATATACAAGGAAATTCTCAAAGCTGCTAATGAGAACCTTGACGACCTTGTACCTAGCCGGTGGGGATTCCGGTGGGGTGCCCCCACCCAGGCAGTGGCAGTGCTGGCAACACTAGCTGCAGTAACCCATGGGGAGGGGGTCACACTCGGACATTCAGAGAGGGGGTATATTATTGTGGCCCTGGCGGCACAAAATCAAAGTCGGACTGCATGGAGATGCGTGGGGACATGGTCATGACGGGTGGCCGTATTGTGGGTGTTTCAGGAATAAGGTGTACATTTGACCACCATTATCTATTATCTTTTGCTCATTATTTTGCGCGGTCTTGCAGGCCTTCTCATGCAGCTGCAACTGCAGTAACATTTGTAAATCATGACCCATCTTGAGTTGGGCTCTGGGATGGTGCAATTGTTGAGAAAGTGAGCTTATGGTTGTGTGGGGGTAAGGGCTGAGTGTGTGTGTGTGAGTGTATGTGTGTATCCCACAACTGTTGCGAAGGAAGAAGTAAAAGATGTTAGGGACAATAGAGGATGATCCACAGCTATATATAATACAAAAAGAGGTGAGGGCAATGGAAATGCATATGGCAATTGATCTACTACAATCCGGTAAATGGCACGGTATGCTCTTTTCAAAGGATGGATCCCAGTCGGTTCAGGGCTATGGGATACAGGGGGTCGAGGGTGGTCTGCCGGGCATTGGGATGACAACCCAACTCGGGTTGAGGAGGGCTTTTAGCGCGTGGAATAGTAGGGACCAAATGGAGGTTTACTTAGTAGAAATGCAAATATCATGGTACAACTATATAGACACTCAATCATTATGTTACTTTTTAATAGTACGTTTACAAAAATATATTCTGATTAAAAGAATGAAAGGTGTGTCTCATTATGGTAAGTGGTGAAATAAGTATAGCCAGTTACAATTGTAATGGCTTAGCAGATAATAAGAAAATACGATCAGTATTTACCTGGCTAAAAGAGAAGGATTATAATATCTATTGTTTACAGGAAACCCATTCAACAGTTTTAGATGAAGTTTTGTGGAAAAAGAACTGGGGGGGCAAAATATATTTCTCCCATGGGCAAAGAAATTCAAAAGGGGTGATGGTCTTAATTAACAATAATTTTGATCCAAATGTGCAAATTGTCCAAACAGATCCTCAAGGTAGATGGATTATTTTAAATATGTTATTGGACAATAAACAAATATGGCT
Organism: Salvelinus alpinus; assembly: GCF_045679555.1. Taxonomy (NCBI): domain Eukaryota; kingdom Metazoa; phylum Chordata; class Actinopteri; order Salmoniformes; family Salmonidae; genus Salvelinus; species Salvelinus alpinus. The sequence continues at coordinate 48,277,733 of NC_092090.1, forward strand.
TGTTAACCTATACGGTCCGAATAATGATGATCCAAGCTTCTTTGAAAATATATATAAGAATTTATCAACTCTACAAGCAACACTAGACTCTATTATTATAGTGGGAGATTTTAATACGGTCTTAAATACCTCTATAGACCGGAAAGGAAATCACACTACAAACTATCACCCTCAGGCACTTAAGGAAATCATGAATGTCATGGATATATTGGAATTAGTGGATATATGGAGACTTAAATACCCTGATTTAGTGAGATATACATGGCGGAGGCTGAATCAAGCTAGTCGTCTTGACTACTTTCTTATACCATTCTCTCTGGCACCAAAAGTTAAAAAAGTGTTGATAGGGGATAGAATGCGGTCGGATCATCACATAATTGGCATATATATTTCTCTTACAGAATTTCCACGTGGGCGAGGATATTGGAAATTTAATCAAAGTCTACTAGATGATAAATTGTTTAGAACTAGGACAGAAGATTTTATAACTGACTTTTTCAGACATAACATAGGTACAGCAGATCCCCTTATTGTATGGGACACTTTTAAGTGTGCCTTTAGAGGCCATGCAATTCAGTACTCATCTATAAAACAAAAGCAATTTAGATCAAAAGAGTCCATATTAACAAAGGAAATTGAAGGACTAACAGTACAGTTAGATAGCAATAAAAACGGTACCATAGAGGCACAGAATAAGTTAGAGGAAAAACAAAAAGAAATGGAGGAACTTATTCAAGAAAGATCCAGTGTAATATATTATAAAAATAAAGCGAACTGGATGGAATATGTGGAAAAATGCACCAAATTATTTTTCAACCTTCAATATAGAAATGCTACCAAAAAAAATGTATTAAAACTTGTTACAAATGATGGAGTCACGCATGATTCACCAAAAGATATTTTGAAAGAGGAAGTAAAGTACTTTAAGAATATGTTTTCGTTTCAGGCTCCTCCATCTCCACTAACTGAAACTAATTGTATGGATTTTTTTCCTATTAATAATGTAAAATTAACATCTGTACAGAAAGACTCATGTGAAGGCCAAATTACAGAGGAGGAACTGCTTGATGCAATTGGGGCCTTTAAAAATGGGAAAACTCCAGGGCTGGATGGCATACCAGTGGAAGTATACAAAACTTTTTTTGATATACTCAAAGGACCATTATTAGCTTGTTTTAACCACTCCTATATAAATGGTAGATTATCAGACACGCAACAAGAAGGTCTGATATCGTTATTACTGAAACAGGACCCAAGTGGTATATATAAAGATCCAGTCCAATTAAAAAATTGGAGACCTCTTACACTTCAGTGTTGTGATGCAAAAATCCTAGCAAAATGCTTGGCGCATAGAATAAAAAAAGTTGTCAGATATTATTCATCCTAATCAGACAGGTTTTTTACATGGACGATACATTGGAGATAATATAAGGCAAGTACTGGAAACAATAGAACACTATGAAATATCGGGGACACCAGGCCTGGTTTTCATAGCTGATTTTGAAAAGGCTTTTGATAAAGTACGACTGGAGTTTATATATAAATGCCTAGAATATTTCAATTTTGGGGAATCTCTTATAAAATGGGTTAAAATTATGTATAGTAACCCTAGGTGTAAAATAGTAAATAATGGTTACATCTCAGAAAGTTTTAAACTATCTAGAGGAGTAAAACAAGGTTGTCCACTATCGGCATATCTATTCATTATTGCCATCGAAATGTTAGCTGTTAAAATTAGATCAAACATTAATATTAAGGGATTAGAAATCCGTGGCTTAAAAACTAAGGTGTCATTGTACGCTGATGATTCATGTTTTCTTTTAAAACCACAACTAGAGTCTCTCCAGGGCCTCATAGAGGATCTAGATACCTTTGCTATCCTCTCTGGATTAAAACCAAATTATGATAAATGTACCATATTACGTATTGGATCACTAAATAATACACATTTTATATTGCCATGTAGTTTACCAATTAAATGGTCTGACGGAGATGTGGACATACTCGGTATAAAAATCCCAAAAGAAAGAAATGATCTCACTCCAATAAATTTTTATAGAAAGTTAGCAAAAATAGATAAGATCTTGCTACCATGGAAAGGAAAATACCTGTCTATTTGTGGAAAAATCACCCTGATTAACTCTTTAGTCATATCACAGTTTACCTATTTGCTTATGGTTTTGCCTACACCTAGTGACCTGCTTTTTAAATTATATGAACAAAAAATATTCCATTTTATTTGGAACGGCAAGCCAGATAAAATTAAAAGGGCCTATTTATATAACGAATATGAATTCGGAGGGCAGAAATTATTAAATATTAAAGCATTAGACCTCTCACTAAAGGCATCAGTCATACAAAAGTTATACTTAAATCCAAACTGGTTCTCTAGTAAATTGGTACGAATGTCTCATCCTATATTCAAGAAGGGCCTTTTCCCCTTTATTCAGATTACACCTGCTCACTTTCGGTTGTTTGAAAAGGAAATAATCTCCAAAATATCCTTATTTTTTAAACAAGCCTTAGAAAGTTGGTTGCAATTTCAGTTTAATCCACCTGAAAGGACGGAACAAATAGTACAACAAATATTGTGGTTAAATTAAAATATAGTAATTGATAAAAAAACTGTATTTATTGAAGAAATGTTTAAAAAAGGTATAATATTTGTGAATGATGTCATAAATAGGACTGGTGGAGTTATGTCACACATGCAGCTAACACAGACATATGGAAATGTCTGCTCTACCCAAAATTACAACCAATTAATTGCAGCATTACCACAAAAATGGAAGAGGCAAGTAGAAGGGGAAAAAAGTAAGGAACTTGTATGTCGGCCCTGTATTAAAGAACATAAATGGTTAAAGAAAAGTGTGATAAATAAAAACATATACCAATTTCATTTAAGGACCAAAAAACTGACAGCTGTGCCATATAAATTGCAAAATAGTTGGGAAGAGATTTTCGATGTACCCATTCCATGGCACATGGTTTATGAATTGATACGCAAAACAACGCCGGATTCAAAACTTCGAATTTTTCAATTTAAATTACTGTACAAAATTCTTGCAACTAATAGAATGTTATATATATGGGGTATACAATCTTCCCAGCTCTGCAGATTCTGTTGTGAGGAGGCAGAGTCATTAGATCATTTATTTTGGTATTGTCCATATGTAGCTCGTTTTTGGTCACAGGTCCAGGAATGGCTGAAGAATTGCAACATTTGCCTAAAACTAACGCTACAGATAGCAATACTGGGGGATTTGAAAAGCCATAGTCAATCAATCAATAATATAATCATTATTTTAGCAAAAATGTTTATTTTTAATTTACAATCTATAGAAGCTATGAGAATAGGAAGGTTCAAGTCTTTTGTGAAGCATCACAGCACAGTTGAAAAATATATGGCAAATAAAAATCCGAAATGGATGATGTTGGAAGATAGATGGGAGGGGTTGAGTGGAACTGAAGGGTGGGACTAATAACAAGATAAACAATGTAGGGCATACGGGATCTGTGAAATGTGTATAGGTGCGGAGCTTTTGTGAAATAGCACAGTTACAAGTGGAAATAAAATTGGATGGACAACAGAAATAGAGGAAGGACTAAGAACAAATAAGAGAGAACTATTGTAAAGTGGACTGTGTCTGTAAGATGGGTATAAGATGTATAAATTGAAGGTAAAAGCAGAAGTGTTTATTAGTTTACTCCAATTGGGGGATCGGTGGTAGGGTGCGGGGAATAATAATAAAGGTATATTCTTTAAAAAAGTATGTATGTCTATATAGGTATGTGTATGTATATATGTGTATATGTATGCATGCGTGTATGGATATATATATTTACCCCAAAAAATATGGGGGATTGGAAATGATGCAGACAATTACATTGGAAGCAACATTCTTTCCGCAAGATTAAGCTGATCCACCCCACAAAAAAAAGAAAAAAAAGAAAAAAAGAAAATAAAAGGGAAAAAAAAAAAGAAAAAAAAAATGATAGTATACTCCCATTACCTGATTGTATCACTTTATTTACTTAGCCAGGATAGTCCACTCAGTAACACTTGTCATTGTTTTCCAGGGAGAATACCTCATCCTCCTATCCATATTATTGAAACTCATTCTGTCAAAAATGTACTGTATGTTAGTGTATTTCAGAGAACATGTCCTCATACTGTCAACAACCAGAAATAATATTGCACATCATTACTGTCCCTCTGCCCACCTCATTGCCTCTCTTCCCAGCCTAGCCCAGCCGAGACTATCCCAGCCCGCTGCACGGGAGAGCTTGGAGCCCCTGGGGAAATTGCCCTCCACTCTGCTTCTTCACAGACATCTGCTGACAACACCACCAAGATTAACTCAGAGAAACCCTGTAAAAAAATATGCACTCAGCGCGTCGGTAATATAAAAACAAGGAAGGGCACGAATGTCATGCAAAGAATTGTGTATTCACAAATACATCAGCTGGCATTCAGACATCAAACTAAATACCCTAGAAATAATGAAAATGAAATGAAAATTTTATTTTATTTATTTATTCATTAACTCAAATGTATAAGAAATCTCTGTTCAGTAGTTGAGCAACAACAATGCCTTTGTCTTACAATAGAAATAAATGTTAGATTGAGTTCAATACCAAAATCTCCCCCTCCCACCCAAATAATCCAGATAATTAAGGTGCAAGAAATGAAATAAGTATTGATCTTATCAGTTCAGCTGTTCCTCTGTGTAAAATTCCAAAGGAAAGTAGTCCACAAAGGAAAATGAGTGGCGCCGTTGAGGACTTTCACCATTTTGAAGTATTGTCAACTGTGTGGGACTTCCTATCGGTTAAGAAAGGATCACATAATTCCATCTAGGTCATCAATAAGGATCACCCACTGAATTATACTTGTGAGCAAACATTCCATAACTGCTTGGCTTTATACCTGTTCAAACAACTCATAGAAGTAGGAGGAGAAGAAAAATGGCTACTTCAAAATGGAGATGGCCTCAACAGCAATGCCCAATCTCCCAGACGCTTTAATAGGACAGATACAAAGATGAGTTGTCTAAGTCTATGGAATGTTCTGGCCTGTATGGCGTGAGGAAACATTGGGTCCATACTGGGTCCTACCTGAGGTTTAGACCTTTGGTTTAAAATGGCTAGCTGTTAACTTTTCTCATAGGCAAACCTGGCACAATTAGCTGCCTGGCTACCACGAGTCAAACATGTTGGAGGATTATATGTTTACATTGATAGCTACATCATTAAAAAAGACAAAGACGATGGAGGTCTTGTTAAATAGCTGTATTTTATTATTTTTCCTCTCTCTGACTTGAAGTTTGTGGGATGTGACAGCTCAAATCCCATTTTGGCCAATGTTTTTTTTAAAGGAAATAACTCTCCATTGCTGGGCGAAGATTCACAAAACACTTCTTACTCAAAACTTAAGAAGTTTTATAAAAAAAATACAAAAAAATCACAAGATCATTTGTAAGTGCAATTCCTCAACAATATCTTAAGATTTAATGATTTTCTTACGAACTTCTCAAATATCTTCTTACAAATCTTCATAAGATGTTTGTTGCTAGGCAACCATTTTAGCTAGCTATTTAGCTAGCAATGACAATCATGTTAGCATATTTCAAATCAAATCAAATTTGATTAGTCACACGCGCCGAATGAACAGGTGTGGACCTTACAGTGAAATGCTTACTTACGAGCCCCTAACCAACAATGCAGTTTCAGAAAATACAGATAAGAATAAAATATGAAAGTAACAAGTAATTAAAGAGCAGCAGTGAAATAACAATAGCGAGACTATATACAGGTGGGTACTGATACAGAGCCAATGTGCGGGGGCACTGGTTATTTGAGGTAGTATGCACATAAAGTTAGAGTGATTAAAGTGACTTTGCATAGATGACAACAGACATTTCTGAGGCTAGTAACTCTAATGAATTTATCCTCTGCAGCAGAGGTAACTCTGGGTCTTCCATTCCTGTGGCGGCCCTCATGAGAGCCAGTTCATCATAGCGCTTGATGGTTTTTGGGACTGCACTTGAAGAAACTTTCAAAGTTCTTGTACTTTTTTGCATTGACTGACCTTCATGTCTTAAGTAATGATGGACTGTCTTTTCTCTTTGCATATTTGAGCTGTTCTTGCCATAATATGGACTTGGTCTTTTACCAAATAGGGATATCTTCTGTATACCACCCCTACCTTGTCACAACACAATTGACTGGCTCAACCACATTAAGAAGGAAAGAAATTCCACAAATTAACTTTAAACAAGGCACACCTGTTAATTGAAATGCATTCCAATTGACTACCTCATGAAGCAGGTTGGTTGAGAGAATGCCAAGAGTATGCAAAGCTGTCATCAAGGCAAAGGGTGGCTGCTTTGAAAAATATAAATTAGAATTTGATTTGTTTCACACTTTTTTGTTTACTGCACGATTCCATATGTGTTATTTCATATTTTTTATGTTTTCACTATTATTCTAAAATGTAGAAAATAGTCAAAATAAAGAAAAACCTTGGATTGAGTAGGTTGGTCCAAACTTTTGACTGGTACTCTAGCTCCTTATTAAATTAATTCTTAATCTTAATTTGTATTGATTATGGAACCAAGGGAGCAGCTACTCTTCCTGGGGTCCAAACACATTAAGCCACTTACATCACACGTCAAGGTGTTGTCTGCACCCTTCTCAACACACTGGCTGTGTCTGAAATCTTGCTTGGCTACTACTATTTGTGCTATATACTATTTATAAAGTACTGTTTAGTAAAGACAAATGCAGTGAGCAACAAATATCAGCATACTAGGCTCATCCTACATCATCTAATGTACAATTTCGTTGATTCCCTCCATTCATTCATTTTGGTACAGCGCGTCCCCTCGCTGATTGTCAGCTGGGTCTCAACATGCGATTCTCTTCCTCAATAGTGTGCAGTGAATTCTACTAGATGAAAGGCAAAATGAGTGTGACATCTTGCCATTTAAAGCATACTAAATCATCTAAATGGTTTCACATATCCAGAATGCCTACTATTTAAAACGCAACCATGGCTATCTGGACACGTCCACTAACACAATTAACATGCTTCTACATTTCAAAGGAAAAAATGTATAATGTGGGATTCAAACCCTATTTGGCCAGCTAGTCACACATAATGTACATGATCTAGTTTTTTTGATTAGGAGAACGTGCTGTTGGACTTCTGTTAAAGATGCTTTCATAAATAAAAAGTGTTGGATCACTTCAAACTACGTTGACAATTTTAGTTGGCTGATACAGAATTTTGTTACCGGATATAATCATGCTGCTCAGGTGGTCGTAATTGTGCCGATGAGAAAAGCTAGCAGCCAACCATTTTAAACCAAAGGTCTAAACCTCAGTTTTATGCAAGAGTTCATGAAAGTTCGGAAAGTTGACCCCTTTACTTTTTCCACATTTTGCTACGTTACAACCTTATTCTAAAACGGGAAAAAGGCCAAGTAAATGCCTACAAAAACTTTCAGCTGAAAAGACCCGGGTACAACACAAATCACGAGAAAGAGGATGTAGATAGAGCACCCACTGTATACTTTAATCAATGTGGAAGAGCTATAACCACCCACAGAGGGGTTTGGCTGGGAGACAGTTTGCCATTAGCGATTGACAGATATTTATCCGCCTGGTGATGGATGGAGGGATCAGGATGATGAGATGGATGGATGTTTTAAAGAGAGAGAGCGAGAGAGAGAGAGAGAGATAGAGAAAGATGATGTTAAGAGAGTTTTGACAGGAAGCCTCAGCTACTGCAGTGTTAGGTAACACACACAAACAAGCACGTATACACACAAACACGCGCACACACATACACACACTCCAGCTGCCGTAGGTGTTAAGTTTGACACAGCGGAAGTGTTATTGATGTGTTGGAGGGCGGATGCGAGACGCTTTCTGTAGCGCTTCGCTAAACTGTTAGCCTGTTTGCTGATTTTCACAGCGTTTGGCTTGACAGTGTGCTATTCAATTAGTCTAATGAAGGTTGTCTAACACACACGCGCGCGCTTTGTTCGATTGCAGACACACACCCATTACGCATCATCACGCCGCGTCAAATTGAAAGCCATTTGATAAGAGCATCCGAGGGTTTAATTATTGTAATGATCTCATTGCACAACAATCAGCTTTTCATCGTCCGACGTTGCCGTCAGAGACAGATTGTTATTGAAAGCCCCAGCTCTCTGATGAAAGTCTGTTTGCTCTCTCTATCTCTTTATTTTTCTCCTCTTTGCACACTCTGTTCTCTGCTTTATATCTCTGATTAATAAAACGTAGACAAAACAAAAGCGTACCATTTTGAAATGTATTTATTCAAAATTCTTTGAGTTCTAAGAAAAGCATTTTTGACATCATAAACTGTAGTGAGATGAAAAAGAAAGTCTCTAGAATTCATATAATGTGACAGAAATGCCTACAGGCTTGTCAGAACAAAGTCAACCTCATTTTAAATCATCTTACCTGGCTCAACAAAAGCCTGGTGATATAACCTTTCAGACTTTTCAGGGGGGACTGTAACACTTTAAAGGGATGGTGTGAGATTTTGTCAGTTAAGCCCTTTTTCTACTTCATGGATATTATTTGTATGTCTCTGCGTCCAGTATGTCTAGGTATTAGCTCTGGCCTCAGACATGAGTCTTCAGGACGCAAACACAAATATTTGACCTAGAGATCTCAGATCTCAGCACCGATCGACAGATTGAAGGATATGGTATCACCACTATAAGTGTGGAATTATATACACATTATTTATTTTCAGAGTTAATTGGTGTTAAAATATCAAGGATTCTCCCCTCATTAATGTTTTTATATGAAGACATAATGTCTGCAATGGAATTTACTTTCTGAAAGCAAATACACACACACACACACACACACACACACACACACACACACACACACACACACACACACACACACACACACACACACACACACACACACACACACACACACACACACACACACACACACACACACACACACACACACACACACACACACACACAAACGGCGGCAACATGTTATACTCTTTTGGTCCAGGCAGCATCCGATACATGTGTACACATACTGAGATAGAGGGACGCTGCTTCCATTGACGGAAAATTATGAAAACACAGAGACGAAAGATAAATTATTTTGAAATGAAATTTGTTTTATTGGTCAAATATTTGCAACCATGAATACACACCACTGGTTATAATATGTAACCTGTTGATGATAGAAGATGTTCTTCTATTAAGGGCCGGAGGGCTATCTGGTCCAATGCAGATATTTCTACATGTTCTAGTCAATTGTGTCTGCAGCCATAACAGTCTCATGGTATTCCAGTTATTCCACCGTAATCAGATTATCTGCTTGCTGCTAATAGATAAATGAGATTAGAAGACTTTATCTTGAATGGACTTAATATACCATCTGAAATATTGTGATGCCCATGACACAGTGCTTAATGGCCCTATCTCAATTCCTAACATCATATGTACTCACCTCCTTCTCAACCGTATAGGAAAAGAAGGTCCAAGGTCCCTCCCCTCAGACCTTCTCCACAAATATGTTTTGAGGAGGCGATGAGAGAAGATGTGGAGGAATCAAGGCTTTCCTGAATTGAGAAAGAGACAAAGTAACAGCATGCAACAGATCATCAATCTCACCCAGCTTTGTAGTGGTAAAAAATAGGTGGGTAAACTCTGATCGCCGGTCGCAGTGAGAAAAAAAGTAATGCTCCCTATACTTTCAATGCATTTTCTGCATTTTTTTTTTCTCAAACAAAAAAAGTGGGTAAACCACACTACTGACCTCACCTTGATCTGCTGTTAATATGATACACACTTCATTGCCTTTACATTGGTAAACACTTCCAAGTGTTGTTCACGGTGCAAAACCTTGAAATGAGTGTATGTAGACCATCTTTATTCATCGCTTACTGACAGCAACATGCTCCACCTCAGGCAGAACACTGTGTGTGTGTGTGTGTGTGTGTGTGTGTGTGTGTGTGTGTGTGTGTGTGTGTGTGTGTGTGTGTGTGTGTGTGTGTGTGTGTGTGTGTGTGTGTGTGTGTGTGTGTGTGTGTGTGTGTGTGTTCGACACACTCAAAACTCTCCTCAGCAACTAACTGCCAATTTTCTACATAATTACACCCACAAAAGGCCAAACACACCTTTCAAAAGATATCAATAACAGCATTTCTATATTTCCAGTCCAGACTGATTGAAGCCGAATGGAAAAACTTGCCTGTTATTTTTGTCTGTTCCCGCCCTTTTGCCTTTTGGCTTTCTCCAAACAACTACTCATCTTTAGAACTTAAACTCATAAACACAAGTTATTCATCTAATATGTATTCTTCTTCTGGCCTTCCAACACCTTTTTGAACATCTGAACAGCACTTTAAACAAAGTGCAGGCTCTATCATCAAAAAGATCTTCTGTAGCTTAATCTGCTATAAAATCAAGTAGACCTGAGCATTCTATTGATCTCTTCTGTATTCGCATATCCACCTTGAAAAAGTTACAGAACTTCACAATGTCAATTGAGTCCATGAGCATCAGTGAACTGAACCTCAGTACAATAAACAAGTCATTGTGTCCAGAATCAGCTCTAGCTGCAAAAGTCCAATTGGAGAAAAACAATTACAAGGAGCTATAGATCTAGACACTCTCCTGACCCTTGTTGATGACTGTAAATACCACCGCCACCCCTCACGACCTGCACCCTTTGACCCCGGCTCCATATTGATCCATGTAGCCTGGAGGAGAGAAATTGCCTGGGATTACAGGTATCAAGTAACAAACAAAACCCTCCAGAAATACGCTAAACAAATAGTCCTCCAATAATCCTCCATTAAACAAATAGTCTGCTCCGTAAGATTATCCCTATAGGGCGGGATAATAAAGACCTTAAAATATGAAAGATATATTTTCATTCCCACGACCGGGAGGCACAATCAGAGTAGAGAGGGATGGATTGTTAAGGGACTCTTTGTTGACTGGACAGAGGAGAAAATAAAGAGAGGGAGTGGTTATTGCCATTGATTCAGTGGAGGCAGAGGTGGAAGAGTAGTGTGGAGGGGGGTGATCGTGGGAGTTCATTTTTATTTGGTGACTCGGAGGTAGGACATCGATCCCACTGCTGACACCAGTAATGAGACCGCTGCCACCCACTCTGTCCACTGATGGGTCTATCTCCAGCACTCCTTGGCATCCCACCCAGTTTACTGTCTGTCAAGGACTGTCTGCCAGCACTGTGGAAGAAAATGACACCAAGAGAGAGTAATCATACTGGTTCAGGGGTTGACAACAGGTGGCCCACTGGACAAAACCGTACCGCAAGTGATTGAACCCTCCGAAAGTGTTTTGTAAAAAAATAAACGTCCTCTCACTGTCAACTGCGTTTATTTTCTGCAAACTTAACATGTGTAAATATGTGTATGAACATAACAAGATTCAACAACTGAGACATAAACTGGACAAGTTCCACAGACATGTGACTAACATAAATGGAATAATGTGTCCCTGAACAAAGGGGGGGTAAAAAGTAACATTCAGTATCTGGTGTGGCCACCAGCTGCCTTAAGTACTGCAGTGCATCTCCTCCTCATGGACTGCACCAGATTTGCCAGGTCTTGCTGTGAGATGTTACCCCACTCTTCCGCCAAGGCAAGTTCCCGGACATTTCTTGGGGGAATGGCCCTAGCCCTCACCCGCTGATCCAACAGGTCCCCAGACGTGCTCAATGGGATTGAGATCCGGGCTCTTCGCTGGCCATGGCAGAACACTGACATTCCTTTCTTGCAGGAAATCACGCACAGAACGAGCAGTATGGCTGGTGGCATTGTCATGCTGGAGGGTCATGTCAGGATGAGCCTGCAGGAAGGGTACCACATGAGGGAGGAGGATGTCTTCCCTGTAACACATAGCATTGAGATTGCCTGCAATGACAGCAAGCTCAGTCTGATGATGCTGTGACACACCGCCCCAGACCATGACGGACCCTCCACCTCCAAATCGATCCCGCTCCAGAGTACAGGCCTCGGTGTAATGCTCATTCCTTCAATGATAAACGTGCCCATAGGCAACATTGTTGCCGGTGATGTCTGGTGAGGACCTTCTTTACAACAGGCCTACAAGCCCTCAGTCTAGCCTGCCTCAGCGTATTGCGGACAGTTTGAGCACTGATGGAGGGATTGTGCGTTCCTGGTGTGATTCTGGCAGTTGTTGTTGCCATCCTGTAGCTGTCCCGCAGGTGTGATGTTCAGATGTACCGATCCTGTGCAGGGGTTGCTAGCGTCCCACCTGGCCAACCTCCAGTGAAATTGCAGAGCGCCAAATTCAAAAACAGAAATACTCATTATAAAAATTCATAAAACATACAAGTGTTATACATCGGTTTAAATATAAAGTTCTTGTTAATCCAACTACGGTGTCAGATTTCAAAAAGGATTTACGCCGAAAGCATACCATGCGATTATCTGATAACAGCGCATTACAAATCATTACAAACAGTTACCAGCCAAGTAGAGGAGTTACACAAGTCAGAAATAGAGATAGAATTAATCACTTACCTTTGATGATCTTCATATGGTTGCACTCACAAGACTCCCATTTACTCAATAAATGTTTGTTTTGTTCGATAAAGTCCCTGTTTATATCTAAAAATCTCTGTTTTGTTCGGGCGTTTTGTTCAGTAATCCACAGGCTCAAACGCAGTCACAACAGGCAGACGAAAAATCCAAATAGTATCCGTAAAGTTTGTAGAAACATTTCAAACGATGTTTATAATCAATCCTCAGGTTGTTTTTAGCCTAAATAATCTATACTTTTTCAACCGGACAATAACGTCGTCAATAAAAAAGGTAAACAAGAAAGGCTCGCTCTCAGTCGAGAGCATGAAAAAGCTCTGGGACACTGCAGTGTCCACTCATTCAGAGTGGTCTTACTCCCTCTTTTTCAGAATACAAGCCTGAAACAATTTCTAAAGACTGTTGACATCTAGTGGAAGCCATAGGAAGTGCAATTTGAGTCCTCAATCAATGGATACTGTAATGGCATCCAATAGAAACCTACAAACATAAAAAAATCCCACTTCCTGGATGGATTTTCCTCAGGTTTTTGCCTGCCAAATCAGTTCTGTTATACTCACAGACATTATTTTAACAGGTTTTGAAACGTTAGAGTGTTTTCTATCCAAATCTACCAATTATATGCATATCCTAGCTTCTGGGCTTGAGTAGCAGGCAGTTTACTTTGGGCACGCTTTTCACCCGGAAGTGATATAATAAGAGAATTGCTTGGGCCAAGAAACAGGAGCAATGGACATTAGACCAGGGGAAATCTGTCCTTTGGTCTGATGAGTCAAAATTTGAGATTGTTGGTTCCAACCGCCATGTCTTTGTGAGACGCAGATTAGGTGAACAGATGATTTCAGCATGTGTGGTTCCCACCGTGATGCATGGAGGAGGAGGTGTGAGGGTGTGGTGGTGCTTTGCTGGTGACACTGTTTGTGATTTATTTAGAATTCAAGGCACACTTAACCATCATGTCTACCACAGCATTCTGCAGCGATACGCCATCCCATCTGGTTTTCGCTTAGTGGGCCTATCATTTGTTTTTCAAAAGGACAATTACCTAAAACAGGCTGTGTAAGGTCTATTTGACCAAGAAGGAGAGTGATGAAGTGCTGCGTCAGGTGACCTGGCATCCACAATCAACCGACCTCAACCCAATTCAAATGGTTTGGGATGAGTTTTTATTTTTTTATTTCACCTTTATTTAATCAGGTAGGCTAGTTGAGAACAAGTTCTCATTTGCAACTGCGACCTGGCCAAGATAAAGCAAAGCAGTTCGACACATACAACAACACAGAGTTACACATGGAATAAACAAACATACAATCAATAATACAGTAGAAAAAGTCTATATACAGCATGTGCAAATGAGGTAGGATAAGGGTGGTAAGGCAATAAATAGGCCATGGTGGCAAAATAATTACAATATAGTAATCAAACACTGGAATGGTAGAATGTGCAGAAGATGAATGTGCAAGTAGAGATACTGGGGTGCAAAGGAGCAAGATAAATAAATAAATACGGTATGAGGATGAGGTAGTTGGATGGGCTATTTACAGATGGGCTATGTACAGGTGCAGTGATCTGTGAGCTTCTCTGACAGCTGGTTCTTAAAGCTTGGGAAGGAGATAAGAGTCTCCAGCTTTAGTGATTTTTGCAGTTCGTTCCAGTCATTGGCAGCAGAGAACTGGAAGGAGAGGCGGCCAAAGGAAGAATTGGCTTTGGGGGTGACCAGTGAGATATACCTGCTGGAGCGCGTGCTACGGGTGGGTGCTGCTATAGTGACCAGTGGGCTGAGATAAGGCGGGGCGTTACCTAGCAGAGACTTGTAGATGACCTGGAGCCAGTGGGTTTGGCAACGAGTATGAAGCGAGGGCCAGCCAACGAGAGCATACAGGTCACAGTGGTGGGTAGTATATGGGGCATTGGTGACAAAACGGATGGCACTGTGATAGACTGCATCCAATTTGTTGCGTAGAGTGTTGGAGGCTATTTTGTAAATGACATCGCCGAAGCCGAGGAGCGGTAGAATGGTCGCCTCGCTTCGCGTTCCTAGGAAACTATGCAGTATTTTGTTTTTTGATGTGTAATTTCTTACATTGTTACCCCAGGAAGTCTTAGGTTTTATTACATACAGTCGGGAGGAACTATTGGATATAAGAGCAACGTCAACTCACCAACATTACGACCAGGAATACGACTTTCCTGAAGCGGATCCTCTGTTTGGCCCATCACACAGGACAATGGATCGGATCCCAGCCAACGACCCAAAACAACGGCGCCGTAGAAGTGGCAGACGGATCGGTCTTCTGGTCAGGCTCCGTAGACGGGCACATCGCGCACCGTTCCCTAGCATACTACCCGCCAATGTCCAGTCTCTTGACAACAAGGTAGATGAAATCCGAGCAAGGGTTGCCTTCCGGAGAGACATCAGAGACTGTAACGTTCTTTGTTTCACGGAAACATGGCTCACTCGAGACATGCAATCGGAGTCGGTACAGTCACCTGGTTTCTTCACGCATCGCGCCGACAGAAACAAGCATCTCTCTGGTAAGAAGAAGGGCGGGGGGATATGCCTTATGATTAACGAGACGTGGTGTGATCATAACAACATACAGGAACTCAAGTCCTTTTGTTCACCTGACTTAGAATTCTTCACAATCAAATGCCGACCGCATTATCTACCAAGAGAATTCTCTTCGATCTTAATCACATTCGTATATATAAGCAGACACATCGACGGCCCTGAAAGAACTTCATTTGATTCTATGTAAACTGGAAACCACATATCCTGAGGCTGCATTCATTGTAGCTGGGGATTTTAACAAGGCTAATCTGAAAACAAGACTCCCTACATTCTATCAGCATATCGATTGCGCAACCCAGGCAGGCAAAAACCCTGGATCATTGTTATTCTAACTTCCGCGACGCATATAAGGCTCTCCCCTGCCCTCCTTTCGGAAAAGCTGACCATGACTCCATTTTGTTGCTCCTAGCCTATAGACAGAAACTAAAACAGGAAGTACCCGCGCTAAGGTCTGTTCAACGCTGGTCCGACCAATCGGATTACACGCTTCAAGATTCCTTCGATCAATGGGACTGGGATATATTCCGCATAGCGTCGGACAACAACATTGATGAATACACTGACTCGGTGAGCGAGTTTATTAGCAAGTGGATCGGTGATATTGTACCCACAGCATCTATTAAAACATACCCCAACCAGAAACCGTGGATTGATGGTAGCATTTGCGCAAAACTGAAAGAGCGAACCACTGCTTTTAATCAGGACAAGGTGACCGGAAACATGACCGAATAAAAACAGTGTAGCTATTCCCTCCGCAAGGCAATCAAACAAGCTAAGCGTGCGTCTGTATAGAGACAAAGTAGAGTCGAAATTCAACGGCTCAGACACGCGAGGTAGGTGGCAGGGTCTACAGTCAATCACAGACTACAAAAGAAAAACCAGCCCCGTCGCGGACCACAATGTCTTGCTCCCAGACAGACTAAACAATTTCTTTGCTCGCTTTGAGAACAATACAGTGCCACTGACACGGCCCGCTACCAAATCCTGCGGGCTCTCCTTCACTGCAGCCAACGTGAATAAAACATTTAAACGTGTTAACCCTCGCAAGGCTGCAGGCCCAGACGGCATCCCCAGCCGCGTCCTTAGAGCATGCACAGACCAGCTGGCTGGTGTGTTTATGGACATATTCAATCAATCCTTATCCCAGTCTGATGTTCCCACATGCTTCAAGAGGGCCACCATTGTTCCTGTTCCCAAGAAAGCTAAGGTAATTGAGCTAAATGACTATCGCCCCGTAGCACTCACTTCCGTCATCATGAAGTGCTTTGAGAGACTAGTCAAGGACCATATCACTTCCACCCTACCTGACACTCTAGACCCACTAGACCCACTCCAATTTGCTTACCGCCCCACAGACGACGCAATCGCAATCACACTGCCCTAACCCACCTGGACAAGAGGAATACCTATGTAAGAATGCTGTTCATCGACTACAGCTCAGCATTTAACACCATAGTATCCTCCAAATTCGTCATTAAGCTCGAGACCCCGGGTCTCGACCCCGCCCTGTGCAACTGGTTCCTGGACTTCCTGACGGGCCGCCCCCAGGTGGTGAGGGTAGGAAACAACATCTCCACCCCGCTGATCCTCAACACTGGGGCCCCACAAGATTGCATTCTCAGCCCTCTCATGTACTCCCTGTCCACCCACGACTGTGTGGCCATGTGTGGCCACGCCTCCAACTCAATCATCAAGTTTGCAGACGACACTACAGTGGTAGGCTTGATTACCAACAATGACGAGACGGCCTACAAGGAGGAGGTGAGGGCCCTCGGAGTGTGGTGTCAGGAAAATAACCTTACACTCAATGTCAGCAAAACAAAGGAGAGGATCGTGGACTTCAGGAAACAGCAGAGGGATCAGTCCCCTATCCACATGGACAGTACAGTAGTACGGTGTACACATCACGGACAAACTGAAATGGTCCACCCACACAGACAGCGTTGTGAAGAAGGCGCAGTAGCGCCTCTTCAACCTCAGGAGGCTGAAGTAATTTGGCTTGTCACCAAAAACACTCTTTTACAGATGCACAATTGAGAGCATCCTGTCGGGCTGTATCACCGCCTGGTACGGCAACTGCTCCGCCCATAACCGTAAGGCTCTCCAGAGGGTAGTGAGGTCTGCACAACGCATCACCGGGGGCAAACTACCTGCCCTCCAGGACACCTACACCACCCGATGTCACAGGAAGGCCAAAAAGATCATCAAGGACAACAACCACCCGAGCCACTGCCTGTTCACCCCGCTAACATCCAGAAGGCGAGGTCAGTACAGGTGCATCAAAGCGGGGACAGAGAGACTGAAAAACAGCTTCTATCTCAAGGCCATTAGACTGTTAAACCGCCATCACTAACATTGAGTGGCTGCTGCCAACATACTGACTCAACACTAGCCACTTTAATAATGCAAAAATGTATGTATTAAATGTATCACTAGCAACTTTAAACAATGCCACTTTATATAATGTTTACATACCCTACATTACTCATCTCATATGTATATACTGTACTATATACCATCTACTGCATCTTGCCTATGCCGTTCGGCCATCACTCATTCATATATTTTTATGTACATATTCTTATTCATTCCTTTACATTTGTGTGATAAGGTAGTTGTTGTGAAATTGTTAGGTTAGATTACTTGTTAGATATTACTGCATGGTTGGAGCTAGAAGCACAAGCATTTCGCTACACTCGCATTAACATCTGCTAACCATGTGTATGTGACAAATAAAATTTGATTTGATTTGATTTTGGTCAGTTATACGAGGGAAAGTTTTGGGTATGAGTTGGGATTGCAGAGTGAAGGAAAAGAAGCCAACAAGTGCTCAGCATATGAGGGAACTCCTTCAAGATTGTTGTAAAAGCATTCCAGGTGATTACCTCATGAAGCTGGTTGTGAGAATGCCAAGAGTGCACAAAGCTGTCATCAAGGCAAATGGTGGCTACTTTGAAGAATCTCAAATAAAGAATATTTTGATTTGTCTAACACTTTTTTGGTTACTACATGATTCCATATGTGTTATTTAATAGTTTTGATGTCTTCATTGTTATTCTACAATGTAGGTGTGTACAAACTTTTGACTGGTACAGTATATACACACACATATACAGTTGAGGTCGGAAGTTTACATAAACTTAGGTTGGAGTCATTAAAACTCGTTTTTCAACCACTCCACAAATTTCTTGTTAACAAACTAAAGTTTTGGCAAGTCGGTTAGGACATCTACTTTGTGCATGACAAGTAATTTTTGCTTACAGACAGATTATTTAACTTATAACTCACTGTATCACAATTCCAGTGGGTCAGAAGTTTACATACAATAAGTTGACTGTGCCTTTAAACAGCTTAGAAAATTCCAGAAAAAGATGTCATGGCTTTAGAAGCTTCTGATAGGCTAATTGACATATTTTGAGTCAATTGGAGGTGTACCTGTGGATGTATTTCAAGACCTACCTTCAAACTCAGAGCCTCTTTGCATGGGAAAATCAATCAATTTTCATGGGAAAATCTAAAGAAATCAGCCAAGACCTCCTTGGGAGCAATTTCCAAACGCCTGAAGGTACCGCGTTCATCTGTACAAACAGTAGTATGCAAGTATAAACACGTTGGGACCACACAGCCGTCATACTGCTCAAGAAGGAGATGCATTCTGTCTCCTAGAGATGAACGTACTTTAGTGCGAAAAGTGCAAATCAATCCCAGAACAACAGCAAAGGACCTTGTGAAGATGCTGGAGGAAACAGGTACAAAAGTATCTGTATCCACAGTTAAACAAGTCCTATATCGACATAAACTGAAATGCCGCTCAGCAAGGAAGAAGCCACTGCTCCAAAACCACCATAAAAAAGCCAGACTACGGTTTGCAACTGCACATGGGGACAAAGATCGTAATTTTTGGAGAAATGTCCTCTGGTCTGATGAAACAAAAATATAACTATTTGGCCATAATGACCATCGTTATATTTGGAGAAAAAAGGTGGAGGCTTGCAAGCCGAAGAACACCATCCCAACCGTGAAGCACGGGGGTGGCAGCATCATGTTGTGGGGGTGCTTTCCTGCAGGAGGGACTGGTGCACTTCACAAAATAGATGGCATTATGAGGGAGAAAATGATGTGGATATATTGAAGCAACATCTCAAGACATCAGTCAGGAAGTTAAAGCTTGGTCGCAAATGGGTCTTCCAAATGGACAATGACCCCAAGCATCCAAAGTTGTGGCAAAATGGCTTAAGGACAACAAAGTCAAGGTATTTTAGAGGCCATATTAAAGCCCTGACCTCAATCCTATAGAAAATTTGTGGGCAGAATTGAAAAAGTGTGTGCGAGCAAGGAGGCCTACAAACCTGACTCAGTTACACCAGCTCTGTCAGGAGGAATGGGCCAAAATGTTAGGCAGAGCAAAACAGGGGAACCCAAGAGCAGACTCAGACCAGGAAACAGGGATGAATGAACCAAGATATTTATTGTAACACAGGGAGAGATGAAGGGCAGATCCAGGGAAGCTCGGATGAGTTGTAGGAAACCAGATGTGGAGGCTGAGGTTGGAGTGAGCTGGGTTGGGACAGGGTAATCAGGTCTGGATTGGAATCCAAGGGAGTGGTGATGAGTTGAATCCAGAACAGTGTAGCAGGGTGGTGAGAGGTAGAACAGGAGACAGAGTCAGAGCGGCAAAACTGCAGTGAGAGGAGAAACAGCGTCAGGCAAGGAAACAGGCACAGCAAGATACAGGATCTCAAATAATAATAAGTAGCTAGAAGCATGACTGCCTGAACGGAGATTACGATCTCGCAGAGTGGAAGTGGCAGGACTGAGTACTTGTAGAGGTCTTGATTATGGAACGGGTTGCAGCTGGTGGCGAACTGCTCTGACTCCAGCACACCTGTATCCGACCACACAATCACACACACAGAGAGAGGGAGAGGGAACTGGGGGAATGGCTGCAGGTCATGGAGACACCGGATGTCCACTAGGGGGTGTGGCAGGAGCAGATGTGACACAAAATTCACCCAACATGTTTGACCCAAGTTAAACATTTTAAAGGCGATGCTACCAAATACTAATTGAGTGTATGTAAACTTCTGACCCACTGGGAATGTGATGAAAGAAATAAAAGCTGAAATAAATCATTCTCTCTACTATTATTCTGACATTTCACATTCTTAAAATAAAGCGGTGATCCTAACTGACCTAAGACAGGGAATTTTTACTAGGATTAAATGTCAGGAATTGTGAAAAACTGAGTTTAAATGTATTTGGCTAAGGTGAATGTAAACTTCCAACTTCAACTGTATATATATATATATATATATATATATATATATATATATATATATATATGGAGTTTTTAGTAAAAAAGACTAAAATCAACAGGAATACAGAAAAAAAATCATTTAAATTTATAAAATCTGTTCCCAAGTATTCCCATAAATAAAAATATAGACATATATATCATGTCTCAGTGTAAACAAGGTATAAAATTATTATTTTCAAATTTATTTTTGGCTTATTTGAGATCAATTTGCAGTGTAAAAATATATATTTTTTAATTGACCTCGGCTGAATTTTGTTGCCTACCCTGTGGATTTTCCAAGTTTACAGTTTGTTAACGCAATTGTTGACCCATTTATTTTTTGGAAACTGTGGGAAAATATATCTAAAACAGAACATCACTGATCACATCGCCCAACTCATTTGCAAAACTTTGAATCATTTTCTTCTCTTTGTACATTGATAGGTGATCTTAGAAACTGTTGTTTAACTCAGATTGTGTCTGTTTGGAGGACAAAGGTTCAAGTCTTTCTAAATATATCTAGCCTAGCACACTGCACGGTTTAAGCTTCTGCAAAGCAAATGGAACAAAAACAAAAGGAGCCTAAACAAACATCGGTAAAAATAACTCTACAGCTCACCTCTGTTCTTCCACGTCAAGCATTTCGTAACTAGAAACAAACCAATTTTGCCAGCCATTCATAAATCACAACTTAGAAAAGGCTTGAACAACAAAACACAGTCAGCATTTTCATAAACAACTATCTGAAATTCAAGGTAAAGCAAGAGTACATTCCTCTGCTGGAATTTTGAAGCTTCATGTTGCTGCCTCTCCTATTGAGAAGCTTCCAGTAAGCCTCTATGTGGTTGGTCTATTGTGACTTCCTGTTATGTTAAGAGTGCTTGTGTCAGACCCGTCTAATGTGTGCAGTGGACAAGATGATTCATAATGTCATAAAGGACCACATCCAGCACTCCATTATTAGCCAGCAGATAAGAGAGGGGGAGGAAGGAAAGGAGGTACAGATGGAGGGAAGGAGAAAGTGAGGGTGGTGTAAATTTGTCCTACAAAGTGTCATGACGGTTTACATAAAGCGTTTCATTCATTTTGAAAGAAGCATCGCATCTATTCGCGATGGACTAAATCACTTCCCTCTACCGGCTTCCCTCTATATGTTGAGAGGTCAAACGAGTCTTTAGATGGTTATCACTACCAGGTTGTCATTGCCAGGGTCATTCAAAGGTCAAGAGATGTCAATGAAAATAATTCATTGTTTAATTCTGCTCATCTTTGAATACTTAATGTGTCAGTCTAATGGTTTGATAGGACTTAAAAATGATAATTTAAAAAAAATATATACACTAGGCTGAATTTTGTTGCCTACCGTCTAGATTTTATCTTTCTTGTAAGGAGAATACAGATACTTTCTTGCATAATGTCCAGTCTTTTTGATACGTTTATTAAATGTTTAGTATAAGTACATCATTTTTAGTTCACTTTTTCCCCACTAATCTTTGAATGATCCATATGCAACAATTTACGTCATGCTTAGATGATGGTGATTTGTAGATCAGTTGTGCCTTCTGTGAGTGAACGCCAATCAATAGATCTCGGTGACCTGTTCTACCTTTTGTAATATGAAAACATCTGACTTTTTATTGCTTATGCAGTGGAGTGACAACTATTTTCATAGATTATTATTAACATGCCTCTGTTGTTTCTGAAGATATTGGAGATGGCGAAGTGGATATGAAGAAATGCTTGACTTAAC
Organism: Salvelinus alpinus; assembly: GCF_045679555.1. Taxonomy (NCBI): domain Eukaryota; kingdom Metazoa; phylum Chordata; class Actinopteri; order Salmoniformes; family Salmonidae; genus Salvelinus; species Salvelinus alpinus. The sequence continues at coordinate 48,299,967 of NC_092090.1, forward strand.
AATTTTTATTATATATTATCTGAAAGAAAAAAAACTGCCTGCCTGGCAGTAGATTATTTCCTTAAGACAAGCAATACATCTGAGACAATATTCCATTTTCAGGCTGGAAAATAAATGTCACAGAAGATAACAAACAGCTGACAAAGAATTACAATTTGTTTTGTTTTCCCTTCCTTGTGTGTGTGTTTATTTGCTTTCATAAAGTCATTTCCATTGCAGACATGTCTTCTTATAAAAACATTAAGGGGAGAATCCTTGCTATTTTAACACCAATTAACTCTGAAAATAAAATCATGTGTATATAATCCCACACTTATAGAGGTGATACCATATCCTTCAATCTGTTCCACATATGTTCCAATGGACACAAACCTCAGACAAACTGGTAGAAAAAGGGCAGATTTATTTAAAGCACTTTGTCCCCTACATAGAAAAATATGATTGATTTGAGTCGACAATAATAAATAGAGTGCCTGACTATCCTCAGGCCCCATTGGTAACGTACAGCAGTACAATCAATATCCAGTTACACAATACAGCAAAGGCACTAGCATTTACTGCAATCAGAACAGTCGACAGGGGTTGTGCGAGGCATGGAAGGTGGCAGGGGAGGTGGTGTCTGGATCCATCTCTTGGTAGCCAAGTCAATGGCAGCTCTGTATGTACCTAACCCATAGTAGCCATGTAGGGTATGTGCCCAGCCCATAGTGACATATGTAACCGTTCAGTCATTACAAAGTCATCACAGTAGCAAATAGGCTTGAACACTTGTGCCGTTTCTTGTGACTGTAGTTGTATACCTATTATTTGGTATTTGGAGTGGTAGGTTCATTGGGGTTGAAAGGTTGATTTGTTACTGCCCGGTTGTCCCATGATTATGCGTGGTGTTTAAAACAGTAGTAGTAGCATGTTGGGATTAGAGAAAGGGATGGTTTGTGAGAACAGGAGTGGGTTTCTAAAAGGTGTACGAAAAAAACAAGGAATGGGTAAATAGAAAAAGGAATGAAGTTTTAAAGGAAAGGGGAAATGTTCGGTAGATGACAAGGTTTGTTACAGTAGATGGCACATAACAGTGTATCACTCATCTAGACATGGCACTGGTAATACTCCAATCGCTCATGGAATTTCAGAAGTGATTTTTAACAATTCAACAGGCCGTTTATTTGCAGCCATTTAATTTCTAGCGAGGTGCTTTTTTTGTTGCCATTTAAAAAAAAAAATTGGGTCTGGTTGCAGTGGTCCCAATCAGTAGTGACTTGTATTTGTGGGCTGAATTTGGGCTCATATTTGGCTTAAAAAGGGGATAAATATATGCACAAAGAAAAAATATTAAAATTAACACATAGTACCAGTCAAAGGTTTGGACACCTACTCATTCAAGGGTTTCTTTATTTTTACTATTTCCTACCTTGTAGAATAATAGTGAAGACATCAAAACTATGAAATAACACATATGGAATCATGTAGTAACCAACAAAGTGTTAAACAAATCATAATATATTTCATATGAGATTTTTCAAATAGCCGCCCTTTGCCATAACCACTTGGCATTCTCTCAACCAGCTTTGAGGTAGTCACCTAGAATGCATTTTAATTAACAGGTGTGCCTTATGTTCATTTGTGAAATGTATTTCCTTCTTAATGTGTTTGAGTCAATCAGTTGTGACAAGGGGGTATACAGAAGATAGCTCTATTTGGTGAAAGACCAAGTCCATACTATGGCAAGAACAGCTCAAATAAGCAAGGATAAACGACAGTCCACTACTTTAAGACATGAAGGTCAGTCAACACGGAAAATTAAGAACTTTGAAAGTTTCTTCAAGTGCAGTCCCAAAAACCATCAAGCGCTATGATGAAACTGGCTCTCATAAGGACCGCCACAGGAATGGAAAAGCCAGAGTTACCTCTGCTGCAGAGGATATGTTCATTAGAGTTACCATCCTCAGAAATTGCAGCCCAAATAAATGCTTCACAGAGTTCAAGTATCAGACACATCAACATCAACTGTTCAGAGGAGACTGTGAATCAGGTCTTCATGGTCAAATTGCTGCAAATAAACCACTACTAAAGGACCCCAATAATAAGAAGAGACTTGCTTGGGCCAAGAAACATGAGCAATGGACATTAGACCAGAGGAAATGTGTCCTTTGGTCTGGAGTCCAAATTGAAGATTTGTCTCCAACCGCCGTGTCTTTGTGACGCAGTGTGGGTGAACGGATGATCTCCACATGTGTATGTCCCACCGTAAAGCATGGAGGAGGAGGTGTTATGTGGGGGGTGCTTTGCTGGTGACACTGTTTGTGATTTATTTCGAATTCAAGGCACACTTAACCAGCATGGCTACCACAGCATTCTGCAGCTACACGCCATCCCATCTGGTTTGGGCTTATTGATACTGTCATTTGTTTTTTCAACAGGACAATGACCCACACACCTCCAAGCTGTGTAAGGGCTATTTGACCAAGAAGGAGAGTGATGGAGTGCTGCATCAGATGACCTGGCCTCCACAATCCTCCGACCTCAACCAAATAGAGATGGTTTGGGATGAGTACGACCGCAGAGTGAAGGAAAAGCAGCCAACAAGTGGGAATTCCTTCTAGACTGTTAGAAAATAATTCCAGGTGAAGGTGGTTGAGAGAATGCCAAGCGTGCAAAGCTGTCATCAAGACAAAGGGTGGCTATTTGAAGATTCCAAAATATAATTATTTTGATTTGTTTAACACTTTTTGGGTTACAACATGATTCCATATGTGTTATTTTATAGTTTAATGTCTTCACTATTATTCTTCAATGCAGAAAATGGTAAAAATAAAGAAAAACCCTTGAATGAGTAGGTGTTCTAAAACTTTTGACTGGTGGTGTATATGCCATATTTGTTTGTTAATAATTGATAATCATTTACATTGAGAAAAATACTGATCATTAAATATAATGGAAAATTATAAGGCTTAAAACGTTTCTCCAGTTTGATTGGTCACTCCGAACGTGATTCCCGACTCATCCCCTTGAAGATGCAACTTCCTTTTCTTTCAGTTCTGCGTTTCCCCAAATTCCTGTCCTTGAGTTCCAGGTACAGATATCCCATGTGGACAGATTGGTTTGAGATGTATTTTCCTCAGAAAAGGCCCTGATTGTCAGAACAAATCATGATAATTGTCACTTTCTCCCAGACTTAAAGCAGTCAACCACTCATCCCTTTCAGAGAAACTTATTCCCAGTGAGCCCAATATCTTGTCACCACTGTCATGTCTGATCTGTTTGGTTCTTTGTTTTTATTCCAGTTTGGGTCATAACCCATTATAGCATAGTTGGGTGGGTCATCCCAGCCCAAACCACCCCAGAAAGTTAAGCTAACACATCTCCAGAATGTTCTACAAGACTTTAAAGCTATTCAAGCTTAGTAGTGATATTGGCTGATAGTTGCCAGTATTCCCAAACCGCTTTAGACTTGCCAGGGAGCAGCATGGGGGCCGTTGGGGCCCTAGGTATGAAGCCCAGTGGCCCTTAGGAGTCCTGGTTTAGATGTTCCTCTGAGCAGTAAGGTACTTGAGGGCGGCTGCGCCGTACTTCCGGGACAGGTCTTGGTGGAACTCCTCTTTTAGGGTCTGCAGGCAGTATCGGTAGCCTGGGCTGGAGCGGAACTTGGAGATGTCGAAGCTGGGTGCGTGTGGCATGTGGATCATGAACGCGTTGGGCAGAACCATCAGGTCGTACTCCTGGGGGGTGGGAGGGGGGGATGTATTATTTTATTTGCTTATTGAACATGGTCCGTGTACAACAGACACCACATTTTAGCTACGTAGCTAACACTCTTCTGCAGTCCCAGCTGTGACTGAAATAATTTAAGACTCCAGAAACAAAGTCACAAACGTTGCTCTTAGGTGCTGAACACTGAAAGGTCACAGCTTGACTTTGATTTATGGGCCGTTACAATAGCTATTATTCCTGACTCAGCGAAAGCATTAAACCTAATATCAGAGGTCTACCGCGAATCACATCTATTCTAATCATTAGCATAACCTTAACTGAATTCCAAAGATGAGTTGAGGTTTTGAATTCAACTTAAATTAAAATGAGTTATTATGTGCAGATTATTTGGGAGTAGAGTCTTTGAGGATAAAATGTGAACAATAACTTTAACAACCATTTTTCTCCTCAACAAGCCGTAAACAGATAAGTGTATCCAGACTTTAACTACATCTCTTTGTCTGCCCGTCTTGTCTGCTATGGTTGTTTGGTCTACCTAGTGTGTACAAATGTAATGTGGTGTGATGTGTCCTGGAGGAAGAATATAATATATATATTTAACACACCACCACTATCCTCCATACTGTACCTGTGCATCTAGCTCCATGATATGGGAGACCTTGTTCCAGCCAAATCCCACGAAGCGCTGGTCATACTCAGGACAGTCCCGCTTCACCACCACATAGGGCTCAAAGTCCGCCTCCCACTCCACCTTATAGGGCGTGGTGGCTGTCCGCCACTTGGCGTAGTTGGTAGGAGCATGGCCCTTGGTCCAGACGTGATACCTGGGAAGGCAAGGAGAAAGAGGTGTACAGGTGTGTTAATAATAGTTTTGAACTAGATTGCATACAGTGCATTCGGAAAGTATTCAGAACCCTTGACTTTTTAAACATTTTGTTACGTTACAGCCTTATTGTAAAATAGATTAAATCGTGTTTTTTCTCTCATAAATCTAAACACAATACCCCATAACGACAAAGCAAAAACAGATTTGGAGAATTTCAGGCCAAATAGTTCAATCTTGGTTAGTCTGAGTCATTTAGGTGCCTTTTGAAAAACTCCAAGGGGGCTGTCATGTGCCTTTTACTGAGGAGTGGCTTCTGTCTTGCCACTACCATAAATGAAGGAAAAGCAGCCAACTAGTGCTCAGAATATGTGGGAACTCCAACACTGTTGGAAAAGCATTCCAGGTGAAGATGGTTGAGAGAATGCCAAGAGTGTCCAATCTGACATCAAGGCAAAGGGTGGCCACATTGAAGAATCTCAAATATAAATTATATTTTGATTTGTTTAACACTTTTTTGGTTAATACATGATTCCATATGTGTTATTTCATAGATTTGATGTATTCACTATTATTCTACAATGTAGAAAATAGTATAAATAAAGAAAAACCCTTGAATGAGTAGGTGTCCAAACTTTTGACTGGAACTGCACATATCAAATGACTTCAAAGTATCAATGTAATAAATATAGTATCAAAATCAGGATGGATGCTCCAAGGTATGTCATCTATTTCAGAAGGGCCAATCAAACCTCCTGATCAACAAGCCAGACTGACCAATGGGGTGAGCTGTTAGTGCTGGTGTACCTGAAGGTGTAGAGGGTCCCCATGTCCAGCATGGAGAGCAGCTCAGCTTTGGATTTGGGAAAGGAGAGGCGGTAGCGCAGCGTCTCAAAGGCCGGTACCACCAGAGCTTTCTTAGTGTGGGCCATGTCTAACTGGACCACTGACTTTCTGCGGGGATAAGACAAAGAAACCATTCATTTACAACCAAAACTGTACATCAGCTAGAGCCACAGCTGCCACTAGTTGGTTGGAATGCATTGCTGGCAACACCTTAGCTGTGGGTTCGACTCCCACATGGGCCATATATGAACATCATACATGAAGTCGGAAGTCTACATACACCTTAGCAAAATACATTTAAACTCAGTTTCACAATTCTAACATTAAATCCTAGTAAAAAATTCCGTTCAGTTGGATCACCACTTTATTTTAAGAATGTGAAATGTCAGAATAATAGTAGAGAGAATTATTTATTTCAGCTTTTCTTTCATCACATTCCCAGTGTTCATACACTCAATTAGTATTTGGTAGCATTGCCTTTAAATTGCCGTCCACAAGCTTCCCACAATTAGTTGGGTGAATTCCTCCTGACAGAGCTGGTGTAACTGAGTCAGGTTTGTAGGCCTCCTTGCTCGCACACGCTTTTTCAGTTCTGCCCACACATTTCTATAGGATTGAGATCAGGGCTTTGTGATGGCCACTCCAATACCTTGACTTTGTTGTCCTTAAGCCATTATGCTTGGGGTCATTGTCCATTTGGAAGACCCATTTGCGACTAAGTTTGAACTTCCTGACTGATGTCTTGAGATGTTGCTTCAATATATCCACATAATTTTCTCCCTCATGATGCCATCTATTTTGTGAAGTGTACCAGTCCCTCTTGCAGCAAAACACCCCCACAACATGATGCTGCCACTCCCGTTCTTCACGGTTGGGGTGGCGTTCTTCGGCTTGCAAACCTCCCCCTTTATCCTCCAAACATAACAATGGTCACTATGGCCAAACAGTTATCAGACCAGAGGACATTTCTCCAAAAAGTATGATCTTTTTCACCATGTGCAGTTGCAAACCGTAGTCTGGTTTTTAATGGCAGTTTGAGCAGTGGCTTCTTCCTTGCCGAGTGGCCTTTCAGGTTATATCGATATAGGACTCGTTTTACTGTGGATATAGATACTTTTGTACCTTATTCCTTCAGCATCTTCACTAGGTCCTTTGCTGTTGTTCTGGGATTGATTTGCACTTTTCGCACCAAAGTACGTTCATCTATAGGAGACAGAATGCGTCTCCTTCCTGAGTGGTATGACGGCTACATGGTCCCATGGTGTTTATACTTGCGCACTATTGTTTGTACAGATGAACGTGGTACCTTCAGGCGTTTGGAAATTGCTCCCAAGGATGAACTAGACTTGGAGGTCTACAATTTTTTTCCTGAAGTCTTGATTGATTTCTTTTGATTTCCCCATGATTTCAAGCAAAGAGACACTGAGTTGAAGGTAGGCCTTGAAATACATCCACAGGTACACCTCCAATTGACTCAAATTATGTCATTTAGCCTATCAGAAGCTTCTAAAGCCATGATATCATTTTCTGGAATTGTCCAAGCTGTTTAAAGGCACAGTCAACTTAGTGCATGTAAACCTCTGACCCACTGGAATTGTGATACAGTGAATAATAAGTGAAATAATCTGTCTGTAAGCAATTGTTGGAAAAATTACTTGTGTCATGCACAAAGTAGATGTCTTAACCGACTTGCCAAAACTATAGTTTGTTAACAAGAAATTCGTCGAGTGGTTGAAAAACGAGTTAATGACTCCAATCTAGGTGTATGTAAACTTGCAACTTAAACTGTATGTTGTCTGTAAATTGCTTTGGATTAAAATGGCTGCTAAATGACTATATATTAAACAAATATCAGCCAGTGTTCTATCTATGTTTGTGATGGAACATCTCCAGGAAAAACTACAACTCACCTGAGGTAATCATAGAGGCCGTACATGGGCAGGAAGTCCACGTCTGCCAGGAACACATAGGGTGTGTTGGCGTTCCTCAGGGCCACATTTCTCACCAGGTTGACGGGGTAGAACTGTCCCTCCTTGTAAACGATATGGTAGCCCACGTTCTTACGGTTCTTCAGCACCTCGGAGGCCTGGGCGTAACGCAGGAACTGTTGGGCCTCAGCGTCTGACATGTACAGGGCCAGGCTGATAGGTCCTTCCCAGTGCTTACATATGGCCTCCAGCATCTGTAACCTGAGAAATAGAGATGACATAAAATAGAGTATTAGAGATAGAGATGTTTTGTACATAATGACAATAAAAGCAGTGGTGGAAGTAGAGAAGAAAAATGGGGAGGAGGGGGAAGAGGAAGAGAAAGTAGAGAAAAAAGCAAAATACAATCATATTTGTAGAGAGTTGCACTCATTAGCCATATCGTAATAATGAATTAATGCTTACATCCCCAACAACTAGTGAACCAAATGCCAGTAGGGTCAGAGCTATAAGGTGAGTTTTTACCTGTCCATGGAGAGCTGTGCGACCAGCGTGACGTCTGTGTCATCCCCGGCGGGCGTGTACTCGTACTGCAGGAAGTAGAGGTGCACGCGGTGCACTGTGATTCGCTCCCGCCGGAAGTCATAACACTGGTCGTCTTCATCCAGCTCCTCCAGAGCTCCTTGTAACTGGAGAGGGATGGACAGAGGGAGGTCAAAACCAATGTTTAGACTGTAAATATTCCCTCTAATAGGCTAACATGGTTTCATGACACCATGCAGTCAGAGGTGACGAGACCATGCGGCACTGTACACTCTGTTGTTTTCTGGCTGGATGTCCATGGGTATCATAGTATAGTGAATAAAGGTATGGTGAATATTAAAACCTCCTTGAGGTGGTAGGGAGTGGTTTGTTAAATGTTATACAATGGGTGGTCCTAATCTTGAATGCTGATTGGTTAAAGCCGAATTCCAGACGGTGTTTATTCCACAAGTTACCACCGGCTCAATCTATGATGTTAAAATGCCCATTTACTCTGTTCCATCTGGCTGCACAATCCACTGTCTCATCAGCCCAGCCAGGCAATTTATGAACTTGATCTCCACTATAAATAGCATCTAAACATTCTCACATTTCTTTTAGACTAACATTTAGTTTTCAACAGCGGAGATTTGTATAGACCTTGCTGTCTGTCTCTCCGACATTTGCAACATTGTTTCAATTTTCAAATTCGATCTCCAGCTGTCCCATAGTAATGAACGTGTCGGGAGTCAGTACGAGAGACAGGCAGGCAGCGCTTCTCAGCCAGTCGTAATCATGAATCAGCTGGCATAATTTTTTGGGGTCTATCCAAAGAAATGTCAATAGAAAGCAGGTAAAACTAATGGAAGTGCAGCTAGTTCAGTCTTTCCAGCTTCAGTTTGAAGGGAGTGTGTTAGCTGTGTTGTTGGCTAGCTCCTCTGAACAACAGTGTCCTGGCAAGAGAGCACAATTTCTATGCCAGGTGAAATCAATCACGCCTCAGTATGAAGTGAATCTACAAAAAAGTTAATTGATGCCTATTAATCCTTCTGCAAACTTATTTTAGTTGTGTGCCTTTAAGAGTGACTACACAGATTTAAATGTGGGTCACAAACAATTTAAAAGATCGATATAAAGCCAATTTCCCTCCCTTGATACTCTGCCTGAAACAGGATCTTGAACACTGGGATTAACTTTCTTTTCTTTGGGCGGTATAATTAACATTGTTAAAATTAATGTATTACGTTTTTATAGTTATTTATCTTGGAGATCTCATCCTGTGGCCCCACCTCCTTAGCTGCCTTACTCTGCTCAAGACTTGCATTAGCTGAGCTTGTTTCCTAATACACGAAAAACCCTATTGTGAATCATTCTTCAAAAATCTGGAAACAGTTCAGGCGATCGTTTGGTCTCAGTGAATTTTCAACTTCTGCCCCATTATTAAACAACCATACATTATCTCCATCATTATTAGACCGTGCATTTCATATCTGGTCTGGAAAAGGGGATCTCCTCACTGAACGACTTGTACATTGATATGGATTTTGCATCTTTTGAACAGTTAGTACAAAAAATATATATTCCGAGATCCCATTTCTTTAGATAACTGCAATTGCGTAGTTTTGTATCTTCATACTCTAGTCACTTGCCACCACGCCCTCTACCTTCCTTCTAGATTATATTTTTAAAGTGAACTGTTATAAAGGGGGCATACACTTGATCTATAAGTTATTAAATGCGCACAATCTGGATTCCATGGACTCTTAAACACCACCTATACGGGATCGGTGTCCCCCCGCCGCGGGACGGTTGAGCTAATGTAGGCTAGTGTGATTAGCATGAGATTGTAAGTAACAAAAAAAATCCCAGGACATAGACATATCTGATATGGGCAGAACGCTTAAATTACTGTTAATCTAACTGCACTGTCCAATTTACAGTAGCTATTACAGTGAAAGAATACCATGCTATTGTTTGAGGAGAGTGCACAATTATAAACTTGAAAATGTATTAATAAACCACTTAGGCACATTTGGGCAGTCTTGATACAACATTTTGAACAGATATGCAATTGTGCATTGGATCAGTCTAACATTTTGCACATACACTGCTACCATCTAGTGGCCAACATTTAAATTGTGCCTGGGCTGGAATAATACATTATGGCCTTTCTCTTGCTTTTCAAAGATGATGGTAAAAAAAATACATGTTTTTCTCTTTGCATTATCTTTTACCAGATTTAGTGTTATATTTCCTACATTAATTTCACATTTCCACAAACTTCAAAGTGTTTCCTTTCAAATGGTATCAAGAATATGCATATCCTTGCTTCAGGTCCTGAGCTACAGGTAGATTTGGGCATGTCATTTTAGGTGTAAATTGAAAAAAAAGGGGCGGATCCTTAAGAGATTACCAATGGGTTGAAGATTTAAGTGAACAACTTTCAGAAGAATCTTGGCAGAGTATGCTTCAGAGAAAACATTCTTCATCTATATGTCTAAGACATGCTGTAATACAATTTTAAATAGTTCATCGGCTGCACTGGTCAAATGCAAAATTATCCAAGATAAGACCAGAAATGTATCCCAATTGTGACTGATGTAAGCAGGCTCCTGCTACTTCATTACACATTTTGGACATGTCCGAAATGGACAGATTTCTGGATATCAATTTGAGACATTTTCTAATATACTGGAGAGACCTACAGAACCTTCTACCTTTATTGCATTATTTGGAGTGGCACCACAGGAGGCCCCTCTAAACAGTTTTGGGCAACATTTACTACTCTCCTAGCTAGACGTCTTATACTATAAGTGGAAATTTCGATTTCCTTCTACTTTTAACCATTGGACAAAGGAAGTTAAGCAACATCTCAAGCTAGAGAAAATATGCTACTCCGTTAAGGAATCTGCAATTACATTTTATAATATAACTTTTCCTATCAATTGTGGAAGACAGCTAATTTTACAACTCCATAAACAATCCAGAAGATGTATAATTATTTTTACTATTTATTTACTTTGTCTTATAATATCTTTGTATTTTTTAACTAATTGATTATATTACTCATTGTATATCATGCCTGCTTTAAGTCTCATTGTTATGATGTATCCAAATAAATGTCACTAGAAAACACCTTAAACACATGCAAATTAAGCTACTTTGTTGTTATTCTGGCTGCACTGGCCTTAGTTGGCTAGCTAGCAAGCAAAGGATAAAAACATTGCTAGCCATTAAAGCAATAGAACATTTCAAAATTAACGACTGGATCGCATCCATAGATACAAAACAAAAAGACTGAATGACTTGGTCGCGTCTGACAACTGAACCGATAGAACGAACGACCAGGCGGCTTGAGAAGCAACCCTAGATGTGTGTCGGGACTGTATCTTGTGGAAGGATGAAATAGTATAAATAAATTCATCAAAATAATGTTTTTAATTAAAATATGTGACTCGTTTCAGGTAACTAGGTGTATGTCACGGGTCACTACTTCACAGGAAAGCCATTTGAATGTAAACCTTTTTAATCAAAATATATATTTTTTTGAAAGAAATGCCTTCTGGACCATGTGAACATTAATGTGCCTTAACAGATTTGTATGCTGTCTGTAAATACAAATACAATTATTAAATTATGAGCCTAGTTTGGTTTAGCCAAAGAAAAAGTAGGCAACCCTCTCACTAGCCATGACTGGCTGAGATAATGAGTGGGTTGGACATGCCGAGAGATGAGTCCGGATTGGTCTGCCATATAGCCCGCTTCTGTCTATTTGAGCTGGTCAGTATTTGTAGGTAATCCTGTCCAAGACAACTTTTTTTATGTATCACGTAGTAGAACTGCACAAGTGTTGCTCTCCACTTTCTGGAGTTTTGAAATCAGTGGAATTAGAGTTTGATAGCTAAGGAGCTGGAGAAAACACCTGTCTCCGGATTACATCTTTAAACTAAAGGCAACCATGGCATCCGTGATATGGAGAGGCGTCCATCCATGATGTATATGGGTAAGATAGTTTAGCTAGGTACATTTTAAGATATTACACGTTTCTATTTTTGACAGAAAGTAGTTTTCATTTCAAGTTAAATTGTACTGTTTGCTAGCCAGCTAACGTTAGCTGGCTAAAGTTACATGTATGATCTTATTATTTGTATCTCAGAGCCATTTGCTTTGCTAGTTAAAGCCTAATGTTAGCTAGCTAACATTGAACCTGGTTGGTTAGCTACCTGAAGATTCATGCAGTGTAGTAATGTCATGAGTTGGGATTATGGTTAATTGTTTAGCTAGCTATCTACATGTCTTAAAAGACTCCCCTATGCAAGTAATGATTTCAATAGAAAGTCACTGTGACAACTGTTGATAGCTAGAGTGGATTTACCAGCTACGTCTATCTACTCCGATTTCAGAACACTCTCGTCTGAGTGTGCCAGAGTGCAACTCTGACGGATTTATGAACGCTCATCCCCCGTTGAATATGGCCGGTGTCAGTAAACATTGTCAAAAAGTGCAAATTGTTGCCAGCAGCACAGTTGCAGTCACCAACACTCTTGATAACATAACAGCCTAACCAGCTCTGCTAGGGTGTTGAGGATATATTGGCGCGGTTTGCCGTAACACCCATGCCAAACACCGGCTTCAAAGGCATCATCACTTAATTATGGTTAAAGTTATGGTAATGTTCTACTCACCCGAACGCTCTCTGAGGTGGCCTGGCTGGGGCAGCCAAACAACTCTCGTCTCAGTAGGTTCCCATCGTACTCAAGGAAGGTAAGATAGAGGTTCCTGAAGAACTCCACATGCTTGTTCTTCACACGAAGTTTCTTAGGAGAGTTCCAATGGATCACCTGACACGGGACATGAACATGTTACAGTACCATGGTGACCGGTAGCCAGATGACTAGATGCAGTACATTCATAAGGAAAGAATTGAGGGATTTTGCTATAGTGTGTGTGTATTTCACTGCATAGCCCTACCTTGAGGTCAGACACCTCTGTGTAGCACTGTTCGGAGCGTGTGTGGTCAGACAGCTGAACGTTCCAGAAGCAGGGCAGCTGATGCACTAGGACTGGGTTCTGCTTAATGAAAGCATTAAAGATGTCCTGCACACAAGATTACCCACTCACATTAAAGACCTGTGAAATACACTCCTAGAAAAAAGGGTTCCATGTAGAACCCTCTGTGTAAAGGGTCCTACATGGAACTCAAAAGGGTTCTACCAAGAACCCAAAAGGGCTATTCAAAGGGTTCCCCTATGGGGACAGCCAAAGAACCCTTTTAGTTTCTAGATAGCACCTTTTTTTCTAAGAGTGTATTATACACACTCATTTTAACATGAAGATCATATAGAACTCTGGCACACAATAGTAAACATTCACATTGACACATCCGCCAAATGTTCATTAGAGATGTCCTACGCACTTACATTACCATCTTCCTCATACACAGTATGCTTTGAGGCATAAGATTACCCTACTGTACATCATGGTTCCCCAACTTTTTTTTGCCCGGGGGTGGTTTTAGTTGGACCACAACATTTTTATATATATCTTTTTATTGTTAGACATAAGACTGTAAAAACACAGGTCGGGGTGTGATTGTGGGTGGATTATCTAGGGGAATTATATGTTTGTTGGCCTGGTGTGGTCCCCAATCAGAGGCAGCTGTTAATCGTTGTCTCTGATTGGAGATCATATTTAGGTAGCCATTTCACCATTGTGCCTTGTGGGATCTTGTCTGTATGGTTCCCTGTAAGCATTATTCTAGCGTCACGTTTCGTTTGTTCGTCTTGTTGTTTTTGTTATTTGAAGTTTTCTATTCCGAAATAAAGGACGGAAACATACCACGCTGCATCTTGGTCTACTCCTTATGACGAACGTGACACAAAGTGATTTTTATTCAAGACATCTGTTCCCAAATATTTCCACGCATAATAGAGAGACACGTGATCGAATACAAATGTGAGCAAGGTTTGAAATGATTATGTTTTAGTCAAACATATCCGTTTGGGCTTCTTGCAGTCAATTTGCGGTCTACAAATTATTTGTAATCATGTTCTGGCACTCTGACCATTCGCTCAAGAAAAATAAAAAATAAAAAATGATCTAAAGAGTATCTAATAATATTCTGAATAAAGATAGAATAGAATTTTAGAAAATTTTATAAACAGACCTGGTCCGCCAGCGAGGTACTGAGCATGCTCATTAGCTCTCTCTCGGCGGTCAGCCTCCACATCTGCTCCCAGCCAATCCGTCGCAGCCTCTCCAGGTAGAGCAGGATGACCCCAGTGTTGAAGCCTCGTCCCAGGGCGGGCCAGGGTTTGTGGTTCTTCCACAGGTTCCCCAGGTACCAGTCACTCTGGTTCTCCACCAGACCTATCACCTGCTTGTCTGCAATCACAGCATCACCAATCATAATTTTCCCAGATTTTAAAATGCTGGTAATGAGGTGGAGTCTTCAGACAGATTTTGAACTACTAGATTATCAAATGGTATTTTTGTCCTCGGGGGATTTTTATCACTAAACCAATTAATACATTTTTCAATCACCAGAAATGTTTATCAAGGTCAAAGGTCATACCAGTGAACTTCCTGAAGATGGCCCAGAGCTCAGCGATGTCAGTGGCGAAGGTGATGTCCGTATCCAGGACGATGACCTTTGTGAGGTCAGAGGGCAGCGCCTTGGTTAGGGTCAGCTTCATCAGGCCGTAGATACCTGAGTAGTGCTTGTTAGGTATCCATGACACCTCCGACTGGAAGAGAGGAGAAGATGGAGAGAGAAAGCAAGAGTGAGGTTGAAGAACTTTAGACCTCACAGAAAATGTTGATTTCAAAAGAAAAGGGAATATAAAGTTGGAAGGTATGAAAAATAATGTAATTAGAAGCAACACCACTGTGGCTCTTTGTCAGGTGTGTAAGGGTATTCTCCTTCCTTTAAATAGCTAACTTGCGCAGACACCCATCTGTTTACTAAGATCCCTTTAGTATAAAAGACCCTTTAAAACCAGAGGTGAACCAAGTGGAGCATTACTACTGTTTACTCTATAGCATCAATCTTGAAAAATATCATCTGTTTTAATACCCAGGATACCCAATGAATACTGAAACCTGCACAACTTTTGGCATGCATCTGGGAAACCATGTCTGATCATTAATTCGTCTTGATTCTGCAGAATGGGATCTGCATAAGTGAATCATTTGCAAATATAATCAGCTCAGAAGATGCAGTGGGGGTAGGGAGACAGAGCCGGGGGGGTAGGGAGACAGAGCCAAGTCATCTTGCAGGTCAATGCAGGTTGGTATGTGAGTTGAGAAACAATGTTACTTTATGAACCCCTTATCAATAGCAAAGAGCCAAAGCTAGACGCACACACCCGCCTGCCCACACACCCACAGAACAAGCACACAACACGCACAAACTATTTTTCGATTTACACAGACACATACTGACTGAGAGGAGAGGCGAGAGGAAAAGGAGTGAGGTGACACATCACTGTTGTAAGAGTAGGGAAAGGGAGGAGAAGGCGAGTGTAAAGAGCATGTAGAACAAGGAAAATTGAATGAGAGCAAGGATGGTCTCTGTGTCAACTGGATTTCTCTTTCTCCTGCCAACTGATTGTTTGGAAAGTGGTGGAATTCCCTTTAATGTCAATGGTTGCTCACAGTGAAGACAAATGATTTCCTGAACACTGATATAAAAGATAGCGCAGACACTCAGGCCCCTGAGGACCTTAGGTGCCCATCACTGAGCTAGAGCTCATCAAAAGAAAATACTGTAAAAGTGGGGGGGGGGGGGGGGGGGTATTTACCTTGAGTTCGTCTGCGTCATAGAAGCTAACTTGTACAGACGGAACCATCCAGGACTGGAACAGAGAACTCAGGATCTGATTGGCTACTGCGTCTGTGATGAAGTGGAAATGGAGAGGGTTTCTCCTGAGAGAGAGAAAGAGAGAGAGAAATACATATGCCAAGAGCTACTCAAGTGCTTAATCTCTCTGATTAAGGGCCTGACCTTCCCTAAAGTCACAACTTCCCATGAGTCCAATAATTAATTATCATTTTTACAAGTGGCCTTTGAATTGACATCAGCCTTATTAGTTGAAAATTCATCAAGTAGAATAAACAACTACTGTTGCTATATCCGGTGTAGCTGTAGCTATAGCAGTAGGTGTAGTTGTATGTGAAGCTCTGTTGTGTTACCTGTGGAACAGGATGGACTTGACCAGGGTGACCACATCTCTGCTGGCGTTGTGACCGGCACACACGCACGCTACATGGATCAGCTGCACAGGAGAGCAGAATTAACCACAAGCTATGCCATCAACACTGCTGGGAATATCGATTCCCTATGTTTACCTTTTAGCACTACAGCCATATTACTTATGTCTATGTTAGTTTATCCAAAACACACGAACACCACGGACAGTAGATCTGACATACCAACTTAAAACCAATGACCAAACAGTGAAGCTAAACAAACAGCTAAAAAACCGAGCTGCGCTAAAGTACGTTTCTGATCCTTGGCTCACCTCACACTTCAGTACGGTGGGCGAACGGGGACACTCGGTGTGATTGGCTCTCTCCTCCGCCGTGTTCTCCACATCCTCGGGCCCAGTGTCAGCTGATGCCCCCCATGCCGCATTGCCGTAGTTACCGCCGTCGGCGGGCTGGCCAGCCGTGCCCTGCAAGTGGTTGAGCTGCAAGCGGATCTGCCTGTTCTCCTCCTCCATCTCACGCACCCGCGACTCTAGAACCGCCCGCTCTAGAACCCGTGCCTCGGGGGTCTCTGACAGACAGGGGGACAGGAGGAGAGAACGCCCATCTGAAGGGGAGTGGGAGGAAGGGGAAAAAGGGGGAGAGGAGAATTAGGGTTGAATTAAGTCTTTCATTTCTAGAGTTGTATAACACGAGGGAAGAAAGTGTACACTTCACTTGCAGTGTTGAAAAGATAGTATTTCGACTTCTTTATCTCTCATCAACCCACCTCTGTCTGTTTGACACCCTGTCTGAGGAGCAGCTGGCCGACAGAGCTGAAATGTCACACCCTGTTCCTGGTCGCTTAGAGGAAGGTGGGTGAGATAGAAATACTGATATGTAGACAGTCAGACCCAGCACTGATACTGTACAAGGACAGCCTTGTCCTCTAGTGTGGACACAGTAATTCACTGCTTCCTACGGCTATTCCGTAGAGCTGAAGTGAACAGACTGCACTATAACACCCCATCAGTCATCTTAGGTACAGTATGTGTGAGAGGATTTGCATGCAAATTGTGTGTGTGTGTATTAATTAGGGCGCGCATCTTTAATTGGATTTAGGAGTGTTTGACAGTATGTCCAGGGTCTATTGTTTTTGTTTACAACAGGATACTGACAATCATAAACAGACTGCCTAAGAACACTTAAGCACAGACATTTGCCGAAGAGCCTTGCTTGATTCTCAGAAGTCACGAAAGTAACCGAAGCAATTCTAGGACAAAGAAATCTTAGAATCTCGAACAGCCTACAAGATTGTTAGTACAGATGCTGTATCTTAATTTGAGCCAGTTTCACACAGCAGGATTATAATCCTGCAGCAAGAGGAAATGTGAATTGTTAAGGCAGATCGAAATTGGGAAGGGTTAAAAAAATATATATATATTGGGCACAGGTGAGGGTAGTGTGTTTTTTCCCTGGTTTACATTCGCTCTTTTGCAGGATAGAATATATCATTTATTCTATCCTAGCCACATTTCCTCATCTGCTTGCATGCGCCTCCCTACAGTTCCCTCGGAAAGTACTCAGACCGCTCGATTTTTTCCACATTTTGTTACATTACAGCCTTATGCTAAAATGTATTAAATTGTTTTTTCCCCCCTCATCAATCTACACACAATACCCCATAATGACAAAGCTCATAAAAAATGAAAAATTACATTTACATAAGTATTCAGACCCTTTATTCAGTACTTTGTTGAAACACCTTTGGCTGTAATTACAGCCACGAGTCTTCTTGGGTATGACACTACAAGCCTGGCACAGCTGTATTTGGGGAGTTTCTCCCATTCTTCTCTGCAGATCCTCTCGAGCTCTGTCAGGTTGGATGAGGAGTGTTGCTGCACAGCTGTTCTCAGGTCTCTTCAGAGATGTTGGATCGGGTTCAAGTCCGGGCTCTGGCTGGGCCACTCAAGGACATTGAGACTTTCCCAAAGTCACTCATGCGTTGTCTTGTCTGTGTGCTTAGGGTTGTTGTCCTGTTGGAAGGTGAACCTTCGCCTCATTCTGAGGCCCTGAGCGCTCCGGAGTAGGTTTATCATAGATCTCTCTGTACTTGGCTCCGTTCATCTTTGTCTCGACCCTGCCGCTGAAAAACATCCCTACAGCATGATGCTTCACCATTCAGGCCAAAGAGTTCAATCTTGGTTTCATCAGATAAGAGAATATTGTTTCTCATGGTCTGAGAGTCTTTAGGTGCATTTTGGCAAACTCTAAGCGGACTGTCATGTGCCTTTTACTGAGGAGTGGTTTTGGTCCGGCCACTCTACCATAGAGGCCTAATTGGGGGAGTGCTGCAGACGTGGTTGTCCTTCTGGAAGGTTCTCCCATCTCCACAGAGGAACTCTGGAGGTCTGTCAGAGTCACCATTGGTTTCTTGGTCACCTCCCTGACCAAGGCCCTTCTCCCCCGATTGCTCAGTTTGGCTGGGCGGCCAGCTCTAGGAAGAGTCTTGGTGGTTCCAAACTTCTTCCCTTTAAGAATGATGGAGGCCACTGTGATCTTGGTGACCTTCAATGCTGCAGAAATTATTTGGTACCCTTCCCCAGATCTGTGCAGCGACACAATCCTGTCTCGGAGCTCTATGGACAATTCCTTCGACCTCATGGCTTGGTTTTTGCTCTGACATTTGCTCTGACACCATATAGACAGGTGTGTGCCTTTCCAAATCATGTTTATTCTATTTACCACAGGTGGAATCCAAACAAGTTGTAAAAACATCTCAAGGATGATCAATGGAAACAGGATGCACCTGAGCTCAATCTCGAGTCTCATAGCAAAGGGTCTGAATACTTATGTAAATAAGATATTTCTGTTCTGTTTTGTTTTAAATACATTTGCAAAAATGTTTTTGCTTTGTCATTATGCGGTTTTGTGTGTAGATTGCTAAATACATTGTTTAATTTAATACATTTTAGAATAAGGCTGTAAGGTAACAAAATGTGTGTGGCAATAAGGCTGTAAGGTAACATTATGTGTGGCATGACTGCCAGTTAGCCTATTGCAGACCTTGATAAATGGTGCACCTACCACTGTTGTCACTATGAATGGTGGATAGAGGGCAAGAGACTGGTAGACTACATTGAGTACACCTAACATTCGGAATAACTTCCTAATATTGAGAGTTAAGGTCTAGAAAAGCACAGTAACAGACCATCCTGGCTGTATTTTTACTTCTGATACTGAGATGTGCTGTCTGTTGCAGACAATCATTCTTCCAAGTCGTCCTATAGTAATGTGGCCATATACAACTGTATGCTGTCAGCAGGCCCAGGTATTCTGGAAAGCTTAACGCACGCTCTGCTTCCTCTCCAATCCGAGCGGCCATTCCTTGTGCACCTAGAACCTAACGCTTCAATCATGCCTCAATATTAACTTTTAAAATGTTTTACCTTTTATGTGCTACTTCAAAAGTCTACTGTAGGCATGCGCAAGTTTGTCCTAATTCTTGCATCATATTAACCAGGTTCCCATTCAACATTTTTATGCAAGTAAAGTACGTTGGATAAAGATTGTCACGACATCATGGGAAAGCATGCAGTTTATTTTGCTACAGATGAAATAAGTTGATGAACTTTACAGGGTGGTGAAAGTGCATGGTGAGGAATACCAGATTGGCACATTTGCTATACCTACGCAATATTATTTGAGACAAAACCATCAGTAGGCCTAGAGTTTAAAATGCGATGGAACCCATTTACCTTCTTTTTTTTTTTTGGTACACGGGAATTTAACCTCAATAGTTATTTTTATGCAGACTAAGTTAACGCAACAAGTCAATTTGATGGAAACACCTCTGATGGGAAAATGCACCTAGTTTTTATGCAAATGTTTTAATATTCAAATAAAATCTGTCACCAAGTGGTTGGAAACCTTGCTATAGCGACAACCTAAAGACTCTGGCTGTCACGTTCGGTTAGAGATGGATTGGAACAAGGTGCAGCGTGGTAGGCTTACATTTTACTTTTATTTAAATGACACCGAAAAAACAACCAAATACAAAAAACAAACATAAAGCTATATGCAGTGCAGAAAGCAACTACACACAAACAAGATCCCACAAACTAAAGGTGGAAAAAGGGCTGCCTAAGGATGATCCCCAATCAGAGACAACGATAGACAGTTGCCTCTGATTGGGAACCATACCCGGCCAACAAAGAATCAGAAAAACTAGAATGCCCACCCAAATAACACCCTGGCCTAACCAAAAATAGAGAAAAAAGAAGGCTCTAAGGTCAGGGCGTGACACTGGCAAGTGTGCTAGTCCAGTGGTTCACCAGAAGCCCCAAACATCTAAAGAATAAGCTACAAGGTATACTAGGCCCAAGGTATTGAGGGATGCATTTTCTGTTTGTCGAGATTGACATCTATTTATTGCGGTGTTGAAAATGCAAAACACGATATTGAAGTGCCCGAAGTCGGTATGCTTTGTTTATTGGTTGTGGAGTGCATTGGCACAGAAACTTGTTCGTGAAAAATGTATTGCAAATACATTATATGAAAATCTGATTTCCCCCTAGCTGATCATTGTCTGCAGCGGGCACTGATTGTAGTGTTACTCTTCAGCTCCACTATATGCATTGCGTTGCCATCAGTGTCACGTAATGTGAAGTTTTACCTGCTACACAGAGTTTGTTGTTTTGAGAGAGGAGCAGAGTATTTTCTATTTTGCCTACTGTACCATATTCATCGATTATGCGTAAGTACAATAGCTTTGGTCCAGTTTTTCACAAGTACTCACTAAATTGTTGCTAGTGGTTGTACTAAATGATCCTCTAATTTCACAAGCTGCTTTTGAACCTAGCTAGTCAACGTAACTAGAATGAATCTTTGAAGCCAGCCATCGATATTGGAACCTCTGATTTCTTGAGTTTGGACGCTGACATTGGACGTGACACATCGCGAGCACAACAGACAGTGAAGCAGCTTTCATTGATTTCAAAGGAAGCATTTCCTCAATGGCAGATGGCAATGCCAAACACCCAATGGCTACAGTGTAGCAGGGCCATAATGAAACAGGCAGAGAGAGTGAGTTTGTCTGTGGTGGTCGGCGAACCCTCAACCTTCTGGCCCGTAGCCCTATATGACATCGACTGTGCCACAAAGTGGCAAAGTCGATATCCAAGTTCATAAACAAAGGGTCGTTAGTTATTTGAGGTCGTAAACATTATTTTTTGTTAATTTCCATTAGGGCAAATCAAGTCAGACATCTTAAAATGGAAATTACAAACTTCAGAAGCCATTTTAAGCCTTGAATGCACTACAAGTTTGCATTTCCAAATTCCTGCAACAGGATGATCAAATTAAGATCCGGCATCTGTATACCAATGTTTAATCTGTTTTTAAAGTCGTTACAGTACATGCATACATGTTTCCCATTCCTTCCTACTGCAGTTCAATGGAAAAGTAGAAAAGTAGTTCATGTAACCATGGCGACAGGCAGGTACTACTTACTCTCCAGGTTCCCAGCCAGTAGGTAGAGCCAGGTGAGCAGGATGACGGCGGTCAGAGACGCCACTAGCAGCTTCAGACGACCTCGAAATGGTAGGTGCATGATGGGACAGCCGGGTGGGGGCAGGGGTGGGAGGTGATGGGTCAGGGCTCAGGTGGGGCTCAGTCGCTCATCTGCTTCCTGCTGCATCCTCTCATCTGGAGGGAGAGATGAGGAGATAGAAGGTTAGTATGATGCTGTTACAAAATGCTTTAGTGGCATAACAGTGCAGTTTATATTCAAGCAAAGCAGAAGTTAGGACACGGAACTGTCATGGGCACAATTAAAATATGTAATCTCACAACACAAATACAGAAACCCGCACGCACATACACAGTTTATTCACAGCCAGGCATTGTGCACAACTGGCAATAAGTGCAGGTAGACTCTCTCATTCTCCATTTCCTTAGCTCTCTTTCTACCTCCCTCTATGTATAATGGCTATAAGAGTTCCAGGTCCTCTCTTTGTTTTATGATGAGCTTAATTAATCACGTTTCACCTTAATTAGATGCAGGCCTGAAGGAAACAAGATTGGATGCAGCTGCCAATTAAAAAAGAGAAGTCAAAAAATATTTGGGAGTTTATAAAAAGAAGAGTGTCTGGCCTTTGCTTTGTTGTTGTGAAAATTCTGGTGAGCGAGAGAGGAGAAAGTGTAAGGTTAGGCATTAATGTTAGCGGTGTGTTTAAGGTTTAAAATCTGATTTTATGACTATCAGCTAGTGACCACTCTGCAGAGTTGACTCCAGCGTAAGATTCATGACGAAAAACGCTAACCTGTGGTTTTTATCTACTTGACACTAGCACACACACACCCTCAAGACTGTCAAATGAACATCCGGCCCTTCAGTGTGCAACTTTACTTAACAAAAACACAGATGCTTAACTTGGTTGCTCGAGGTGTGTGTTTGTTTGCTCAAGGGCTCTCATTCCTACGGATTCTCATCACCCCGTTCAACTATCATCTTGACACGGCACTTATAGCTCGCAGACTCTAAAACAACAAGGACAAAGAGCACTGCTGATAATGCCAGAGAGAGAGACAAGCAACAATACCACAACATACTGGAGAGAAACTTCGACATGTGCAGTCTATTAACCAAACGTATAATTCAACAGACAATTATATTAGTAACAATAACACAACAACCAAAGCCATTGCTGGGTCACAGTCAGAGTAAGTGACGGCTGTGGAGAGACTTTGTACATTGGATAGGGAAAGAGAGCCAAGGCCTGCAGATACAGAAGAGAAAGGAGAGAGGTGTTCAACCGATTCAGCCACCTCAACGAGCCCCTCTTCAGGACGAGGGTTGGCCACCCCTGCCTTAAAAGGATAGTTCAGCAATCACCTCAAATCTACAGTTGATTCAACTATAACATCAAAATACATTCACGTCTATTACGGATACAGGTATCCTGTGTGTATTTCTTTTCTCTCCTTCTCCCCTCACAGGTGGCAATAATCATTCCCCAATCATCAGTCACCAATCAGTCGCTAATCAGAAGACACCTGCTCCTTTTCTCTTACCCTATCACATTCCCTTTCCCTTGGTTTAAAAACCCTGTCAGTTGTTTTCTCTGGTGCTCAATCTATCAGTCATGCAATCTCTCTGTAGATCTCTTGTTTGGTTAAGCAACTACATGTCACTTTGTCTGTTATCCTGTGAGTATTGTTTTGGCGTTTGACTGTTTGTTTGATGGTAGGAAAAGGGGGTACCAAGACAAGTCGCCCATGGGCATACACTACCCGTAAGAATACTTTGTCTAAGAATACTAGTTAGAACTGGGTGGACTACCCACTGTATTTTTGGTTAGTTAGTTAGCTGTATTGAAGTAGTCTAGTTTGGGGGTGTTTTTGGATATTTGTTTCTTTCCTTGGGTCCAGTTCAGCCCCATTTCCTGCCCCCCCCCCCCCCCCCCCCATTACTGTGTGTTTACAAATAAACCATGAGTGTTTGACGTTAGATTTATGTTGTCTGTGGTTATTTGTTGTCACTTTTTCACTGTTATAATTTGCATGAGTTATGTTACGGGTCTCATTGCCCCCCCTCCCCCCGCTAGACTGTGGAGCAAAAGGGATTTGTAACAATGTCTAATACCTCATACATTTCCTTGCTGTACTTTTTTAAGCACAGTTACTGCTCTTTGCCTGCCAAAGTATAGTAAGTGTGATCCACCCAATATTGAGGTTAGGCCCTGGTCAAGGTGAGATCAGGAAGGGGATTTTTCCCAGAAACCCTTGGCTGCATCAAGTGATAAATACTGTAAGACATCTGCTTTTTAATCTTTCATCAAATGTTTTCTCTTTTCTGTGTGTGTAAGTGCTGAAAATAAACCATTCTGAAATTATTTACACCAGTTGTAAGCATAGCCTCAACACTGAGGTCATATTTCGTATCTCTTTCTCCCTCCCCCTCTTGCCTAGAACATAAAGTAACTTTATCAAGTTCCCATGCTTTTAAAACAAGGATTCTGTTTCCCGGAACAGCATAGATCACTCCCGTTACCGGTTTTCGTTCTGTTCCTTGAAAAAGTGTTTTACAGTTTTCGGCTCTATTCCCTGAACCGGTTCCAACCCCTGGTTTAAACCCTATCCCAAACCTTAACCCTTACCTTAACCATTTTGAATTAATGCCTAAACTTAACCATCAAAATGTCTATGCTTATGGATAAAAGTCGGATACTGCAGTCAGACCATCAGATTTGGTTGGAAATAGAATGGAAACTAAACAGAACATAACAGAATACAACACTTCCTTGTGGAAATTCCACATTATTGTAGAGCATAGTTAATGGTGCAAAGGGAAACCTGCCTGTTCCTGTATTTCTAAGCACGGCTGTCAATCAAACATGGCTAATGAGGAACATATAATGCAATTAAGAGCTGAAGCCATTGTGTCTCTGTTTAAAGGCCTTTAGTGAGGCGTGGTGGCAGCATCATGCTGTGGGGATGTTTTTTATCGGCATGGACTGGGAAACTGGTCAGAATTTAAGGAATGATGGATGGCTCTTAATACAGGGAAATTCTTGAGGGAAACCTGTTTCAGTCTTCCAGAGATTTGAGACTGGGACGATTCACCTTCCAGCAGGACAATGACCCTAAGCATACTGCTAAAGCAACACTTGAGTGGTTTAAGGGGAAACATTTCAACGTCTTGGAATGGCCCAGTCAAAGCCCAGACAATCCAATTGAGAATCTGTGGTATGACTTGAAGATTGCTGTACACCAGTGAAACACATCCAACTTGAAGGAGCTGGAGCAGTTTTGCCTTGAAGAATGGGCAAAAATCCCAGTGGCTAGATGTGCCAAGCTTATAGAGACATACCCCAAGATACTTGCAGCTGTAATTGCTGCAAAAGGTGAATCTACAAAGTATTGACTTTGGGGGGGGGGTGAATATTTATGCACGTTCAAGTTCAGTATTTCTTTTTATTGTTTCACAATAAAAACATATTTTGCATCAAAGTGGTTGGCATTGTCATTCCCTGACCTGAGATCTGTTTTTATATTTTGGTTAGGTCAGGGTGTGACTAGGGTGTGTACGTTAGTTTTTGTATTGTCTAGGGTTTTTGTACGTCAAGGGTTGTTGTAGGTCTAGGTGATTTATATGTCTATGGTGGCCTGATATGGTTCCCAGAGGCAGCTGTTTATCGTTGTCTCTGATTGGGGATCATATTTAGGTAGCCATTTGCCCTTTGGTGTTTGTGGGTTCTTGTCTATGTGTAGTTGCCTGTCAGCACTCATTTGTATAGCTTCACGTTTTGTTCAGTGTTCATTCTTATAATAAAGAATGTACGCATACCACGCTGCGCTGTGACAGGCATGTTGTGTACATCAAATGATACAAACCCCTCCCCCAAAATCTATTTTAATTCCAGGTTGTAAGGCAACAATATAGGAAAAATGGCAAGGGGAGGTGAATACTTTTGCAAGACACTGTGCAATTTATATCTAGCCCTATAGGACATATAGAGATTTGCATCTGGCATTAGTGTGTAAACCTAAGCTTTAGGGCCTAACTTTACACTTGCCAAATAGCCTACAAGGCACTCCACTAAAGCTTTTGGGAACAGGCAAAAAAAGTTTAATGTCGATCCACTGAGGCAAAAAGGACAATGTCAGAGTTTTTAAATCAATAACAGAAAAGCTGCTAAATGGAGAATTGAAAAGTAAGTAGGGGCCATAAAATGTATGTTTTGGAAAGACTTGGTGAAGTGGTGAAAGAGGATGATAGCAGTGTTGGCTATGTTATGTGTGATGATTGTGAGGCGCTATATAAATTTGACAGTCACAAGACGGGGACTTCAAATAGCCCTATGACACGTCAAGGGAACTGTAGCCTACTGTTCAGATGGGTTAAATGGAAATGGAAATCTGGACATTGACTGTAGGTCTATAACTTCTCACAGTCTTAACATTAACTCATGCAGAATTAAGCATTTCTTGCAGTAAATTGATACCAATAAGCTCAAGTCAGAATTAGACGTACATCCATGTTTCTCAAACATAACATTTTGTGTTTAAGTGTTTAGGAATTAAATCCACATTTTTAAGGTTAGGCATTAACTCCGAATGGTTAAGGTAAGGGTTAAGGTTTTGGGATAGGTTTACAACAAAAATCTCAAAAACAACTTTCTATTGCTGGATTCAAACATGCAACCTTTGGCACCAGAGGCAGTTGCTTATGCCCATCCACAATCCCAGTCCACAACACCATAGCAAAATCAAAACCTACTTGAAGGTAACAGCACTCACTGTTGCCCCTTGTGGACAGTTTACACGTCATCGGCAGACATCCTCAGACATGGATGGACGTCGAATACTGACTTGTATCACAGGAGACCTGGCTGATTGATACACCCAAATGTACATTTTGACTCGAACAGGAGTGGAGAAATTATTTCTTTCTTTCAGCATTCTTGAGTGAATGCGAATGTGCAGTTGGGGACCATCAGTAGAGGTGTTAACTTTATAAGCATAATATATTTTGCACTGAAAATATTACCCTTTTTTGTTATTGCATTTTCTCCCCGGTCCCTAAATGTCTTTGCTCCACGAAGGAAGCAGAGACAACAGAGAACTGTAGCGATGTCAACTACACTAAAAGTAGAAAGTCTCAGCTGAGATCTGGAGTTTGGAGGGTGTTTGAAAGTCAACCCAATGCAAGTGTTTTAATGCACAGAATGTGTTTTAAACAGAAATGAAGTACTCTGAAACACCCAAAGTGGTGCTTCAACCTTAATATGGGTGTTTTTAAGGGGTTTTAGTGCACATGAAAAGGCAACATCAAAACACAAAAACTGTTTATTATACAATCAATGGTGTATAGCTTAAATATTGAATGATGACAAGGGCCAAAGGAGAATATTTGTTGTGGAATTCCACCTTATTTCAATAATTTAATAAGACAGATTAGAAACAGGAGGGCAGTAAAATTGTACATTTCATTGGAATTTGACCCACTCAACCACACTGTATGAAATTATTCTGGGGTTAATTGAAATTAACTCAAACAACCAACATATAAACTCAGCAAAAAAAGAAAGTCCTCTCACTGTCAACTGCGTTTATTTTCAGCAAACCTAACATGTGTAAATATTTGTATGAACATAAGATTCAACAACTGAGAAAAACACCACAGACATGTGACTAACATAAATTGAATAATGTGTCCCTGAACAAAGAGGGGGTCAAAATCAAAAGTAACAGTCAGTGTCTGGTGTGGCCACCAGCTGCATTAAGTACTGCAGTGCATCTCCTCCTCATGGACGGCACCAGATTAGCCAGTTCTTGCTGTGAGATGTTACCCCACTCTTCCACCAAGACACCGGCAAGTTCCCAGACATTTCTGGGGGGAATGGCCCTAGCCCTCACCCTCCGATCCAACAGGTCCCAGACGTGCTCAATGGGATTGAGATCTGGGCTCTTCGCTGGCCATGGCAGAACACTGACATTCCTGTCTTGCAGGAAATCACGCACAAAACGAGCAGTATGGCTGGTGGCATTGTATTGCTGGAGGGTCATGTCAGGATGAGCCTGCAGAAAGGGACCACATGAGGGAGGAGGATGTCTTCCTTGTAACGCACAGCATTGAGATTGCCTGCAATGACAGCAAGCTTAGTCCGATGATGCTGTGACACACCACCCCAGATCATGACGGACTCTCCACCTCCAAATCGATCCCGCTCCAGAGTGCAGGCCTCGATGTAACGCTCATTCCTTCAACGATAAATTTGAATCCGACCATCACCCTTGGTCAGACAAAACCGTGAAAAACCTTTTTACTGTTTTATTTCTTTACCTACCTATTGTTCACCTAATATCTTTTTTGCACTACTGGTTAGAGCCTGTACGTAAGCATTGCACTGTTGTTCACCTGTTGTATTTGACGCATGTGACAAATAAACTTTGATTTGAAGAGCACTTTTTGCCAGTCCTGTCTGGTCCAGCAACGGTGGGTTTGTGCCCATAGGCAACGTTGTTGCCGGTGATGTCTGGTGAGGACCTGCCTTACAACAGGCCTACAAGCCCTCAGTCCAGCCTCTCTCAGCCTATTGCGGACAGTCTGAACACTGATGGAGGGATTGTGCATTCCTGGTGTAACTCGGGCAGTTGTTGCCATCCTGTACCTGTCCCACAGGTGTGATGTTCGGATGTACCGATCCTGTGCAAGTGTTGTTACACGTGGTCTGCCACTGCGAGGATGATCAGCTGTCTGTCCAGTCTCCCTGTAGCGCTGTCTTAGGCGTCTCACAGTACGGACATTGCAATTTATTGCCATGGCCACATCTGCAGTCCTCATGCCTCCATGCAGCATGCCTAAGGCACGTTCACGCGATGAGCAGGGACCCTGGATCATCTTTCTTTTGGTGTTTTTCAGAGTCAGTAGAAAGTCCTCTTTACTGTCCTAAGCTTTCATAACGGTGACCTTAATTGCCTCCGTCTGTAAGCTTTTAGTGTCTTAATGAATGTTCCACAGGTGCATGTTCACTAATTGTTTATGCTTCATTGAACAAGCATGGGAACACAGTGTTTAAACCCTTTACAATGAAGATCTGTGAAGATATTATGATTTTTACGAATTATCTTTGAAAGACAGGGTCCTGAAAAAGGGGCGTTTCTTTTTTTTTGCTGTTTACTTCATTAAAATGAATGCAAGTCGTGTAGAGCCCGTGGTCTAGCAATAATGGACACGGCTTAGAAACGCCACCCCTCTATCCACCGAAGACCGGGGTTAAATTCCCCGCTCCAACCCTTCGATCCCGGGGTGTATCACATCCGGCCATGATCGGGAGTCCCATAAGGTGGCGCACAATTGGCTCAGCGTCGTCACTGTAAATATCAATTTGTTCTTAACTGACTTGCCTAGTTAAATTAAGGTTAAATTAAAAAATACAAAAACTAAACGTTCTGGTGAGCAAGAGTTTATTTAGTCTATAACGACAGAAGCAAAGCTGCACGTATCTAAATATAGACAAGTTGACTAACAAATAGTCTACCAAAATGTCCGAAATTATAAGCAGAAACATATTTAAATTAGGCAAAAAAACAATCCTGCACCCCCTGTCAAAAAATCATTCCGCCTTCCCTGACTGTAGCCTAATGCACATATTCTATATCTGCGGGTTAGGATCAGGTGCAGGCATCCGATTTTCACTTTTATCACATATAGTCGGGTGGTTGTGGATGGGTTATTAGCAATTACGGGCGGGTGAACAACCACCAGCATGTGTGTGAATGTGTGTGTTAGTGTTTGGTTGGCTGACTATGTGTGTGTGTGTCCTCATGTATTGTTGTTGCAGCCTCCCTAGATCACTTCTGTTCATTTCAAATCAGGCTTTATGTCGCTTGGGGCAATATACGGTAATGGAGTCTGTTCAGGCGTGTGTCAGGGAGATGACAGAGAGATGCAGCGCGCGCGCACACACACACACACACACACACACACACACACACACACACACACACACACACACACACACACACACACATTTCTCTCTTCTGCATTTTTCTCAGAGCAGGGTAAGAAACCCAATTATCACCCCGGTCAATAATCTGTGCTCACATGATGGTTCACACACTTCACAGTAACAGCAGGGTGTTTTCACATGAAACTGCAATTTAGACAGTTAGAC
The DNA here is from genome assembly GCF_045679555.1 of Salvelinus alpinus. Classification (NCBI taxonomy): domain Eukaryota; kingdom Metazoa; phylum Chordata; class Actinopteri; order Salmoniformes; family Salmonidae; genus Salvelinus; species Salvelinus alpinus. The sequence goes on from NC_092090.1 coordinate 48,329,663, forward strand.
CCTGCTACTCATATCACATCTGCTGGAGCTCTGACTGCTATCATAAGAGAAGCAAATCAAATCAAAGTTTATTGATTTGCAGATGATGTTATCGCAGGTTTTTAACTCCAACAGTGCAGTAATACCGAGCAATAATAATACAATTTTCAAAAGTACACGCATAATTGAGAAAAATGAAAAAATAAATATCAGAATGAGCAATGTCAGAGACAGGAAAATAAATATATATGTGTACATATAATAGATAGAGTGCATTTGGAAAGTATTCACACCCCTTGACTTTTTCCAAATTTAAATGTTGTTACGTTACAGCCTTATTCTAAAATGGATTAAATACAACATTTTCCTGATCAACCTACACACAATACCTCATAATGACAAAGTGAAAACAGGTTTAGTCATTTTTGCTAAGTTATTTAAAAATATATATATATTATTTACATAAGTATTCAAACCCTTTGCTATGAGACATCATTGAGATGTTTCTACAACTTGAGTGGAGTCCACCTGTGGTAAATTCAATTGATTGGACATGATTTGGAAAGGCACACACCTGTCTATATAAGGTCTGACAGTTGACAGTGCATGTCAGAGCAAATACCAAGCGATGAGGTCGAAGGAATTGTCTGTAGAGCTTCGAGACAAGATTGTGTCGAGGCACAGATCTGGGGAAGGGTACCAAAAAATGGCTGCAGCATTGAAGGTCCCCAAGAGCAGTGGCCTCCATCATTCTTAAAACAGAAGAAGTTTGGAACCACCAAGACTCTTCCTAGAGCTGGCCGCCCGGCTAAACAGAGCAATCGGGGGAGAAAGGCCTTGGTCTGATGAAACCAAGATTGAACTCTTTGCGCTGAATGCCAAGCGTCACGTCTGGAGGAAACCTGGCACCATCCCTACAGTGAAGCATAGTGGTTGGCAGCATCATGCTATGGGGATGTTTTTCAGCGGCAGGAAATGGGAGGCTAGTCAGGGTCGAGGGAAAGATGAACGGAGCAAATAACAGAGAAACCTGTTCCAGAATGCTCAGGACCTCAGGCAATGCAGGAGTGGCTTTGGGACAAGTCTCTGAATGTCCTTGAGTGGTCCAGCCAGAGCCCGGACTTGAACCCGATCTAACATCTCTGGAGAGACCTGAAAACAGCTGTGCAGCGACTCTCCCCGTCCAACCTGACAGAGCTTGAGAGGATCTGCAGAGAAGAATGGGAGAAACTCCTCAAATACAGGTGTGCCATGAAGAATATCCTGTAATCACTGCCAAAGGTGCTTCAACAAATTACTGAGTAGAGGGTCTGAATACTTATGTTAATGTGGTATTTCAGTTTTTGATTTTTAATGCATTTGCTAAAATTTCTTAAAACCTGCTCTACTTTGTCATTATGGGGTATTTTGTAATAAGACTAAGATAACAATGTGTAAAAAGTCAAGGGGTCTGAATACTTTTCGAATGCACTGTATAAGGAGGATTCTATATGTTAGTATGAATATATGAGAGAGAGAGAGAGAGAGAGAGAGAGAGAGAGAGAGAGAGAGAAAAAAAAAATGTTTTTGCAGTAGTTTTTCAGTCACAACAGTCACACACACACGCACGCAAACACACACTCAGCGTTACATGGTCCGTTGGTCCTTTGATGATTAAACTCGAGCTAATGTGTGTCCTCACGTCTGGCCACCCTCTAAAATCAGCCTTTATCAGTCTGCGTCTCAAAGTCCCTTCTTTTCCTAATCTTCCCCTCTATTCCAATCTCTTCCTCGGTCCTATATCAGAGCACCTCTACAGTGCTGGTAATGGAAAGATTAACACTTCTCCAGGGCCAATCCAGGTTGACACTTCACAGCCTCAGCAATTCACAAACAATGGGCTTGATTATCAGTGAGGAACATTAAAGGGAAACGGCAAAACGCAGCGTCATATGATGCCAGATGCGTCACACAGGCCATATTTCTGTATTTTGAAAGTTACATATCTTCAAAACGTGATTGCTGACATGCAAAACATTTTGGGACTATATCAACAATGGACTAATGAAACAAATACCAAAAGATAGTGTTTGAGTGTAGTTTTCCATTTCCTTCGCAACCACTTCACAGTCTTTACACACTTTACACAAAGCACACACACAAACACATACATACATACATACATACATACATACATACATACATACATACATACATACATACATACAGAGGAATAGAAAGCACATATAGTACTAGAAACATATGGCATGAGGGAATTACATGCTTGAGGGCAGACTAGGATATCATTCCTGGGAGAAAGAGATACATCTATGGAGGACTTTAGTCTAGGAATTCTAAGTGGGAATGGGTTTCAGGTTACTAAGGGCCTAAAGGAGAGAGAGTAAGTGTGTTGTTTAAATGTAACTATAGCTCTGCAGCTGCCTGTAGAAATATGAGAGAGAGCAAGAAGCAAAATAACGGTTTCTGGACAAATATCTATGATCTATGACTTATTGCCTATCTGCTAGCTATCCCTTATCTATCACAGATCATCGGCATCCATCACAGAGGCCCAGAAAAACAGACTTCCAGAATATGGTTTGAAAACTTTCAAGAAACTCCTCTCCTAATGGGAAAAAAAGGTGATTCAGCAGTGTGTACAGTGTATTTGGCTTTTGCTGAACTGTGTGAAAATCTGTTAATCTTTAGGCACGCATGCGCGGACTCTCTCTCTCTCACACACACACACACACACACACACACACACACACACACACACACACACACACACACACACACACACACACACACACACACACACACACACACACACACACACACACACACACACACACACACACACACACACACACACACACACACAGGGAGTGTGCAATCAGAGCCATAGTAAAGAGTAAGGCAAATCCTGTTTAAGGTCATTCAATTCTAGTTTGAATAATAGGTCAATGTCATAATCGTATGTTTGTTGACAATATGAGGGATTGTTTTCTGAGTGGAACACCAGCTGTCACAGAGACACAGGGGAAGGACAAACAATAAAGCTAGAGGCTACGCTAGGTCACCAACGAACTAATCTCACTTCAGTTTACACTACAATTTGCCTGGTTATGCATAAACACACACGGACGCAGGCACGCGCTGATACACACGCACACACAGGCACACGCACGTCCTCCTCGGCCCCCTGTACGGAGTGACGCGACAACAGATTAAGCAGAGTATCCTTCAATGGCCTGCAGGAATAACCATAACAGCAGAGATAGTTACTTTGTCCCATGTGCCCTACTTTGTTGTTCCAACATACCGTCACCTCTGGCGGCTCACTCGCTAAAACAACCACACACTGGATGACTCAATAACAACGTACAACAAAGAAAGACAACGGAACAGAGTACACACACACACACACACACACACACACACACACACACACACACACACACACACACACACACACACACACACACACACACACACACACACACACACACACACACACACACACACACACACACACACACACACACAGTCTAGAGAAGGACATCCGAGATAGTAAACACAGCACACAAAGGTCAAATTCCTGGGGAAAACCTTTAGGAGATAGTACCTTGAGGAAAACAATGATGTGAAAAGATCTCAGAGAATATAGAGCTGCAGGACACAAACATAAAAAACAGAACATTCTGTAGGTAAACCACAACAGATAGAGATACTGTAGGAAGAGAGGGACAGAATAAAAATAATGGGACAGAAGAACTACAATGACAGCACAAATGCTCTATTCACTCAAGGGGGATGGAAGGAGAGAACAGGGGAGTGCTGCTCACCTCCCACTCCTGTTCACACAGGAACACACCACTCGTTCTGTCCCCCTCTCCCTCACACACAGACACAATCTCTTGTTCTGTCTCTCTCTCACCTTTCCATCTGTAAGACGTGCTTGTAGGTCTGGCAAGAACATTTGACAGCTGACAGTGAAAACAAAGCCGACCTACACATACACACAAGCGGACAAACACAGACCCACACAGTTGATAATAACAAGCTATGACCTTTGCACTTTCTTCCTACCTGCGTGTGTGTACGCTCCAATCGTTTGCTCCCCTCTCCGTGTGTTAAGTGTCTGCCAAGCGGGTAGCGGCAAGTCCGCGTTGTTGTGCACAGCCACACTTTCAATAAGCCCCTCCCTTCTCTTCCTCTCCCTAATCCTCCTTTTCTTCTGCGGTTCTCTCTGTGTCTCTGTGTCTCTGTTTCTCTCTGTCTCTCTCTCTGTGTGTTTATGAAAGTAGTCCAACTCGAATAACAGAAAATGTGCAGAAAAGGGGGGAGAGGCTGAAAGGAGAACTAGAGAAAGGGGGAGTGGTGTCACCTTGCACATGGTTAAGCCTCTGTGACAAAAGACAGGAGTTGGTCGGAGCTCTTATTGTCTTTCGCTCTCTTTTTCGTTCTCTTTTAACACAGAGACTGGGTTACCTATGCATTACTGAGTAACCTGATTCCTAAGAGTGGATGATTAACAGTGTTAGTATGTGTGTGCAAGCATTCCTTCAATTCAAATGTAATTCTGTTTCCTGTAATTCTGTTTCTGTTTCCTGCTTCCAAATGTATTGTTTGAATTAAATTACATTCAGAAATTCCGAATTGACCCCAACCCTGATGTGCGCACATGAATGTGTGCACATAAATGCAGACATGGTTGGCTCCAAGTGGTTCTACGTATATTTATACAACGGGTGGGTCTAATTCTGAATGCTGATTGGTTCCATTTCCATTTCGGTGTCTATTTCACAAGTTACCACCAGCTAAAGCTATGATGTTGAAATGCTTATGTTCCATCTCACTGCGCAATCCACTGTCTCATCAGCCCAGCCACGCAATTTATAAACTTGATCTTCACTATAAAAAGCATCTAGACATTATCTCCCATTTCTTTTAAACTAGCATTTGGTTTTCAACAGCGGAAAAATTATTGTTTCAATGTTCAAATTCGATCTCCAGCTGTCCCATAGTAATGAACATGTCGGGACGAGACAGACAGGCAGACAGCTTTTCTCAGCCAGTTGAAATCATAAATCAGCTGGCGTACTTTTTGTGGAAATACATAATGAAATGTCTATAGAAAACAGTTCAAACTAAATGAAATTAAGCTAGTTTGCAGTCTTTCCAGCTTCCGTTTGAAGTGAGTGTGTTAGCTGTGTTGTTGGCTAGCTCCTCTGAACGACAGTGTCCTGACGAGAGAGCACAATTTCTAAGCCATGCGGAATCGCGCATTCTTAGCCCGACTTCGTCTCAGGCCTAACAACACCCGTGCCAATATATCCTCCAAACACCGGCTTCTCAGGCATTATCACTTAAGTAGGGAATGTGTGTCCGTCTATGCATGTGTACTTACATATGTGCATGTGAGTGGGTGGGCTCATGAGACGGGGGAGTACAGCTCTCTAATTAAAGTAGGACACAATGTTGTTTTCGCTAAACAGAAAGCTAGTTGGAGCCTGCGTCTGGCCTGCTATCTAAATGAAGCTGTGATGATGGATCCCCCATTAGGGACAGTAATAACTGGAGAAAGTCTGGAGGGAGATTGAACTGAGCTGAAAGAGCAGAGAGGAGCAGAGGGTACAGTCTCAGCACTCCTTATCTCTTACACAGGAGCACAACGATACTGTATCTACCCATGCAAGGCCAGTCACAGGCATTTCTGTGTGTGTGTGTTTGTTTGTGTGTGTGTGTGTGTGTGTGTGTGTGTGTGTGTGTGTGTGTGTGTGTGTGTGTGTGTGTGTGTGTGTGTGTGTGTGTGTGTGTGTGTGTGTGTGTGTGTGTGTGTGTGTGTGTGTGTGTGTGTGTGTGTGTGTGTGTGTGTGTGTGTGTGTGTGTGTGTGTGTGTGTGTGTGTGTGTAAGAAGAACATATATAAATGCTGAAATGCAATGCAATGCAATCTCAGTCCCTGGAGCACCAGTTTGCCTTTGAGCCTCCAAGCTAAACCAAGCCAGTCAGATGTGGAAACCACTACAAACAACCACACACAGACAACTGGTAGCGGCACTAGCCGTTCTATACCATTACCAAAAAAGAAAACACCCTGATGAAAGGACAGTGTTTCATACAGCACTTCTACAGGCACCGGTTTTAAGATTTTATATTGCAAACGGACCTTTAGTTCAACTGGTTTCACTGCTTTCCTCTCGTCTCCAATGCTCTTTCTCCTCTGGTTGCTTTGGGTAGAAGTTACCCATAGTCACAGTTATAGATCTAGGATCAGCTTACCTTCTGCCATTCCTCACCATTAGATGAGACGCAGACAGAACTGACCTTAGATCAGTGTCCAGGGTTGTTGGCTGAGGATCCAGTGGCTGTCAAACCAGATGACTAATGCAGGTTAACACCTCTTCTCATCTCCTAATTATGGGGTTAAGGGTCACCCTGGCGGGGCCTTGGCCAGTAAACCCATAGTCCCCTCACCCAAACACCAATACAGGGGGTCCGACATAAACAGGGGGGGGTTCCCAGGGTTGGGTTTCCCCAGCACCATAAAAGGAGTGGGAAGGGGGAGAGAGAGAAGGGAGTTTACATGGTTTAGGTTTCCCTGGCTCCCAAAGGGTGTCCCATATAAATAGGTGGGTAGGAAACAGTGGAGAGAGAGAGAGACAGAGACAGAGAGAGACAGAGAGACAGAGAGACAGAGATTGGGTTTCCATGGCACCTGCTGTATTTCCCCTCCAAGAACCTTCTGGAACGAGACCTGCGGGGATATCCACCCTCTCTTACCTCTCCATGCTTCCTAAGAGAAACCCAGTAGCCCTATCTCAGTGCCACTTGTCTGCTCTGCCTTCCAAGGGAGACGTGGCAGGGAAGGCAGCTACAGTGTTAAAAACACAGGATAAACAAGCTGCCCGACAAACTTTTGACGGGTACTGTATATGATGGAGTGTATACACCTTACGGACAGTATATGAATAGAAAATGTGTGTACTGCAGTAGTTATATGGGATGAGCCTTGATTAGAATACAGTATATACTGTACATATGAAGTGGGTGAAACAGTATGTTAACATTATTAAAGTGACCCGTCTCTGAGATGCAGGGTTGAGTGCCGTGTGGTAGCCGACTAGTAACAGTGACTGAAGTCCAGGGCAGGGTATGGGGCGAAGGCCGGCTAGTTGGTAGAAAATGTATGTAAAATATGTTGGTAGTATGAGGGTTATTGGATGAAACATTGGCTACGCTATCGCTGCGGCTCGGCGCCTTCAAAAACAACAACATCATTAACTTAGTAGTTAATCGTCCAAAGCTGAATCCCTAAAAACAGAGATCATGAAGACAAAGATCATGTAATATCAGATAAAATCTCCATGTATGAGAAAAGGAGAGAGCCAACTATAAGGGTTTCTCAGCTGACAGAGAGCAATAGAGGAATAGAGAGGGAGAGCAAAAGCGAAAGCGAGAGAGAGAGAGCTAGAGAGAGGGGAAGAGAAAGAGAGATGGAAGTGTGACAGTAGGCCTTATGGGAAAAGGGGGAGGAAAGAGGGACTGTTTATGAAGAGGAGATGAGCGGAGGGGAGTGCAGTGGGGAGAGGGATGATAAAGGATGGGGTAGAGTTTATTTTCCCAGTGGAGCAGAACCACCATTTCTTACCTTCCAAAGCAGAAGATGAGAGGCATTTATCTCTCTGAAAGAGTAGTGGATGAGGGGGGGAGGAGAGGAGGAGTGGATAAGATGGACAAGAGGAGGGGAGAAGAGGAGAGGGAAGAGAATGGGTGGAGGTAGGTTTAGAGATGGAGAGAGGGGAGGGAGAAGTGTAACGGATGGAAAGAGGGGAAGAGGGGCATTGAGGACAGCAGAAGTGTAGAGAGGGGTGAGGAGGAGAGGAAGGGCTGAGGATGCACACTTCAGGGAGAGGAGAGACTTCCATTATGGGCTTGTATGAATCACATCTCCTCTCTTTTAATCTCTTCCATAATGTTTTCTCTTTCAATATGAAGAGTTTATTTCCAAAATGCTACGTCAACCAGTTGTTCACGTGTTTTTTCATCAGAAATGATTGCTTATGTCATGCCCTGACCTTAGAGATCCTTATTATTCTCTATGTTTGGTGAGGTCAGGGTGTGACTCGGGTGGGAAATTCTATGTCTTCTGTTTCTTTGTTTTTGGCCGAGTGTGGTTCCCAATCAGAGGCAGCTGTCTATCGTTGTCTCTGATTGGGGATCATACTTAGGCAGCCCTTTTTCCCACCATTAGGTTGTGGGATCTTGTTTTCTGTTTAGTTTCTTAGCCTTACAGAACTGTGCGCTTTCGTTTTTTTGACTTTGTTATTTTGTTTGGTGTCATCAATAAAGTTACGATGTACGCCTACCACACTGCACCTTGGTCCGGTCATTCTACACATGAGAGCCGTTACAGCTTATGGGTATGTTCATGTGTGTGTAAAATATGACAGCCTTCAGATTTTTTTATTCATAGATTTTAGATTAAAATATTTTTTTTGAAAAACGCTATATATCCATTGTTGAACTGGAATGGAATGTTCGAATCCTGTATGTTTGACTGTGACATGTGGTTGTCTCAACTAACTATCTTAAGATGAATGCACTAACTGTAAGTCGCTCGAGTTAAAAGCATCTGCTAAATGATAACAATGTCAAATGTAAAGGTATTACATACAGATCTCATATTACTGTATTGATTTTTTTTATTTTTTATATAATTGTATCATTTGTACAGTTCTTTATTAAAAACATAGTTATTTGTTATATTTCACTGTAAAACCTAGCAGTACTACTTGTTTCTCTGAGAGTGAGGCGAATACTGTATATAGCATGATTATTTGTGTCTCTGAAATGAAACCGTCAAAAATGATAGATTTTAAACAAATACATGTTTGTTATTAAACAACCCAATGCCATGATTATATCGTGAAAAAAAACACACCTGAACATGTACGTATGTAGCGTTTTGGAAATAAACTCTTCATATACTCCCTGCCAGTCTAAACAACTGCCAGTCTAAATAAACATATCTTCATTGGATTATACACAGTTACCATTTCTCCCTGTCAATAACTACTGGTGGACTCACACACAGGACTATTTAAAACTTCCACCCCACTGCCTCCCATTTCCATCCCTATAACACTCCTGCCCCCCACCATCCCTAAAACACATACACTGAGTGCAGAAAACATTAGGAACACCTGCTCTTTCCATGATATAGACTGACCAAGTGAATGGTAGAAGGTGCCAGGCGCACAGGTTTGAGTGTGTCAAGAACTGCAACGCTGCTGGGTGTTTCACGCTCAACAGTTTCCCCATGTGTATCAAGAATGGTCCACACCACCCAAAAGACATCTAGCCAACTTGAATACAATTGTGGGAAGCATTGAATTCAAACATGGGACAGCATCCCTCTGGTATGCTTTTGAGTCCATGCCCCGACGAATTAAGGCTGTTCTGAAGGCAAAAGGGCGTGCAACTCAGTATTAGGAAGGTGTTCCTAATGTTATGTACACTTAGTGTACCTATACACAACCCCCCACCCCCAAAATGGGAATATCATAATTACCCCTCCCAGTCAGTAACTAATCTGCTGAGGAGAAGGTAGAACTGGACTCTCCAAGTTCAAAGTCGAGAAATATCTCATAGCCTATATGAGCAGCCATGGCCCCTCAGGCACTGCCCATAAGCCACAGCACAGTAGGCTCAGATATACTCTGAGATACTCTAACCTCCCTGTGTGCAAAGTGTAAAGTCAGCACACCACCTGACCCTCTAAGCCCTGTGGGAGAGCCAATCAGGCAGTGCTAAAGACAATAAGCTCCGTCCACTTTCACTGGTCAGGGGTCAGAGGTCAAGGGGTAGGGTGTCAGGGCAGGACGAGAGAGGTATTGTAGTAGAAACTCCTAACACTGACCAGTCAGCTCTGTAATGATGTGTCTGGCTCCTGTGAAGGAGAGGACCAGTGGGATGCTGTGTGTGTGTGTGTGTGTGTGTGTGTGTGTGTGTGTGTGTGTGTGTGTGTGTGTGTGTGTGTGTGTGTGTGTGTGTGTGTGTGTGTGTGTGTGTGTGTGTGTGTGTGTGTGTGTGTGTGTGTGTGTGTGTGTGTGTGTGTTTTATATGAGGTAAGGTGTGAGCCTGTGAACCACATCAAATCCCCACCACCCACGTGCCAGTGTGGATGGTTATACTAAGCGCTCAAGTTTATTACGATCCAATGCCCTGACAGAGACCTTAAGAGTCTCACTGGATATAGCCTGTCACACACCACGACCAGCAGAGAATGTGTTTAACAAAGGATAAACACACGCACCCACCCACACATGCATGCTCACTAGGGCTGTCCCCGACTAAAAAATATCTTGGTCGACCAAGAGTTGTCTGTTCTTTCGACCAATCAATTAGTAAAAATGTTTAAACTAGTTTTTTCCCCCATATATTGACACATCCTATGTGTTTTAATCAAATCAACTATATTCACTGAGCTTGTCTGACGCTTTAAGCACACTCTTTGATTAAATAATGAAGACACAAATGACTAGGGGGTGTCTGACCAGCAATTTATTTGATTGTGCCAGGCCAGGCTCAGACTTGCTGCACTGTGTTAAAAAAAAAGACAGCGAGTGACTGTGTGACTAGCACCCGTTGTCTCTCTCTCCTCCCTGATGCAGCGACCACCACAGAACATCAAAGTCTTTATCGCACTGTACCGTGTTGATGAAGCTGCAACATAATCACAGACATTTCTGACTGAAAAGTTCTGTAACCAAAATCTCTCATTTGTATACGAAAAACATTCCCTATTCCTTCCCTCGGGGCGGCAGGGTAGCCTAGTGGTTAGAGCGTTGGGCTAGTAACCGAAAGGTTGCAAGTTCAAATCCCTAAACTGACAAGGTACAAATCTGTCGTTCTGCCCCTGAACAAGGCAGTTAACCCACTGTTCCTAGGCCGTCATTGAAAATAAGAATTTGTTCTTAACTGACTTGCCTAGTTAAATAAAGGTAAAAACCCTTGCTCTCTTTACGTGCCACATGTATGCATTGCATGCACATGACCAAAGACCTATTTGCACGGGACTAGTATTACTAAAGAGTGTTGATTTTGTCATTATTCCAGAGGACGATTCGGATGGGATTAGTTTATTCCAAACTGCCGCCTGAAATTCTGATTTTAGTTATGAGGGAAGCCTGAAGGTTTTTATTCGAGGCATGAAGATACAATATTTCAACATGTCCAGGTGATGGGGCCACGCTGATAACTAGAACTTGGTTCCCACGTTTCTAAACCATACCAAACCATTTTTGGTATAGTGTCGCCACAATATTTGAATTGAGGAAGTGTGATCATAATCATTAGGATATTTTAGCAATCCGCAGTACGTCCTAAATGCCCCCCAGCCTTCAGATGTGACCTAAACAGTGTTTTAAGGCTATGGATGAGAAAGTTAAGTTATCATTTCCAAGCATTTATGTCAGTTTTGTGCCATCTCAGTGCTAGAGGCGTCACCACAGACCCTGGTTCGAACCCGGGCTGTATCACAACCAGCTGTGATCGGGAGTCCCATAAGGCGGCGCACAATTGGCCAAGCGTCGTCCGGGTTAGGGGAGGGTTTGGCCGGGGTAGGCTGTCATTGTAAATAAGAATTTGTTATTAACTGACATGCCTAGTTAAATAAAGGTTCAATTTAATTTAATTTTAAAATGTTAAAGCATGCTGCTTTGCGCTAACAGCAAGGTTTGCATTAAATAGGTGAAATATATTTGTTTACTGATGCATTTGGCAATATTCAATTAATTCATATGCACAAAACATTCAACAAAAGCTTTCACTGAAAGTTGATAGGCCACATGTAGGCCCTTCAAATACACTACCGTTCAAAAGTTTGGGGTCACTTAGAAATGTCCTTATTTTTGAAAGAAAAACACATTTTTTGTCCATTAAAATAACATCAAATTGATCAGAAATACAGTGTAGACAATGTTAATGTTGTACATGACTATTGTAGCTGGAAACGGTAGATTCTTTATGGAATATCTACATAGGCATACAGAGGCCCATTATCAGCAACCATCACTCCTGTGTTCTAATGGCATGTTGTGTTAGCTAATCCAAGTTGATCATTTTAAAAGGCTAATTGATCTTTTGAAAACACTTTTGCAATTATGTTAGCACAGTTGAAAACTGATGTCCTGATTGAAGAAGCAATAAAACTGGCCTTCTTTAGACTAGTTGAGTATCTGGAGCATCAGCATTTGTGGGTTCGAATACAGGCTCAAAATGGCCAGAAACAAATAACTTTCTTCTGAAACTCGTCAGTCTATTCTTGTTCTGAGAAATTAAGGCTATTCCATGCAAGAAATTGCCAAGAAACTGAAGATCTCGTACAACGCTGTGTACTACTCCCTTCACAGAACAGCACAAACTGGCTCTAACCAGAATAGAAAGAGGAGTGGGAGGCCCCGTGCACAACTGAGCAAGAGGACAAGTACATTAGAGTGTCTAGTTTGAGAAACAGACGCATCACAAGTCCTCAACTGGCAGCTTCATTAAATAGTACCCGTAAAACCCCAGTCTCAACGTCAACAGTGAAGACGTGACTCCGGTATGCTGGCCTTCTAGGCAGAGTTCCTCTGTCCAGTGTCTGTGTTCTTTTGCCCATCTAAATCTTTTATTTTTATTAGCCAGCCTGAGCTATGCATTTTTCTTTGAAACTCTGCCTAGAAGGCCAGCATCCCGAAGACGCCTCTTCACTGTTAACGTTGTGACTGGTGTTTTGTGGGTACTATTTAATGAACCTGCCAGTTGAGGACTTGTGAGGCGTCATGACCCTAAACGTGCCTGCCCCGTGGATATAATCGCGGGGACTGCGTGTTATGAGTCAACCCGCGCATCACTCACACACACAAACAAACTTACCCACACACCACCACATCTGGCTGTGAATATAGATTGTGTTTTAAATGTTTAATGAGGACAAATCTAAAGCAAAGCCATAGCAAGAAATGTTAAGTGTGCATGGATCAAAGCAATGGAGGCCAGGCAGACAGCAGGCTGACAGATGGGGGATAACAACACAGATATCAGCAGAAAGACCCAGTCTAGCGCTGCTGCGCCGAGGCTTATGGAACCACACTATACGAAGCTTCGCAGGGTACAGTTAGAAACACGCATAGACACAGGCATGCAGGCACACACCCTTCCACATTCATACAAGCTGACCTATCTTCCCTGCAACTTGCAGGGTGTGTGAGTGTGTATGTGTGTGTGCGTATGTATCACCAATGCAGAGATCCAGTAACAGGATTACCACTACTGAGACGTATGTTTAAAATCAGACATGCTGTTGTAATAACTAGTTCATATCAATGGCTCTGGGTTTTACATTCAGAACTTTGGTGTACATCACTGTACATTACTTTGAGCAATGAACTCACACACACACACACACAGCAGCCAGCAGCATACCACCCTGCATACCACTGTTGGCTTGCTTCTGAAGCTAAGCAGGGTCGGTCCTGGTCAGTCCCTGGATGGGAGACCAGATGCTGCTGGAAGTGGTGTTGGAGGGCCAGTAGGAGGCACTCTTTCCTCTGGTCTAAAAAATATCCCAATGCCCCAGGGCAGTGATTGGGGACACTGCCCTGTGTAGGGTGCCGTCTTTCGGATGGGACGTTAAACGGGTGTCCTGACTCTCTGAGGTCATTAAAGATCCCATGGCACTTATCGTAAGAGTAGGGGTGTTAACCCCGGTGTCCTGGCTAAATTCCCAATCTGGCCCTCAACCATCATGGTCACCTAATAATCCCCAGTTTATAATTGGCTCATTCATCCCCCTCCTCTCCCCTGTAACTATTCCCCAGGTCGTTGCTGCAAATGAGAACGTGTTCTCAGTCAACTTACCTGGTAAAATAACGGTAAAATAAAAAAATAAAAAAATAAAAAACACACACACACACACACACACACACACACGTTACAGACAAAGATACATGCACTTACACACTCACACAAACAACAAAGTTGCCAATGACATCCAGATATTTGAAAGCTAAGAATTCCCATTGGTTACTCACCAGGTTCGCTATCTGAAATTCAGTCAATGGGAAAAGCAACCTCTCAGTACTAGGACACCTCACCGGTCAGCCTGGAAAGAGGGTAATACAAGAGGGAAATCCTCCCTCTCTCAACCTGGAAAGAAACAGGGAAACAGTGAGCATTACAGCTGAAGATAAATAACATAAAATCGTGCTCAGGGATTTGGATAACAAATAGCATACACGTTGATCAAAAGTACCATAAACAAAAAAGAGTTTGTTTAATCAATCAATCATAGTATATGTTAGATTACATTTTTTACAGAACATTCAAGTGTGTGCCAGTGTGCCAGAGAATGCCTATCTTTTGGCAAAATCTTAACTTTCTGTAGCCTCTCAATTATATGTTGCCCAGACATACAGTGAATAAATCAAATCAAATCAATGCTTATTTGTCACATGCACATGGTTAGCAGTTGTTAATGCGAGTGTAGCGAAATGCTTGTGCTTCTAGTTCAGACCATGCAGTAATATCTAAGAAGTAATTAACAATTTCACAACAACTACCTTATACACACAAGTGTAAAGGAATGAATAAGAATACGTACATAAAAATATATATGGATCAACGACGGCCGAAAGGCATAGGCAAGATGCAGTAGATGGTATAGAGTACAGTATATACATTTGAGATGAGTGGTGTAAGGTATGGAAACATTATATAAAGTGGCATAGTTTAAAGTGACTAGTGATACATTTATTACATACAATTTTTTATTATTAAAGTGACTAGAGATTGAGTCAGTATGTTGGCAGCAGCCACTCAATGTTAGTGATGGCTGTTTAACAGTCTGATGGCCTTGAGATAAAAGCTGTTTTTCAGTCGCTCGGTCCCAGCTTTGATGCCGCTGTACTGACCTCGCCTTCTGGATGATAGCGGGGTGAACAGGCAGTGGCTCGGGTGGTTGTTGTCCTTGATGATCTTTTTGGCTTTCCTGTGACATTGGGTGGTGTAGGTGTCCTGGAGAGCAGGTAGTTTTCCCCCGGTGACGCGTTGTGCAGACCTCACTACCCTCTGGAGAGCCTTATGGTTGTGGGCGGAGCAGTTGCCGTACCAGGCAGTGATACAGCTCGACAGGATGCTCTCGATTGTGCATCTGTAAAAGTTTGTGAGTGTTTTTGGTGACAAGCAAAATTTCTTCAGCCTCCTGAGGTTGAAGAGGCACTGCTGCGCCTTCTTCACCACACTGTCTGTGTGGGTGGACCATTTCAGTTTGTCCGTGATGTGTACACCGAGGAACTTAAAACTTTCCACCTTCTCCACTACTGCCCGTCGATGTGGATAGGGGGGTGCACCCTTTGCTGTTCCCTGTCCATGATCATCTCCTTTGTTTTGTTGACGTTGAGTGTAAGGTTATTTTCCTGACACCACACTCCGAGGGCCCTCACCTCCTCCCTGTAGGCCGTCTCGTCGTTGTTGGTAATCAAGCCTACCACTGTAGTGTCGTCTGCAAACTTGATGATTGAGTTGGAGGCGTGCATGGCCACGCAGTCGTGGGTGAACAGGGAGTACAGGAGAGGGCTGAGAACGCACCCTTGTGGGGCCCCAGTGTTGAGGATCAGCGGGGTGGAGATGTTGTTTCCTAATCTCACCACCTGGGGGCGGCCCGTCAGGAAGTCCAGGACCCAGTTGCACAGGGCAGGGTCGAGACCCAGGGTCTTGAGCTTAATGACGAGTTTAGAGGGTACTATGTTGTTAAATGCTGAGCTGTAGTCGATGAACAGCCTTCTTACACAGGTATTCCTCTTGTCCAGGTGGGTTAGGACAGTGTGCAGTGTGATTGTGATTGCGTCGTCTGTGGACCTATTGGGGCGGTAAGCAAATTGGAGTGGGTCTAGGGTGTCAGGTAGGGTGGAGGTGATATGATCCTTGACTAGTTTCTCAAAGCACCTCATGATGACGGAGGTGAGTGCTACGGGGCGATAGTCATTTAGCTCAGTTACCTTAGCTTTCTTGGGAACTGGAACAATGGTGGCCCTCTTGATGCATGTGGGAACAGCAGACTGGGATAAGGGTGATTGAATATGTCCGTAAACACACCAGCCAGCTGGTCTGCACATGCTCTGAGGACCCGGCTATGAATGCCGTCTGGGCCGGCAGCCTTGCGAGGGTTAACGCGTTTAAATGTTTTACTCACGTTGGCTGCGGTGAAGGAGAGCCCGCAGGTTTTGGTAGCCGGCCGTGTCGTTGGCACTGTATTGACGTCAAAGCGAGCAAAGAAGTTGTTTAGTTTGTCTGGGAGCAGGGACATTGTGGTCCGCGATGGGGCTGATTTTCTTTTTGTAGTCCGTGATTGACTGTAGACCCTGCCACATACCTCTCGTGTCTGAGCCGTTGAGTTGCGACTCGGCTTTGTCTCTATACTGACGCTTAGCTTGTTTGATTGCCTTGCGGAGGGAATAGCTACACTGTTTGTATTTGGTCATGTTACCGGTCACCTTGCCCTGCTTAAAAGCAGTGGTTCGCACTTTCAGTTTTGCACGAATGCTGCCATCAATCCACGGTTTCTGGTTGGGGAAGGTTTTAATAGTAGCTGTGGATACAACATCACCGATGCACTTGCTAATAAACTCGCTCACCGAATCGGCGTATACATCAATGTTGTTGTCCGACGCTATGCGGAACATATCCCAGTCCACGTGATCAAAGCAATCTTGAAGCGTGGAATCAGATTGGTCGGACCAGCGTTGAACAGACCTGAGCATGGGCCGTTTCTTGTTTGAGTTTCTGTCAATAGGCTGGGAGCAACAAAATGGAGTCGTGGTCAGATTTTCCGAAAGGAGGGCAGGGCAGGGCTTTGTATGCGTCGCGGAAGTTAGAGTAACAATGGTCCAGGATTTTTTCCGCCCGGGTAGCGCCATCGATATGCTGATAAAAGCATATGTTAAAATAGCCTTGTTAAAATCACCAGCTACAATGAATGCAGCCTCCAGATATGTGGTTTCCAGTTTACATAGAGTCCAATGAAGTTCATCCAGGGCCATCGATGTGTCTGCTTGGGGGGATATATACGGCTGTGATTATAATCGAAGAGAATTCTCTTGGTAGATAATGCGGTCAACATTTGATTGTAAGGAATTCTAGGTCAGGTGAGCAAAAGGACTTGAGTTCCTGTATGTTGTTATGATCACACCACGCCTCGTTAATCATAAGGCATACCCCCCGCCCTTCTTCTTACCAGAGAGATGTTTGTTTCTGTCGGCGCGATGCGTGAAGAAACCAGGTGGCTGTACCGACTCCGATAGTGTCTCGAGTAAGCCACGTTTCCGTGAAACAAAGAACGTTACAATCTCTGATGTCTCTCTGGAAGGCAAACCTTGCTCAGATTTCGTCTACCTTGTTGTCAAGAGACTGGACATTGGCGAGTAGTAAACTCGGGAGCGGTGCGCGATGTGCTCGTCTACGATCCAATCCATTGTCCTGGATGGTGGTCCAAACAGAGGATCCGCTTCGGGAAAGTCGTATTCCTGGTCGTAATGTTGGTAAGGTGACGTTGCTCTTATATCCAATAGTTCCTCCCGGCTGTATGTAAATAAAACTTAAGATTTCCTGGGGTAACAATGTAAGTAATAATACATTAAAAAAACTAAATACTGCATAGTTTCCTGAGAACGCGACGTGAGGCGGCCATCTCTGTCGGCGCCGGATAAAGACAATCAATGAGAGTGAATGAGAGCTCATTAAAGACTTCGAGAGTGTCTCAGTCACACGGTACTACATTATAAGAGACAGAAGGAGGCTGAAAAGACTGGGGTATTTTAAGATGGAAGCAAGAGCAAAGAGAGTAAGTAACAGAACAAGTGTATTTTGTCCTTCGCCCATCCTTCTCTCCTCCTTGCTGTGTTTCCAGATGGCCATCTCATTCTTAGAGAGAACAGAGGACGTGACCTCTGTCAAAAGCTCAAGAAATGTCTGCCTTTGGGTAGACACATACTCACCTACACAACAGTCTCCATATTAGACACTGACAGCAGGGGCCTGAGGCATTAAAGTTACACACTGAGCCACACACACACACTCACGCACGCATCCAATCAAGCACACGCATGCACACCCACACACCCACACACTCTCAGATCCACATGAGGTCTCTGTCTATTCTTCTCCTCTCGTTGACTGTTAATAGCTGGAGTATTGCCATTGTTTGTCTGTTAACAGCAGCCCAGTATGGTAACAGCCCACTGATGTTGACATGACTGGGCCAGATTGGCCTATAATGGAATGGCTGCCGTAAAGCTCTATACGACCAGGGAGAATGGGAGGAAAACCTACTATACCCCAAACAGAGCCACACTGTCTGGGGGAGAGGAGGGGTGAAGTGAGATGAAAGAAGAGGAGGGGAGGGGTGAAGGGAGAGATGGTCATAGGTAGGGAGGGAAGGCCAGTGTTTCTTTACGTATTACAGAGATAAAACACTCGGGGAGATAGTAGAGATAGCACTTCCCACTAATCAAGCAATCCAGTCAATCAGTCTGACACTCTGACTCATCATCAATCAAGCAGGGTCTGGGCTGTACATATGGACACGAGCCAGTCAGAGACACGAATCAGAGAAAAAAAGAGAGTAAGAAGAGGAAAGAGAGAGCGAGTGAGAGAGGGAGAAAAGGAGAAAGAGAGAACAAGGGGAAGACGGGGGCAGAGAGAGAAAGAAGAGTAAGCAGAGGGAAAGGGAAATGGAGAGGGGGTAGAAAGAGAGAACGGGAGATGTAGAGCGAGAGTGGTGGCTCCAACAAGGCACAGCTGACAGTCTTAAAATAGACATTAAAATGTTTCTTTAAAAAGATTATGACTTCTTACTGCTAGCAGCAAAAACTGAAAAAATGACATTGCTGTTTAGAATTAATTGACTTCCTTGTGCGCAAAGAGAGATTGGATGTCGTCACGATAAGTGAACAGGGCAAAGAAGAGGATATAATATTTTTTTACGTTTCCAATGTACTGTACAAATCCAGAATAAAACTTCTCAAATGAGGGTTATAGTTTGGGAGCAGTGAGTGAGTTTGGTGTGTAGGCCTATTGAGTGGGTGTAGAGTGCGACCTGTGTGAGATGAGTGTTTTGGATGAGAAAGATACTGTACTGTATAGCCAAATGACCCTCATTAAAAGGGCATGCGTGCATGTGTGTGTGTCTGTATCCCTCGAAACATTCCATGCATGACTAGTCAAAACACACACTGCCCTTAAGAACAATCCAATTATAACCTCACGGGATATTGTTCTCTCTTCAGGAACGACCGCAGAGATAATGAAGGTAATGTAGAACAGTAATCTCTCTCTGCTCCATTACACTCATGTCCCCCAAAGTAGCACAGTGCTACATTAGCTTAGCATACAGAGCAACGGTAGCCATTTCCCACAGCCGCCACTTTAGCTTAGCGCACATCACATCTCCCACTGTCAATGCAGTTAGCAGTTAGTGACGCAACAACACCCGCACCAGTATGCTAGCAATCTAGGGTTGCTACATTGGGCTTCCCAATGGGAGATTGTTGAATATCTGGATGAAGTTGAAGAGGATTTTCATGATGAGCTCGGTCCAACTTGACAACCCTATAAAACTACAGCTGCATTCAACACATCGTCACCGATCCACCCCACTCTCTGGAGATGGTGTCAAGTGTGAATCAATGCTAGCCTCTGAACGCACCACTAAGGGAACAGCAGCAGACAAAAGGCTAGGACACACACACGAGCGCAAGTACACATGCGCAGACAGACACACACATATACAAACACACACTGGAGTTTGGTGTATATGGCGATAACATGTGTGACTTTCACCAAACTGGCAGTCAGGGTATCAGATGGTGTTAAAAGGGGAGGGTTCACACACACACACTCTCTTCCCACATTCATACACAACCTGACTGAATCCCATCCCCTTGTGTTTCCAGTGTGTGTGTGTGTATTAACCCTATCTCAAAACCTGAGCCCTAACCCGCCAGAATGAATGCCTAAACTTAAAATGTCCATAAAACGTCACATTTCGAAAGGGAGACTGAGTTCCTGTTGGTCACACACAAACACTCTACGATGTGAACATGTATTCAAAGAACCTGGGTTTGACATTTACCAGAGAATTCGCTTGAAGTCGCCCCCTCCCTCCACTAATTGCATTAGGCTAAAATTCTCTTTCTCTCTCTCATCAAGAGAGCATCCCTGATCATCCCTATTGCCACTGATCTGGCAGACTAACTTTTGATTTTTGCTTTTGATACTTAATTACATTACTTTTACTTGGTGACTTTCACTTTTACTTCAGTAATTTTCTAATTTTCTAATTTTCTTTTACTCAAGTATGACAATTGGGTGCTTTTTCTACCACTGCATGTTTCCTTCTCCCTGCACCTGCTTTTCCCCCTGTCTTTTATCATTTTAGTGTGCGTCCCAGAACAAACAAGCACAAGCAATTTACTTTTACTTCCTTTCACCTCCACCCGTGAGCGAGTGACTGAGTGTGTGTGTTTGTCTGTTCTCTTCAGGCCCTCCCCTGTAACAAGGCAAATATTATTTATAACTTAACCAATTTCAAATGGGAACAAATGAGTCATAGTGGGCAGAACAAGCAAGGAGGTGGGCATAGCCGAATTGCGTGTGAGCAATAACTCAATTCGCCTTCGCACTCCTTCAATACTACACCATTTTTTTTTTAAAGTTGGCCAAAGGGTAAAGTTTACAAAACTTACTCCACTCTGTTCGTAACATATTCTAGTTTTGGGAACAGAAAACTGTATTGGGATCAAACGTTTCTTTGATGAGAAAATCTGCAGAATGTCGGCCAAAATCCATCTCGTTCCATCTTCTCCCACTGCCGGCCACTGGGCTTCCTCTCACTACCATATTTGGTAGTGAGTAGAAAAGCCAAGCAGAGGCTTCACATTTATACATCCGGTGAAATATCTGTCTCATTGTTCTATCTGTGACCAAAGTGTAATGTAAACAAGGAGTATAACACACAGGAAGAGCTTTTACCATGTAATAACCATGAACACCGGTAACTTGTAGTCTGGATAGAAGTAGGTGAGAGGCCTTATCTGTTCACTGCACTACCAGACACCCACAACATACCCCAGTCACACATGGGCTTACCTTGCTATAGCCATATAAATATAGACCACATACACAGAGGGTATAAAAGGGAACAGAGGCAGAGAAGTGTAGAAGCGGATGAGTGTACCTACCACACACTATGGCCATGACTATACCCACACATGCATGCAAGTTTTTTTTAGACCAGGTTAAAAGTGCATATGAAACCAATCACATCATCAATATTAACACTAACCATAGGGAGAGAGATGGTTCTGGGGCTCTGTTCACAAATACGAAGAGACCCCACAGAGCAACACAATTAGACCAAACCAAATCATGAGAAAACAAAAAGATACTTGACATTGGAAATAATTATTAAAAAACAGAGCAAACTAGAATGCTATTTGGCCCTAAACAAGAGAGTAAACATTGGCAGAATACCTGACCACTGTGACTGACCCAAAATTAAGGAAAGCTTTGACTATGTAAAGACTAAGTGAGCGTAGCCTTGCTATTGAGAGAGCATAGCATAGCCTTGATACTGGCTCTCAAGAGAAGACAGGCTATGTGCACACTGCCCACAAAATAGAGGTGTAAAACTGAGCTGCACTTCCTAATCTCCCGCCAAATGTATGACCATATTAGATTGACATATTTCTTTCAGATCTTTTGAAAACAAATCAAATTCTGATAAACTCCCATATCTATTGGGTGAAATACCACAGTGTGCCATCACAACAGCAAGATTTGTGACGTATGTTTGAAACCTGACAGTGTTTTTATATACTTCTATTTTATTTTGGCTCCTGCAGCTCTGTTGGGCTTAGTTGCTCTGAGCACTGCTGTCTGTCCTGAGATCCTGCCTGATTCAGCATAGGGGGAGAGACACGAAAGCCCAGCTACTGGGGAATCCACGCCCGCCTACGTTTTATTTTTCTTCCACCCCATTTGCCGGACGCCACTCTGGCCTGGTGGAAGTTTTGCCACCGTGTCGGCTCTCCACAGCCGACTGGCCGGTGCTCAGCAGGGTTCCATCCCCGATTGGGTCTCGCCCTTCCCTGGAGAAGGAGCTGTTCTCGACCCAACCAACCAGCCATGGAGGTACGTCACTCGCCGTGGAAGTCGAAGAAAGCATCCTCTGGCAATGGAGGTCTCCATGGAGATGTTGAACCCAGATCTGACATAGACCAGAAACAGCTTTGCCGCCCTGGGTCCAGAGGTTCCGGCGCCTTCTTCCTTGGGGGCTTCCCATTCAAGATCAGATCCGGAGGTGCCTGCGTCTACGTCCTCGGTTCTGTCTCCCTCTCCGGTGGCTTCAACCTCGGGTTCAGATCCTCGGAGCTCCCAGCCTCATCAGACCGTGAGGCTACCTGAGACACAGGCCCATTCAACATCACCAGCTGTCATCATAGGCAGCTCTATGGTGAGAAACATCTCGGTTCCCTGTGCTACCCAGGAGCACGAGTACAGGACATAACAAGGCTGCTTCTGACTGTTCTACGACAGATGCCAGGAGCTGAAACTGCCGTAGTCCATGTGGGGTCAAACAACAGCAGGAGGGCTAACTCTGAACATTTGAAAAAGGATTTTAAAGAACTGATTTTAGCATTCAAAGTACCCAGTAACCAGTGCCTGCAACCTGGTTCAGCTTGTCAGTCAACCTACCAGGGTAGTTGGTAACAGCACAGGAATGAAATCATCAACATGTATTGATCCCATCTTTACTAATGCTGCAGAAATTTGCTTTAAAGCAGTATTCAAATATATAGGATGTAGGGATCACAATATAATAGGCATATCTAGGAAAACTAAAGATCCAAAGGCTGGGCCTAATATAGTGAGTATATAAGAGGTCATACAATAATTTTTGTGGTGATTCATATGTTGATGATGTAAATAATATTTGCTGGTCTGTGGTGTGCAATGAGGAGCAACCAGATGCTGCACTTGACACATTTATGAAATTGCTTATTCCAGTTACTAATAAGCACGCACCCATTAAGCAAATGACTGTAAAAACTGTTAAATCCCCTTGGATTGATGAGGAATTGAAAAATTGTGTGGTTGAGAGGGATGAGGCAAAAGGTTTGGCAAGTAAGACTGGTAGCCCAACTGATTGGCAAACATATTGAAAATTAAGAAATCATGTGAATAAACTAAAGAAAAATAAACTATACTATGAAACAAAGATAAATTATATAAAGAATGATAGTAAAAAGCTTTGGGGCACTCAAATAAATAAAGCCAACTCGGCTCCATCATTTATTGAATCAGATGGCTCATTCATCACAAAGCCCACTGATATTGCCAACTACTTTAATTACTTTTCCATTGGCAAAATAAGTAAACTTAGGGATGACATGCCAGCAACAAATGCTGACATTACACATCCAAGTATATCGGATCAAATTATGAAAGACAAAAATATTGCTTTTGAATTCCGTAAAGTCAGTGTGGAAGAGGTGAACAATTATTGTTGTCTATCAACAATGACAAGCCACCGGGGTCTGACAATCTGGATGGAACATTACTGAGGATAATAGCAGACAATATTGCCACATCTTCAATTTAAGCCTACTAGAAAGTGTGTGCCCTCAAGTCTGGAGGGAGGATAAAGTCATTCCGCTACCCAAGAATAGTAAAGCCCCCTTTACTGGCTCAAATAGCCGACCAATCAGTCTGAACCACTGGCACACAGTTCAGACACCCATGCATACCCCACAAGATATGCCACCAGAGGTCTCTTCACAGTCCACAAGTCCAGAACAGACTATGGGAGGCGCACAGTACTACATAGAGCCATGACTACATGGAACTCTATTCCAGATCAGGTAACTGATGCAAGCAGTAAAATTAGATTTAAAAAACAGAAAAAAAAACGTTATGGAACAGCGGGGACTGTGAAGCAACACAAACAGAGGCACAGACACATGCATACACACACACACACACACACACTAACATACGCAATATACACACACACACATGGATTTAGTACTGTAGATATGTGGCAGTGGTGGAGTAGGGGCCTGTTGTGAAATCTGTGAATGTTTTGTAATGTTTTTAAAACTGTATAAACTGCCTTAATTTTGCTGGACCCCAGGAAGAGTAGCTGCTGCCTACAAATACAAAAAGGGCAGCCAGTGAAGAACAAACACCATATTTATTTTTTCCACCTTTTGTACGTTAACTATTTGCACATCGTTACAACACTGTATATAGCTATAATATGACGTTTGGAATGTCTCTATTCCTTCGGAACTTTTGTGTGTAATGTTTACTGTTTATTTGTCATTGTATATTTCACTTTTGTTCATTATCGATTTCACATGCTTTGTCTATGTAAACATATGTTTCCCATGCCAATAAAGCCCTTTGGATTGAATTGAATGAGAGAGCGGCAAAGAGAGGAAAGTTCATGTCTTTAAGCCTTACCTTGCCTCTCCATCCCATCCTTTGTCTCTCCTCCCCTTTCTTCCTGCCTCACTCTGCCTCTCTCTCACTCTGCCTCTCTCTCACATCTTACCTCCCCTCACTCTACGTCACCCTGCATCCCTTCATGTGTACCCCTGCCTATGTTCTTCTCTGTTTTGCTCTTTGCACAGAATGTCAGTCCAAATAGGGACTATAGAGACAACCAAGCATACAACCTCAGTCATCACATCTACACACACACACACACACACACACACACACACACACACACACACACACACACACACACACACACACACACACACACACACACACACACGCAGAAAGCAGCTGCTCCCCCTGACCTTCCTGAAATATTTAACTGTTTCTCGTTCCTCAATTCAGCTTTTGACTTTGTCCTGACTCGGCATCCCCCGCCTGGCCTGTGTAGTCAAAGAAGAATTTCCCTGTGGCTGCTCTCTTCAGCCACGCTGCCATCCTTCATGCCACTTCAGGAAAATGGCATTAAAATCGTATTTGGGGTTCACAGGAGAGAGAGAGGGAGGGTGATGAAGAGAGAAAGAAAGGGAAAAAGAGAGAATAGGGACAAAATAAGAGAATCACAGGGAGGGAGAGGGAGAGATTAGGGAGGGAGAAAAGAAATCACAAGCAGTCCGGCAGTGAACAGACTTTTACAAACTCATGGGCAAGAGGGGCAGACAAATATCTTCGGGTGTGGTGGAATGGGATGAGGTTGGATGATGCTGCACGACTAGCGGTCGGTGCCGTTTAAGATGAGGGAGGATGATTTAAAAAAAATTATATGAGCATGGCCTTAATTCTATCACAACATATTGGATGAATGTCATTCATATTCCATTCACCCAGCTCAATGTAACATTGATAGGTTTAGGCTACTACGTGATAGTCAAATTTTCCCTGTACCCATTATGAATTAAAAGTTGAAAAAGTAGGTGCACAGGTAGAGACAATTTTGAGTAATCAATACCGCCATTCAATACCGCCTTGCACACTCTTGCCTGCATCTAGCTGAAAGCAGTTTAGCAGTTACACCGGCGGGCCCCGGTGGCAATAAATTAATAAAACCAAAAGCTTACCTTGACTTGGAAGAGTTCTAATGTTGGATAGCCATAGCTAGCTAACATAGCATCCCTCTCTGTCTGAGTAGGCTAAAATAGCAAGCTGCATTTGCTAGCTAAGTAAAAAAAAATCTAAGTAAACTCTCCTTAATTTTGGAAGGAATGTATTTGTTCAAAACTGTTCAACTATTGTCTTTCTCTCTCTTTGAGTGAACTACTCACCACATGTGATGCACTGCAGTGCTAGCTAGCTGTAGCTTATGCTTTCAGTACATTCCTGATCCTTTGATTAGGTGGACAACAAGTCAGTTCATGCTGCAAGAGCTCTGATAGGTTGTAGGACGTTATAATTACTGTGTAAGTCTATGGAAGGGGTTGAGAACCATGAGCCTCCTAGGTTTTCTATTGAAGTCAATGTACACAGAGGACAGAAGCTAAATGTCCTCCGGCTTCACCATGGTGCTACCCTACAGAGTGCTGCTGAGGCAACTGTAGACCTTCATTGTAAAACAGTGTGTTTTAGTCAATTATTTGGTGACGTGAAAACATTTAGTATAGCTTTATCTAAAAAATAATAACTTGAACTATTTCAATTTTTATGAAACTCACTGAAATTCCCTTCCTCCTCTGAGGAGCCTCCACTGTGCTGCACCAAAATATAGTCCTGAATTATTTGTTATTTATTCATTTACCCTTATAGAATCTCTGCTGAGGAGGCTTTTTGCCATTG
This sequence comes from Salvelinus alpinus, assembly GCF_045679555.1. Lineage (NCBI taxonomy): Eukaryota > Metazoa > Chordata > Actinopteri > Salmoniformes > Salmonidae > Salvelinus > Salvelinus alpinus. The sequence goes on from NC_092090.1 coordinate 48,356,002, forward strand.
GGGGTTTTCTGTTTGAGAGTGCTGGAATCTAAACTTACAGTGCATTCGGAAAGTATTCAGAAATGTTCACATTTTCCACATTTTGTTACGTTACAGACTTATTCTAAAATGGATTAAAAACTATTTAAAATCCTCAATCTACACACAATACCCCATAATGACAAAGCGAAATCAGGTTTCTGGAAGTTTTAGCAAATTTATTTAATAAAAGGAAAAAAAGTATTCAGACCCTTTGCTATGAGACTCAAAATTAAGCTCAGGTGCATCCTGAATCCATTGATCACCCTTTGCTATGAGACTCTACAACTTGATTGGAGTCCACCTGTGGTAAATTCAATTGACTGGACATGGTTTTAAAAGGCACACACCTGTCTATGTTAAGTCCCACAGTTTACAGTGCATGTCAGAGCAAAAACCAAGCCATGAGGTTGAAGGAATTGTCAGAGGTTTGGAACCACCAAGACTCTTCCTAGAGCTGGCCGCCCAGCCAAACTGAGCAATCGGGGGAGAATGGCCTTGGTCAGGGAGGTGACCAAGACCCCGAAGGTCCCTCTGACAGAACTCCAGAGTTTCTCTGTGGAGATGGGATAACCTTCCAGAAGGACAACCATCTCTGCAGTACTCGATCAATCAGGCCTTTATGGTAGAGTGGCCAGGCTGAAGCCACTCCTCAGTAAAAGGCACATGACAGCCCGCTTGGAGTTTGCGAAAAAGGCACCTAAAGGACTCTCAGACCATGAGAAACTTCATTATCTGGTCGGATGAAACCAAGAATGAACTCTTTGGCCTAAATGCCAAGCGTCACGTCTGGAAGAAACCTGGCACCATCCCTACGGTGAAGCATGGTGGCAGCATCATACTGTGGGGATGTTTTTCAGCGGCAGGGACTGGGAGACTAGTCAGGATCAAGGGAAAGATGAACGGAGAAAAGTACAGAGATATCCTTGATGAAAGCCTGCGCTAGAGCGCTCAGGACCTCAGACTGGGTTGAAGGTTCACCTTCAATACAGGACAACGACCCTAAGCACACAGCCAAGACAACGCAGGAGCGGCTTGGGACAAGTCTCTGAATGTCCTTGAGTGGCCCAGCCAGAGCTAACATCTCTGGAGAGACCTGAAAATAGCTGTGCAGCGACGTTCGCCATCCAACCTGACAGTTCTTGAGAGGATCTGCAGAGAAGAATGAGAGAGACTCTCCAAATACAGGTGTGCCAAGCTTGTAACGTCATATCCAAGAAGACTCGAGACTGTAGTTGCTGCCAAAGGTGCTTCAATGAAGTACTGAGTAAAGGGTCTGAATACTTATGTAAATGTTATATTTCAGTTTTTTATCATTAATACATTCGCAAAAATGTCTAAAAATCTGTTTTTGCTTTGTCATTATGGGGTATTGTGTGTAGATTGATGATGAAAAAATATATATATTTATACACATTTTAGAACAAGGCTGTAACATAAGAAAATGTGGGAAAAGTCAAGGGGTCTGAATACTTTCCAAATGCACGGTAGATGGGCTTCACATACAGAGACAGAAGGGCCCTGTTTCGCTCAGTCGGATGCATTCTCCAGTGAGATACATTCAGCCCTATGCGAACTGAATGGAACTTATGAAGCACAGAGACAAAAGATACATCTATTTTTTAGCAATATATCAATTTTTGAGCCCCAAAGTTTAATTTCGCCAGTAATCCAAGACTTGGTCAACACCGAGTACACATGTATCTGACACCAATGTACAAATTTATCGGTGATATTGACTCGGTCTCGGATAGTGAGGACTCGTAATTTCTCCAGAGACCAGCTGAGTAAAAAACTCATAATTATCAGCTTCCATTCTGTCAGCGCATAAAACCGCTTCACCAGTCCAAATATATACACTCCTTTCTTTAAACATTAGTACCTTAACAGCCTTATCTATTATAGACATGTTTGCGCAGTGGCGAACCTATAGGCCTTCAGAGTGTGACAGGTTTGTGATTCTGAAAGGACAGAAACCGCAATACCAGCGCACTCATGTAGGAGAGCATGTAGGAGAGTGCACTTTTTGTAAAACACAAAGGCCAGTGTTCCAGCACAATATCATCTTCAGGGAGCAAGAATGTGCCGCTCTGAACTGGTTCTGGCATGGAGCAGCTCACAGAAGAATGACATCGGTAGCCGGTAGGGTAGAAAATACGTTTCAATTGAAGATATCTACCAGCAGGGGCACAACTTTCACTGGGACATGTCCCCCCCACATTCTGAAATTGCATTTTTGCCCCCTCCAGTTTACAAAACGAGGCAATGGTGTGCTTTAGGACCATGCGGATGCCTCTGAGCGGTCAGATAGTCAGAAAAACACTTCAAACAGCCTGAAAAAAAAAAAGCTTCTAAAACCAAAGTTTTGCCCCTGTCTACCATTAAATACTAACTAAGGCAATAATGGGTACGCAAACCAGTTATTGAAAAAATGTAGTCTGAAGTGTTGTTTACTAGGCTATTTGTGATGTGCAATTGTCGTCATGCACTATTTGCATCAGGGGCGTACACATGGATGGGGCCTGGGTGGACACAAGCCCACCCAATCAGATTGATGTGTTTTAAGCATTGTTGTGGACTTAATACATCTAATTCTGTAATTAGATTCTGTAATTTCGTCTATAAAAAAAAGGTGTGATTTTGAGAGTGGAAATCTGAAAAATCTATAGGAAAACAGGATTCTTTACACAGGGTGCCTTTGCTTCATTGGGTGGGCCGTTTAGGAACTTTTTGGCAAAATTAGAGTATACTGACTTCTCCAGGCACCTCTACACCATTGCACAGGGCCGATGGAAAGACAGCAGTCACACACAGTATGATGTTAAAGGATAAGCAGTCCATAAACTCGGACATAATAAGCCAGTAGGTCCCAATCATAAGAATACAAAAACACAACCATTAAGCATTTCCCAATTGAAATGTACAACTATTACTTCCCATTGCAAAAAACATTTCACATTCAGCACACAAAGTAACCTGTGATCTAAAGTTTAATGTGTAAGTGACAGCGTTTTAACTACTTTGCAGATATGAAAAATCTGACACTCATAAAATCAGTCAAAAGTATCAAATACCCAAATATGTTATGTTACAAAACCAACTTCGTAATATGTAAAAAAAAGTTATATTTGACTCAACATTCCATGATTTTCATTTAATTTAATTTTTATTTCACCTTTTATTTAACCAGGTAAGCTAGTTGAGAACAAGTTCCCATTTACAACTGCAACCTGGCCAAGATAAAGCAAAGCAGTGCGACACAAACAAGAACACAGAGTTACACATGGAATAAACAAGCATACAGTCAAAAACACAATAGAAAAAAAGAAAGTCTATATACAGTGTGTGCAAATGGCGGGAGGAGGTAAGGCAATAAATAGGCCATAGTAGGGAAGTAATTCAAGTTTAGCATATTAACACTGAAGTGATAGATGAGCAGATGATGACGTGCAAGTAGAAATACTGGTGTGCAAAAGAGCAGAAGAGTAAATAAAAACAATATGGGGATGAGGTAGGTAGATTGGGTTGGCTATTTACAGATGGGCTATGTACAGCTGCAACGATCGGTTAGCTGCTCAGATAGCTGATGTTTAAAGTTAGTGAGGGAAATATAAGTCTCCAGCTTCAGTGATTTTTGCAATTCGTTCCAGTCATTGGCAGCAGAGAACTGGAAGGAAAGGCGGCCAAACGAGGTGTTGGCTTTGGGGACGACCAGTGAGATATACCTGCTGGAGCGCGTGCTACGGGTGGGTGTTGTTATCGTGACCAGTGAGCTGAGATAAGGCGGAGCTTTACCTAGCAAAGACTTATAGATGACCTGGAGCCAGTGCGTCTGGCGACGAGTATGTAGCGAGGGCCGACTAGAGCATACAGGTCGCAGTGGTGGGTGGTATAAGGGGCTTTGGTGACAAAACGGATGGCACTGTGATAGACTGCATCCAGTTTGCTGAGTAGAGTATTGGAAGCTATTTTGTAAATGACATCGCCGAGGTCGAGGATCGGTAGGATAGTCAGTTTTACAAGGGTATGTTTGGAGGCGTGAGTGAAGGAGGCTTTGCTGCGAAATAGGACGCAAATTCTAGATTTAATTTTGGATTGGAGATGTTTAATATGAGTCTGGAAGGAGAGTTTACAGTCTAGCCAGACACCTAGGTATTTGTAGTTGTCGAAATATTCTAGGTCAGAACGGTCCAGAGTAGTGATGCTAGTCGGGCGGGCAGGTGCGGGCAGCGAACGGTTGAAAAGCATGCATTTAGTTTTACTAGCCTTTAAGAGCAGTTGGAGGCCACAGAAGGAGTGTTGTATGGCATTGAAGCTCGTTTGGAGATTAGTTAACACAGTGTCCAAAGAGGGGCCAGATGTATACAGAATGGTATCGTCTGCGTAGAGGTGGATCAGGGAATCACCCGCAGCAAGAGCAACATCGTTGATATATACAGAGAAAAGAGTTGGCCTGAGAATTGAACCCTGTGGTACCCTCATAGAGACTGCCAGAGGTCCGGACAACAGGCCCTCCGATTGATGTACACTAATGCCCTGGATACATTAATACGTGGTAAATTGCCACGTGCTGCTCTTGTATGGTCTGGTTATTAAATGGGTAAACAGTTTAATCCATTCTCCATTTCATGAATTTATTCACAGGTAAATAATAATATGCTCTAAACTGCTCTGGTGATAAACAAACTTTGCTGCCCTGTTTCCATTCGTCCACAAGGCTGGGAGACCCTATTCAAGTAAGTAAATACATTTTGAAATGTAAAAAAAACTATGTATTATTAACTTACTAGCTACAGTGCAGGCTAATTCAAATGAGCTGCTAACTTAGCTAGGTAGCTATCTAGCCAACTTTACATACTGTATAGCTAGCTAGCTAAGTGAATTAAATATCACCAGCTACCTAACTTCATATTAGCTAGCTATTGCATTTGTAGATAGCTAGCTCACAGCCATGGAGGAGGGTGAAACGATAGCAGCCCCAACTGTCAAAGTGAGAGTGTAGGCTATTCTGGATAGGGCTGGTACTTTATGTAGTTCCAGTCCCTAGAAGTGAGGACAGAGATACTAGTAACATAATATAAGTGCTGTCTATTTTGAGTATAATGAAGTCTGTTTCTTGTGATGTTTCCTGTACTCAGATACAGAAAGTCTGTCTGCAGATGAAGAGGTCCCAATGAAGTGCAGTGGTTCTCAGTCCTGGTCCTGGGGACTCAAAGGGGTGCACATTTTTGTTTTAGCACTTCACAGCTGATTCAAATGATCAACTCATCATCAAGCTTCAAGTGGAATTTACTGTATGTATTCATTTGTGATACTATCCTTGATATGATCCTGCTGTTGTCACATGCTTCGCATGCACATGTGTGCACATACGTCTAGCTATCCGACGTTATCACGATCTGTTACAAGAGATATTATACTTCAGTAATCCACAACGAACTGATGGAAAAGTCAAAAAATGACATTATCTTCCATATTCCTACAGATACCTTGCAACTGGAGATTCCTTCAAAACGAGGGCACTGCAAGGTTGGGTGACCAGGGCCATCTGGGACTGCCTCCTGGAGGAATTCAGGTGTGTGAAAGCTACCTGTGTCCTGCATATCTTCATTAGGATGGACAGAAGGACCAGGAGGGGATCTGCAGCTCGCCGCCATGTGCCAGAGGAGAGGTCTGCTGCTCTGCAGGATGTTTCAAGTATCGGGGCTAACATCGCAGCACGGGACGCAATCCATGTGCAGGAGATGTTCACCTCCTACTTCTTCGAAGAGGGTGCTGTACCCTGGCAACACCATAGACTACACTATACACAACCAACGTCTATCTTTTTTAAGAGCTACCCACATTGCAATATTGCTACCCACAGTTTTTCAATTCCCAGTTTCTCTCCCTTTGATTTCTACTTACAGGCTTTTTTAAGAGTCACCCATATTGAAAAAATGTAGAACAATTAGACATCAATCTGATTGATAGATTATGTTTTGCAGTAAGCAGGCTCAAGTGTATTACTGTGGCTCCTTCCACCTTCAAACAATAGGCAAGAGGGCCAACCATGGAGAATAGTAAGACACTTCATTATTTCTATAACTACGTGATATTGTTTGTCCTCGTGTGTCTGTGTATGTTTTTCAGTATAAAGTACTCTGCAGCCACTTAGTGTGGACACCGGGTAAGGCCACACACACAGATTCCTGTTGAACACTGTCTCTTTAACTACCTGATTTTCTTAATAACAGTCTCCCCCTTCACTTTATCCCTCTCCCCTCTTCTCCCTAAATCCTCTAGGTTATATCAGCTGTGTCGGTGAACCATTCCCGCATCTGAACTGGCTACATAGAGAGCACAGCATGATCAGAGGTGAGAGGTCACTTGGTCGGGTCAACAGGAAGTCTTATTCAAGAGATGCTTTACATTGAAATACAGATAGAGATGGAGTAGTCCAAGAGTTAATGATCCAAGGTCAGTTTTGTATTTCACCCCCTGATGATTAAGATGAATGACAGTGCTAGAATTTAAAAAAACGCAAGGCTTAATCATGCTGTCTCTCTCCATCTGTCTCTTGTCTGCAGGTATGTTTTTATGTGAGAGAGGATGCCAAACTCAGACCCGTCATCGCACCTCCTCCGCTCTTAAGATAACCTTCGGGCCACCAGGGAGCCCAAGGCTGGTTAGGAGTCACAGCTAGAGATACTATTATGTAATTGTGATGAACTGAGAGAATATTAAGTTTAGTAGCACTGTAATTCATTAATCATATGCTGTCTTCCCTGCTCCTCTGTTCTTACCTCTTTCCCTTTGTATTTTACACTCCCTCACACCTCTCTTCCCACCTCTTTCTTCCTCCATTTTTATAATGGACACCAGATGTGCATTGAAGTACAGATTGAACTTATATTTATAATATAATTATACAATTATAATATTTATAATGCATGCATTATGCATTTATAACACTTGGATAATGAACTTCTTTCAATAAAGCTGTTCACATTCTCTACTGGTTGAAATTAACTTCTTTGGGATAGGAGGGCGCTGTTTTCACTTTGTAAAAAATCGTTCCCAAATTAAACTGCCTCGTACTCAATTCTTGCTCGTACAATATGCATATTATTATTACTATTGGATAGAAAACACTCTCAAGTTTCTAAAACCGTTTGAATTATATCTGTGAGTAAAACAGAACTCATTTTGCAGCAAACTTCCAAAAGGAAGTGAAAAATCTGAAATCGAGGCTCTGTTCCAGGGCCTTCCTATTAATTTGCTTGAAATCTATGGATATACATGCACTTCATACGCCTTCCACTAGATGTCAACAGGCAGTGAGAGGTGAAATGGGGTGTATAGCTTGATCTGAGGTCAAACGAGAGCTCTTGGAATGACATGACCCCAAATTTCCTTTGTTCAGCAAGGCGCGGGAAGGACATCAGCATTGGCTTCTGAAAAGCTTTCGTTATAGACGGCTAATATCTCCGGCTTTGATTTTATTTGATAAATCTGATAATATCATCGTAAAGTATGTTTTTTCAATATAGTTTTATGAGATTATTGAAAGTTTATCGGGAGTTTGGGCTTTTTCCGTTCTCTGCGTTTGGTGACGATGGACAGCTTCGCGCCACTTGGCTAGCTTTGGTTGCTAATTCGACAGGATAAGAGGACATTCTAAAACCAAACAACGATTGTTCTGGACAAAGGACCCCTTGTACAAGATTCTGATGGAAGCTCAGCAAAAGTAGGAACCATTTATGATGTTATTTCGTATTTCTGTGGAAAATGTTTAGTATTATTTTCCGCCCTCATTGCAGGCGCTGTCTCGCTATAACGTAAGCTGTATGTCGTACTAAAGTTATTTTTGAATTCTAACACGGCGATTGCATTAAGAACTAGTGTATCTTTCATTTGCTATCCAACATGTATTTTTTAGTAAAGTTTATGATGAGTTATTTGGTCAGATTAGGTGAGTGTCAGAAATATATCCGGAGATTCTGGGAAAAAGTTGCTACGTTTTCACAATGTATAACCACGGATTTCAGCTCTAAATATCCACATTTCCGAACAAACCATATATGTATTGTGTAATATGATGTTATAGGACTGTCATCTGATGAAGATTGTGAAGGTTAGTGAATAAATTTATATCTTTTGCTGGTCTTTTCGCTATCGCTACCTTTGCGTTGAATGAATGCGGTTGTGTGGTTGTAAATCTATAGATGGGTTAACGTCACAGAAACGATGTGCACGCTTCAATGGGGCAGAAGTCTGTGAGTTGATGTGGTTCTGGGCGGCCAGATGGCTACTAGGGCGGAAAATTGCAAAATTATGTCATAATGCTATTATTGCGTCAAATGGTTGTTTTATGCAACAGAATAAGGGGTTGTTAGAACGCTCATCTGTGTGTGTTCTACTAAGGATGGGCCTCTGGGAGATAACACTGACAGGAGATTTATGCTGTCTTTTGGGTGATAAAACCTAAAGAGACCGCATCCCAGAGTTAATGTTGCTGTTCTATATGGTACCAGGGAGAGATGACCCCAGGGTCAAACCCTGGTCTGTGCAATGAAAGATAACTGTTGACACAGCAGGCACTGTCTGCTGTGAATTATAAGTGTCTTTCATACAAATCTTAACCTTGTGACCCATTCTATACATCTGTTGCTCGTCATGTAGGTTGAAAGGGGTGTATCTTGGCTATAAAATCCCTCTGTACTTTTGTCTCGGGGCTCTCAACGAATCGTCTGAGCGTGATTCGTCGGCCCGCCATCATTATCGTATAGCACTCAATCGATTCACTTTATATGTGTGCGTTGTATTGACTTGCTCCTTTATTAATAAGTGATTAAAGATTTAGTTTAAGTATAACTCTGACCTGTGTGATAAGTTTGTCTCTCCTCATTTGATAGTAAAGACATTAACCACCACACTACCAACAATGACAAGAAACTTCCATGTGGGGAATCGTAAGTGACTAATTTCAGATAGTTTCTTCTTGTTCTTGATACCACGTCTTGCTTTGACTGATTTCATGTCAATGCTAACAGGGCTAGCTAGCTAACCAACAACTGTAAAGATGCATTTGAAAGCCATGTTGTCAACAATCTAAGCCAACCCCGTTTGTTTTGCCCCATATTTGCTCACATGTCGGTTTTGTTGCTAAACAACCAACCCCTCTATGGCAGCATCCAAGGGGGCTTGAATTGCCTAGCTCTAACGTAGATTCTGCGGTGACGTAGTGTCCCCATGAGTGACAGAACCCCGAGACAATCAGAGCCCAACCATTGAAGATGTCACTCCCTGACCATAGAGAGCCCTCGGTTCTCTATGGTGTTAAGGTCAGAGCGTGACTGGGGGGTTATCTAGTTTATAGATTTCTAGGTTGGTGGTTTGTGTGGTTCCCAATTACAAGCAGCTGGTAATCGTTGCCTCTAATTGGGGATCATATTTAGGTAGGCTTTTTCCCCATCTGCATTTGTGGGATATTGTTTGCGTTAGTGTGTTAGAGCACTACGTCGTCACGGTCTTTGCAAGTGTTGTTATTTTGTTTCTAGTTTCACTTTGTAATTAAAGATGTGGAACTCAATACACGCTGCGCCTTGGTCCGATCATTTTCAAGAACGTGACAGAAGATTAACAACGCCTACGCACTGTGCTTTCACTGGCTGGCCCTAGGCTGAAGCATCTGCATTTTGGAGCTGCCTTATTCAAATCAAGTTTATTTTATTTTATATAGCCCTTCGTACATCAGCTAATATCTCGAAGTGCTGTACAGAAACCCAGCCTAAAACCCCAAACAGCAAGCAATGCAGGTGTAGAAGCACGGCGGCTAGGAAAAACTCCCTAGAAAGGCCAAAACCTAGGAAGAAACCTAGAGAGGAACCAGGCAAGAGAAAGAGACCAAGTTTGTATTGTATAATTATTTATTTATTTTTACATTATGTGGTATAATGATGTGTGACACAAATTAATGCCAGAATCTTTGCGCGACCTCCGGAGGTTGAGATGTGATCATTTTGCAAGTTTACATAACAGTGTTGTCTCTCAAGAATCGATACCTCTCTATAACCTCTCGAAAATGTCCCTTTGCTATCGTCAATGTGAAAATGGTCAGTCGGAGAGAACTGGAACTGTGCTATCTCTGGGTCTGAATAGGTCATGTTCTCCCTTTGAGAATGTATTGTGGCACAGACTCACCCCCGGAATGTTCTGACTGAAATTGAAACAGAGCTCCAGAGACAGTTGAGAGGATGTCTCCATTTTAAGGTTCTTAGGTTCCTTGTTAAATATAGGCGATGAATAAGTGGCGTAGATCATCTCTAGAGATATAGCGAGGGAGAGAGAGCAGATTTAGATATATGAACAGGTGGACAGCTTTGAGACCGTAACACTTATTCCTGTGTGGCAAGAAAGTGCATACTGTACATGCACGCAAGCACACACATGGGCATGCACACACACACGCACCCTCTCAAACAGCTACATCACAAACTGCCACACACAACACGGTGGCTCAGAATAGACATGCCAGTCAAAAAACAGACACGAAGAGAACATAGATCAAGGATTCTTGATTAAAGGAAAAATCCATCCATAACCACTAATTCATTCATCAATTAATTTACAGTGTTAAATAACACGAATGTGAGAATATTGTTTGTGAACAAATGTTTCATTTTGTCATTTTGCCTGTTGACATCTAGTGGAAGGCGTATGAAGTGCATGCATATCGATAAATATAAGGCAATTGTATAGGCAGGCCCTGAAACAGAGCCTCGTTTTCAGATTTTTCACTTCCTGTATGGAAGTTTGCTGCAAAATGAGTTCTGTTTTACTCACAGATATAATTCAAACAGTTTTAGAAACTTGAGAGTGTTTTCTATCCAATAGTAATAATAATATGCATATTGTATGATCTAGAATAGAGTACGAGGCAGTTTAATTTGGGCACGATTTTTTCCAAAGTGAAAACAGCGCTCCCCTATTGACAAGAAGTTTTAATGTGTTTGAGCCAATCAGTTGTGTTGTGGCAGGGTATGGCGGGGTATACAGATGAAAGCCCTATTTGGTAAAAGTCCATATTATGGCAATAACAGATCAAATAAGCAAAGAGAAATGAAAGTCCATCATTACTTTAAGACATGAAGATCAGTCAATCCAGAAAATGTCAATAACTTTGAAAGTTTCTTCAATTGCAGTCACAAAACCATCAAGCGCTATAATGAAACTGGCGCTCATGAGGACCACCACAGGAAAGGAAGACCCAGAGTTATCTGCTGCAGAGGATAAGTTCATTAGAGTTACCAGCCTCTGCAGCCCAAATAAATGCTTCACAGATTTCAAGTAACAGACAGATCTCAACATCAACTGTTCAGAGGAGACTGCATGAATAAGGCCTTCACGGACTAAGTGTTGCAAAGAAACCATTACTAAAGGACACCAATAATAATAAGAGAATTGCTTGGGCCAAGAAACATGATCAATGGACATTAGACCAGTGGAAATGTGTCCTTTGATCTGATGAGTCCAAATTTGAGATGTTTGGTTCCAACCGCCATGTCTTTGTGAGACGCAGAGCAGATGAGCAGATGATCTCTGCATGTGTGGTTCCCACTGTGAAGCATGGAGGAGGAGGTGTGACGGTGGGGGTGCTTTGCTCTTGACACTGTGATTTATTTAGAATTCAAGGCACACTTAACCAGTATGGCTACCACAGCATTCTGCAGTGATACGCCATCCCATCTGGTTTGCACTTAGTGGGACTTTCATTTGTTTTTCAACAGGACCCAAAACACACCTCCAGACTGTAAGGTCTATTTGACCAAGAAGGAGAGTGATGGAGTGCTGCATTAGATGACCTGGCCTCCACAATCACCCGACCTCAACCCAATTGAGATGGTCTGGGATGAGTTGGAGCGCTGTGTGAAGGAAAAGCAGCCAACAAGTGCTCAGAATATGTGGGAACTCCTTCAAGACTGTTGGAAAAGCATTCCAGGTGAAGCTAGTTGAGAGAATGCTAAGAGTGTGCAAAGCTGTCATCAAGGCAAAGGGTGACTACTTCGAAGAATCTAAAATATATTTTGATCTATTTAACACTTTCTTGGTTACTACATGATTCCATATGTGTTATTTCATAGTTTTGATGTCTTTACTATTGTTCTACAATGTAGAAAATAGTAAAAATAATGAACAACTCTTGAATGAGTAGGTGTGTCCAAACTTTTGACTGGTACTGTATATGATAGAGGTTTTCGTGATCTAAAAGTCGTATTCCTATTAACCTCCAGTATAGAGAGTGGCTTTATCGCAATGCTACGTCATACCGGCCGGATTTCTGCCTGCTTGAAAGGCAATAGCTCAGATACTTATGAAAACATGACACTGGGAATCGATACAGCATCCCTTAGAGATGCACAAAAACAATATAACATTCAAAATGGGCGAACCTTTAAACAAACATGGAGGGAGGGTACAGGGAGGTCGGGAACACAGCCAGCTGACAAAGCATCTCCCTCTGGATTTGCAGATCTACAAACTGGGTCACAGTTAAACAGAGCGGCAATACAAAGTCATGTCATTAGGAACTCCAACCCAGTCTATATTGTACTACACAGATCACAACACTTCAAAACAATAAATAGCAGCTTGGGGTATAGAGGAATCAGTGTTATTTTTCTGCTATGTAACTGTAATGATGTAAGAATGCACTGTACAACAAAAAAAGTTATCTGTTGTGTCACATTATACTGTAATTACCTAAAAAAAGATATGTACTGGGCCATATTGAGAAGAAGATACTGTCTCTCGAGTGGCACAGTGGTTGGTCTAAGGCACTGCATCTCAGTGCTAGAGGCATCACTACAAACACCCTGGTTTCGAATCCAGGCTGTATCACAACTGGCTGTGATTGGGAGTCCCATAGGGCATCACACAATTTGCCCAGCGTCGTCCGGGTTTAGCCGGTGGATGATGTCATTGTAAATAAGAATTTTTACTTATTAAATGACTTGCCTAGTTAAATAAAGGTTACACTATTGGGGCAGCTGCTACAGACACAATCGCTTAAACAACGGTACAGGAGTATTTACTGTATATGTAAAGCACCTATCAGCCTATTCAGGCATGTAGAGCTATTAGTGGCTAATTAGCAAATAAATAGTTATGCATATGTTATATAGCCCAGGGGGAAGAGAGGATAAATAAGGTGTCAGTTACCTATTCAGAACAGAATTATCCCCTACTCTAAGAGACTAGCTAACATTAGTGTCGTGGATTAAATGAACTGAATAACATACGGTAGTTGTCTTCAGCCACATGCATGTCTCTGCAGTTTTATAACCCTGACTCACCTATAGTGTTCAGCATAACATGTACTGTGAGTAAGTGCTGCCCATCCCTTCGGAGCACGATAGTGGGCCTAAGGAGGGACAACACCTCTACAGGTCTCACACACATGCATGCACGTGCACAAACACACCCCGACCCCTGTCTGCCTGACGGAACCTTTCCCCTTCACCATCTCAATATGAAAAGGGCAGGATGAGTGGGCACATGTTGGACAGGGGCCTTTATACCAACCATCCTGCCCAGTCTCTCTCTTTCTACTCTGCTCCCACTCTCATCCCTCCGTCCTCTCTCTTATCTCCCATTTCTCTCTGTTTATCCATGTGGAAGAGAGGGATGTTTACAAGACTATCTCTTCAGACTCTGCCTTGGATCTCTACAGGGAAATGATCTCTCGCTCTCGCTCTCTCTCTGTCTAGAAAGTATTGAGAGCATATATCCTGGCTGATAGTGATTACACACGCCCATAAGAATCTGAATGTTGGATGAACATGGATCAGCATGCCTCCTGCTCGCTTTCATGTACCGAGAGGTAACAAAGAAGTAGCACTTCAATATTTCATGTTAAACTTTTACCAACCCCATTCCCTCTCTCCTTTCCCTCCTGCCTCCTTCCCTCTTTCAGTCTCTATAACTCGGAGAGGGTCTTAAACTCCACGCACAGTGCAGCATACATATAATAATGAAGGTGGAGTGAAAGTGGAGCGGACGAGGAGTGGAACTCATACAGTATGTGGATAAAGGACATAGCCTTGCTGTTGAAGGGAAGATAATAGAGCAGGGATGCTCTGTGAGTCAAAACTCATACAATAGCCAATAAGAGAGGTAAGGCACAATGCAGTGCTGTGGAAAAACCAAGGCCTAAAACTTGTTGAGTTGTGAGAGATGGGAGCAGGGAGGGAGAGAGCTAACTAATGTGTTTCTGCTTGGGCGAACACATTATTTATTTCTCATTGTGTGTGGCCATAGGGCCGTAAATAGACTTATAATTACCCGCATAACCATCAGGTGGGGTTGATGGAGAAAGCATTACCATTAGAGGAACAGGGGAGCGTCTAGAGGAGGGGAGAGAGGGATGGGGGAAGGAGAGGGGGTGGGGCGGGGTCTTTCATAATCAGCCATGGGTGTATTAAGGAGACTTTGGCTTAATACGGAAATGTCTGCCATCTCTGCCAATTTACTGCTGAGCGAAAGAGCGAAGGAACGAAAGGGAAAGAAAGAATGAACCACAGCGAGGTAGTGTACGAGGTAGAGAGCGAGAATGTTAACGAGCGAACCTAATAATCTCCATTAGTCAATAACTAATAAAGGTTTTTTCATCCAGTCCAGAGAGCACGCCACCAGTTCATCAATCAGCGGCCCTGGGGGAGGGTACTAACACGCTTGACCTTACAGGGTTTACTCTGGGGTCCCATGGGACAAAGAGGGTTCACTCTGAACTTATACATCATGCATGGGTCATGTTGGGCAGAGGGGAAAGGTTAGTCATTAAGCAGATGGTCTTATCCAGAGTGACTTACATGAGCAATTAGGGTTAAGTTCTTTGCCCGAGTGCACATTTGCCCGAGTGCACATTGACACATTTTGGTTACTGGCCCACCACTCTTAACCGTTGGGCTACCTACTGCAGAGAGGTACTGATACATATGAGGGGTGAGACCTTTCTTCTTCCATCTTCCCTCTCCCTTTGTCTTTTTATGGGGTCTATCTATCCACCTTTCCACACATCCCCCTCTCTCGATCTTCCCTCTTTCCAGCCTATCTATCTCCCCCTCTCTCTGTATGATTAATGACCATCTGCCACTACGGTAACAGGTCACAGTGTCAAAGAGCACATCTGACCACCATTGGCTGAGCAGCGCGCGTGTGTGTGTGTGTGCACGTACTTGCATGTCTGTGCTAATAACACAAAATTACACTTAAATTGCATAAATAAATGTATTTATAGCACAGTTTAATCTCTCTACAGAGTTTCATCTCTGTTCCACGTTCATACGAGAAGAGAAGGATGCAGTTTTAACTCCTCTTAAAACTGATTTTGCTAAAAAAAAAAACGACGTAATATCTTGTGGCTAAAGACACTGACAAGTTGGTCTTCATGTCTGTAATCGGAATCACAAACGTACATGCATACATACCGTACATACGTCTCAGCTGCCGAGGGCTGGGTCTTTGGGAGGGACGGGTTCAAGAAACCCGCGCATGCATGCACACAGACACGGATGCACACACATCCCCAATAGGCTGCAACAGTTAACACGCGCTGATAAGCTCCTTCATGGTGCAGCTATGCTACGCATCAGTGGCTCTTAATTGAGCGTCACATTAACATATTGCGGTAGGCACCGGAGGATATATGGGAAATGGACTGGGAAAACCCATGGATGTACAGAGTTGCGTAGCTAAAGCAAAAGACTGACGCTGGAATTCAAATCAGGGCAGACTGGGAGCAGGGGATAGAGATACGTTATGTAGAACAAACACGCCTCTCTTGACATGTAGAATTAGGAATCGTGCCAAAATCAGAATCGCCTTTATTCAACAAGTACATTTAAACATACTCAGAATTGTACTTGGTAATATGGTGCTGCTAGTGAAAAACAACATTTAGACACATAATACATACAGAGGAGTTTATACAAAGTTAAAATATATATATATATATAGATATACAAATAGGTAGAGTGAACATAATATACAGTTCTATTCATGACATGTCTATCTGAAACGTTCCACAGCGTCTGCCTCCTGATCGTGTACCAGGTGTTAACAACATCCATCCAGGACACACATCTAGCTGTTGGGCAAACCAAAACACACTTCTGAAGTGCAACGATTGAATTCATGTCTCATTTTGGCACAGGGTTTAGACTACAGCCACTGCCTGCTACAGAGTGTATGGGCATGACCAGCTAAAGCAGTGCTATGGAGTTAGGCTCGTAAGGAGCTCATGCTGAACACACGCAGTGGGAACGTGTCAGAAAACTTTTATCAGCCTTACAAGCATCAGCACACACACAGAGAGAGAGAGAGAGAGAGCGAGAGAGAGAGAGCGAGATTTAAAAAAAATACTTTAATCAGTTATCGAACCCGTTGCCCTCTATGGTTGTGAGGTATGGGGTCCACTCACCAACCAAGAATTCAAAAGATGGGAAAAACACCCAACAGACTCTGCATGCAGAATTCTGCAAAAATATACTTTGTGTACAACGCAAAACACCAAACAATGCATGCAGAGTAGAATTAGGACTATACCCACTAACTATCAAAACCCCAAAAAGACATGTTCAACTCTACAACCACCTAAAAGGAAGCGATGCCCACACATTCCACCACAAAGCCTTCACCTACAGAGAGATGAACCTAGAGAAGAGTCTCCTCAGCCAGCTGGTTCTGGGGCTCTGTTCACAAACAGACCCCACAGAGCCCCAGGACAGAATCACATTTAGACCCAACTAAATCATGAGAAAGCAAAAAGATAAATGTGACACACTGGAAAGAATCAACCCAAAAACGGAGCAAATTTGAGTGCTATCTGGCCCTAAACAGAGAGTACACAGTGGCAGAATACATGACCAACGTGACTGACCCCAAATTAAGAAAATCCTTGACTATGTACAAACGCAGTGAGCATAGCCTTGCTATTCAGAGAGGCCACCATAGAGCCAGGTCTGCCCACAAAATGAGGTGGAAACTGAGCTATACTTCCTAACCTCCTGTATGACTACATTAGAGACTTATATTTCCCACAGATCACACAGACCCACAAAGAATTTGAAACAAATCAAACATTGATAAACTCCCATATCTGTTAGGAGAAATACCACAGAATGCAATCACAGCAGCAAGATTTGTGGCCCATTGCCATGAGAAAAAGGGTAACCTATGGAGCACAAAAATTGTAAATATAACTTATTTATTTATTTATTTTCCCTTCCATACTTCAACTACAGTGCATTCGGAAAGTATTCAAACCTTTTCTACATTTAGTTACAGCGTTATTCTAAAATTGATGGAATCATTTTTTCCCTCATCAATCTACACACAATACCCCATAATGACAAAGCAAAAACAGGTTTTTAGAATTTTCTGCAAATGTATTACAAATAAAAAAATGAAAAATGCATTTACATAAGTATTCAGATCCTTTACTAGTACTTTGTTGAAGCAACTTTGGCAGCGATTACAGCGTCGAGTCTTCTTGGGTATGAAGCTGCAAGCTTCACACACCTGTATTTGGGGAGTTTCTGCCATTCTTTTCTGCAGATCCTCTCAAACTGTCAGGTTGGATGGGGAGCGTTGCTGCACAGCTATTTTCAGGTCTCTCCAGAGATATTCGATCGGGTTCAAGTCTGAGCTCTGGCTGGGTCACTCAAGGACATTCAAATCATATCAAATTTTATTTGTCACATGCCCCGAATACAACGTCAGGATGATCTCGATGGTGCAACTGTAAAGTCTTTTGAGGATCTGAGGACCCATGCCAAATCTTTTCAGTCTCCTGAGGGTGACTTGTCCCGAAGCCACTCATGCGTTGTCTTGGCTGGGTGCTTAGGGTCGTTGTCCTCCAAACTTCTTCCTATTTAAGAAAGGCCACTGTGTTCTTGGGGACCTTAAATACTGCAAAACATGTTTGGTACCCTTCCTCAGATGTGTGCCTCGACACAATCCTGTCTCGGAGCTGTATGGACAATTCCTTTGACCTCATGGCTTGTTTTTTTCTCTGACATGCACTGTCAACTGTGGGACCTTATATAGACAGGTGAGTGCATTTCCAAATCATGTCCAATCAATTGAATTTACCACAGGTGGACTCCAATGAAGTTGTAGAAACATCTCAAGGATGATCAATGGAACCAGGATGCACCTGAGCTCAATTTTGAGTCTCATAGCAAACGTTCTGAATACATATGTAAATACAACTGAATGCCTTCAACTAAAATGTGTCTTCTGCATTTAACCCAACCCCTCTGAATCAGAGAGGTGTGGGGGGCTGCCTTAATCGACATCCACAGAGCCCGGGGAACAGTGGGTTAAGTTAACTGCCTTGCTCAGGGACAGAATGGGAGATTTATACCTTGTCAGCTCGGGGATTTGATCCAGCAACCTTTCGGTTACTGGCCCAACGCTCTAACCACTAGGCTACCTGCCTTCCCTTTAATAAGGTATTTCTCCCGGTTTATTTTTTAATACATTTGCTAAAATTGAGTGTAGATTGCTGATGATTTTTTATTTATTTAATACATTTTAGAATAAGGCTGTAACGTAACAAAATGTGTAAAAAGTCAAGGGGTCTGAATACTTTCCGAAGGCACTGCACTTGCACATTGTTACAACACTGTACATAGCCAATAATTACATTTTACATTTCTATATTCCCAAAAAATAAATAAATGGGTGTAATGTTAACTAATGTTTCCCTTTGAATTTTGAGAGAGAGAGGAGGTAAAGGACCCAGGGAGAGAAGTAATACGGCATTCCTCCCGAGGATACAAGGTCTAAGGCATATAACGTCTCCTGACACACACACACGCGCACACACAAACCGGTTACTGTTTTACAGGAGCTCGTTGCAGAGGTAGCCAATAGAGTGGTTGAGGGTATATGGCAGCAGGGGAGATGAGGAATGAAAGAAGGGGGGTGAGGAGCAAGGGAGAGAAGACGTGGGGAAGGAGACTAGTGAGGGAGGGAAGAAAGGAAGGGTAGAGGAGAAGTGGAGGGAGGAAGAGATTAGCAGAGGGCAGAAAAACAGCAGCCGAGTGTTTAAAAAATAAAAATACTTTTTTTAATTTTTTTATATTATTATTATTATCCACCCCCCCTCTTCGGAGGACACATATCTTTTTGTTTTTTTAAATGGCTTTTCTGCTACGTATACATACATTTTACATACACATTTTGCATACATGGTACTTTTACATAAAGCAATCGCATAACAATAATACATTACCAAACATAAGCTCTTTAATCCCACCCCTCAGCCACTCTCAGCCCATCCCACCTATCACCATAGACCTCGTTTGGTTTCCATGTGGCATATATTTTTTAAATTGTGCTGTGATGTTTTACATACATTTTGAACCGTTCTAATCATATAGTATCTACAGATTGTGAGCTAAAGATTAAACACTTTCCTACCAGTATTATTATATTATTTATGGACTGACTATGGCATTCCAAATCACCCAACACTGCTATTTGTAAGGTTAATTTTAAGTCAATGTTGTGATTTTTTTTTTAACAATTCCTGAACCTGTGACCAGCGGAGTGTTTAAAGTGTAGAGGAAGTAACAGCTGTTAGAGAGAGACCCCAGGGGTAGACAGTGATTGTGTGTGTGTGTGTGTAGGGGAGGATGGGGAAGCAATTAAGGTTGTGTGTGTGTGTGTGTGTGTGTGTGGAGGGGGGGGTACAGGAGCTGGATGGGGGTGTGGGAATGGGGCCTTAATGGGTGGGTGATGCAAGCAGGGGGCCTGAGGGGAGGGTGCGGATGTGATAGCTGGTGAGGGGGCAGGACGGGGGGGGGGGGGGGGGGGGGGGGGTACAGACTGGGGTGTAAGGGGGCTCAGCAGAGAAGAATGTGGTTAATTTATCTCTAACCTTTCCTTGGCTATAGCCCACAGACCAGTCACATGGACCTGACTACACACACACACACACACACACACAAACTATCAAAAAGCACACTGACCTACACAAACACAAACGCACCAAAACATGGAATCTGCCCACAAACCACACAGACAAACATCCGTGCGGAAAATACTAGTCAACATATTCCGTTCAGTTTCGGGTTTACTGCAGAAAGCTGCACACAAGCTCTGCTCCCTCCGAACAGGACTCTAGTGGATGCAACTCGCCATGGATTCCCCTACACACGATATGAACAGATTTGCAAGCTGACACACGTAAGCACCCACCTCAGTCCATGTGGATAACCGGTGAAAGCAGTGTTACGTCTCTCTCACCTGCTCAGTGAAGTTGCAATGTGTAGTCCTCTCTGTATCCACAATTCAGAGAAGGCTAAACCTTTATACACATATCCCAAATCCTTGGGAACAGTAGGTGCGTGTTCCGTTAGATCCGAAGCGTGTATGAGAGACTCAAGTGTGGCTCGCAGGGCGAGAGGCGAACAACACACTCACGAACGAAACGCCCTCCACCGTACCAGCTTGTACCAGAGTGCGTACAGACTGCCTAATCCTGCCGAGTAAAACACACTCTCACACACTCCAAATAAAGAAAGTCAGCCAGTCGGTGGAGAGCAAACACAGAAGGTGAGAGAGGGAGCTCCAGAGTTCCCAAAGGAGGGAGGCTGAGCTGATCTAGTGTTACACCATCAACAAGCACCCTGCCGGGGTAGAGAGAGCCAGAGGAGTCCTGGGTGTCTGGAGGAGACAAATTAACCAGAATAGAACCGCTCTCTCTTTCTATCGTCTGTTCTCTCTCTTTTGTGTGTGCACTCACACACTCCGCTCTTGACTGAGCACCCTGCAAGAGAAAGATTGAACTCACGGCCCCTCCCCACAAGCACTGGCCCAGCCCCGGAACACACCCCCTCGGGTATCAGCCAATAGGAGAGAGGCGTATGTATCTCTCTGACCAGCCACACACACTGAAATACACACAGTCCCAGCCCCTCCCTCTCCCTCAGACAGTGTGGCGACAGGGACATTGGCACAGGTTAACACTTAGGAGTAATCACACTAAACACTCACTAACTCAAACAGATGCACACACATGCTTCAACACTCACACTTGCACACACACAGACGCACACACACACAGACCAGCTGGCAGGTGTCGTCATTGACATTTTCAACCTCTCCTTGTCCCAGTCTGTAATCCTCACGTTTCAAGGTAACTACCACTTCTCCTGTTCCCAAAAACTCTAAAGCAAACTCACATCTGTAATAATGAAGTGCTTTGAAAGGCTGGTTATGGCACACGTCAACTCCATCATCCCAGATACCCTGGACCCACTCCCATTTGCATACCTCCACAACAGATCCACAGACGACACAATGTCAATTGCACTCCACACTGCCCTCTTCCACCTGAAAAGGGGAATACCTATATGAGGATGCTGTTCATCGACTACAACTCAGCGTTCAACACCATAGTTCTCTTCAAGCTCGGGGCCCGAGGATGTGGGACCTTAGCCCTTTCCCGTACTCCCTGTTCACCCACACAGACACACACACCCCTCACTCATTACCTCACACGCGCTAACACATTCTCACATACACACACTAACTCACACACACTAACTCACACACACCACTCACTCACTACCTCACACGCGCAAACACATTCTCACATACACACACTAACTCACACACACCCTCACTCACTCAGTCATTGCCGACCCCACACACTAGCAGACCCCCCCCCCCCCACACACACACACCTAAGCTGCTGCTAAACATATTATTGATTAGATGTATTACGGCCACTATGCTGCTGTTTATTGATTGCCATTAACATTAGTATCAATCCTGGTACTGGTCACTATCACCCCTGTTTACATGTATATTTTACTATTAGTATCTGACCATAAGTATTTATATATTCCTGATACCAGTCACTTTTCAGGCCTCTTTAAATGTACTGTATAATCGCCTATAACACCTACACTGACACTCTTGCGCGCGCGCACACACACACACACACACACACACACACACACACACACACACACACACACACACACACACACACACACACACACACACACACACACACACACACACACACACACACACACACACACACACACACACACACACACTTAATAATAATAACCAGTCACTTTCTCCTAATACAGTACATGCCTACATGTACAAATATACCGCAAATACTCCAGTATCTTTGCACATTGTACATTTGGTACTGGTACTGACAGCTTACATTCTTCTACATATTCCTTGTGTTTTTTATTGAAATTGTTTTTAGTTATAAACTATTTTTATATTAAATACTGCACTGTTGGGTAGGGCTTGCAAGTTAAGCATTTCAGTATACTTGTGCATGTGACAAATACTTCAAACTTGAAACATTGATATAACTTACTAATGCTACACGACGGAAAACCACATAAAAATAGCAGACAACAGTTCTCTCTCTCCCTCTGTGTTTGCGTCGTGCATCTGCATGTGCGTCTGCATCCGAGTATGTCTCAGACAAACACTGCAGCAACAGAAAGCAGACAGAATGTGATGTAACAAGTCCTTCCGTATAAAAAACACTGCTTGGCCTTTAGGCTGCATTTGTAGAGAGAGCAAAACACAGTCACACTATCACAAATAATTCAGAGAGAAAGTCCACTCAAGAACAGCACAGATACAAAGACACGTTGTGCTCTGACACTTAAACTTCTGCTCCTCGAAACTCCAAAATCTGTCCCCTCACCTTTTCAGAAACACACACAAACACTGCAACTCAATATTAGGAAGGTGGTCCTGATGTTAGGTATACTCAGTGTATATATTCCATGACCAGATAAACAAAATGAGGGTTCCTTTTGTTTATCTATCTAGTTTTGTTTATCTATCCTATTCCTTACTGAAAACATGGTAAGAGATATGATTACGCTGTGAGTCTGTTCCAGAGGGCTACTGATCGCCCACGCGGGTCAAGAGGGAGGCACCGGAGAGTGATGGGATGCCTCTGGGACAGCTGGAGGACTGGAGAAATGCCCATCCCTGTATCACTTTCTCTTTTCCTCTCTCTATTTCTTTCTCTGTGTCTTCCTCTCTCTGAGACGAGATTCCCAGAAGCCCATGAGCAGTGTTCCATGGTCCGACTCCCTGCTGCTCTGCTGCCCTTATCATGGTGCCCTCCGCTACACTCGACTGGTGTGTGCGTGTGTGTGTGCGTGTGCGCGTGCATGTGCGTGTGTGTGTGTGAGAGAAGTGTGTGTTCCGTTCGAGCCGCAGTTCCAGACAGATGGTCAATATTTGATGAGTCTCCAGGTGACACAGTGGCTCTTCTAATGGCCATCTTTAACACTGGTGTGTGTGTGTGTGTGTGTGTGTGTGTGTGTGTGTGTGTGTGTGTGTGTGTGTGTGTGTGTGTGTGTGTGTGTGTGTGTGTGTGTGTGTGTGTGTGTGTGTGTGTGTGTGTGTGTGTGTTCGACACTTCAAGACAGGCTCTCCAGATCAAAGAGCTCTTTCTCACACATGCCAGACACACACGTCACACGCCAGACACACACATCTATAATGTATCACATACTGGCACCCAGGAGTGTGAAGGAATCGCAATGCTGTTAATAGAGAGAAAAATGAGACAAAGAGAAGCGGAGGAGGAGAGCAGTCAGAGGCAGTATGTTTCAACTAAGCCAACCCCACCATGACATGGGGGAGGGGGGCCTAATCATCCCATCGCAACACAATCAGCAAAAGTGGCACGGGGTGAAATGGAGGGATTGGAAAAGGGGTGAGGGGGGGGTTGGGGTCACCTGACTTTGGGGTCACCTGACTTTGGGGTAAAATCTAGTACTATAGCTTTTGTCCGTGTCCAAATACCCATAGTATGCGAGAAAAAAAATGAAGTTTAATAGCATGCGACATTTCGAAAGTCGAGTATATTTTAAATGCCCGGATGTCGTACTCATTTCCGGCTATGACAACAGCTGATCAATTAGATATGGGGATGCACTACCGAAATAAGCGAATAACGGAAAACAACTCAATTGCACATGAAGCATTCTCAGCATGCGAAAATAGAACGTTTTAAAGTATGTGGGCTTAAATGCCAGGATGTTATACTCATATCGGCTCTTCATCCAGTAGAATTTTGATGCATTGGAAGATGTGGACTGCGAGTGATTGGCCCTAGTTCTCTTCAAGTAGCCAAACAACAAAACTAAGTTACTGAATTGTAAACTTGCTGAATAGCGAAGCTTCTGTGGTGGTGTTCAAATATAGGCTACGTAGTTTTTGTTTTCCTTAAAAGTATCACAAGTATTGCATCTTTGAAAACAGAAGTCTTTCAAAAAAAATGTTTGTACCTAAAGTGGATTTCAGTTTTTTGTTACCTTGGCCTTCATCAGACCCTTTAAACTAAATACAGAAACCATCATTTGATTTCTGAATGTGTCGGGCACCGGGGACTCAGGATGTGGCTGCGTTATTGACGTCATGTTAATCAGGCTGTTTGATTTGAACACATGGATTGTTTTAGTTTTGTAGGCTAGGCTACCTATTTAATTATTTAATTCATGGATCAAGCCTTAACAGTCATTCGGATCTCTTTCCCAATGATCAGTGCTTTAGTTTATTATGTTGCTGTCCAGCGGATCTGAATTTGCGATGCGCCTGACTGTCCACGTTTTTCTGTGCAATAGCCTTTTGATTTGAACATTTGAAAAGTTTTGGTGAATTTCAATGATATATGTTACAGCACTTTGGTTCCACTAATAAATCTGTTGAAATGGAACCAAATGATCTGTTTCTGTCTTCAGTCCCTTTTTAAAAGGATATATGGGCGACGTGGGCTACGGTATAGGTCAAATGTGATAGTCTGCCTACAACCAGCCTGAGTAGGCTTATACATCCATTCCTATACAATTCAGAGTGTAGAAAAAGTATTGGAATTGGAAATGAGCTATCATCAGACTGGTTCATGAAATGCATGTCTGTTGAATTTGGAAAGATCCACCCACACATGGCCCCGCCCCACCTACTCAGCGAGTCAGGCGCCGTTACTGCGTTGCGGCCGTAGCATACTGCATACTTTTTACTGAACAGCACGTGCTAAATAGTATGCGACGATGAGTGCATACAGTATATGCAGTTCAAGCACAGTTGAAGTCGGAAGTTTACATACTCTTAGGTCATTAAAACTCGTTTTTCAACAACTCCACAAATTACTTGTTAACAAACTATAGTTTTGGCGGTTAGGACATCTATTTTGTGCATGACACAAGTGATTTTTCCAACAATTGTTTACAGACAGATTATTTCACTTAAAATTTACTATCACAATTCCAGTGGGGTCAGAACTTTACATACACTAAGTTGACTGTGCCTTTAAACAGCTTGGAAAATTCCAGAAAATTATGTCATGGCTTTAGAAGTTTCTGATAGGCTAATTGACATAATTTGAGTCAATTGGAGGTGTACCTGTGGATGTATTTCAAGGCCTAACTTCAAACTCAGTGCCTCTTTGCTTGACATCATGGGAAAATCTAACGAAATCAGAAATCATCAAGACCTCAGAAAATAATTGTAGACCTCCACAAGTCTGGTTCATCCTTGGGAGCAATTTCCAAACGCCTGAAGGTACCACGTTCATCTGTACAAACAATAGTATGCAAGTATAAACACCATGGGACCATGCAGCCGTCATACCGCTCAGGAAGGAGACGCGTTCTGTCTCCTAGAGATGAACGTACTTTGGTGCGAAAAGTGCAAATCAATCCCAGAACAACACCAAAGGACCTAGTGAAGATGCTGGAGGAAACAGGTACAAAAGTATCTATATCCACAGTAAAACGAGTCCTATATCGACAGAACTTGAAAGGCCGCTCAGCAAGGAAGAAGCCACTGCTCCAAAACCGCCATGAAAAGCCAGACTACGGTTTGCAACTGCACATGGGGACAAAGATTGTACTTTTTGGAGAAATGTCCTCTGGTCTGATGAAACAAAAATAGAACTGTTTGGCCATAATGACCATCATTATGTTTGGAGGAAAAAGGGGGATGCTTGCAAGCCGAAGAACACCATCCTAACCGTGAAGCACGGGGGTGGCAGCATTTTGTTGTGGAGGTGCTTTGCTGCAGGAGGGACTGGTGCAATTCACAAAACAGATGGCATCATGAGGAGGAAAAATTCTGTGGATATATAGAAGCAACATCTCAAGACATCAGTCAGGAAGTTAAAGCTTGGTCGCAAATGGGTCTTCCAGATGGACAATGACCCCAAGCATACTTCCAAAGTTGCTGCAAAACAATTTAAAGGCAATGCTACCAAATACTAACTGAGTGTATGTAAACTTCTGACCCACTGGGAATGTAATGAAAGAAATAAAAGCTGGAATAAATCATTCTCTCTCTTATTCTGACATTTCACTTTCTTAAAATAAAGTGGTGATCCTAACTAATGGTTACTTGGATTAAATGTCACGATTTGTTTAGTACTCTTGTATGGTTATTCGGACACTATCTGTTTGACATTAATAACTTTCTTCTGACTTTTACCCCCCCCTCTCATTCTCTTATTGTGTCTCTCTCCTCTCTCTCACACTCCCTCCATTCTACCTCTCCATTTCCTCTCTCACTCCATGTGTAGACAAAGAGATATAGGCAGCTGCCTCGATAAGAATGACTCCACAAGGAGCCCCTTATGCACACCTGCTCCGTGAGTGTTTTTGTGTGCGTGAGTGAGTGAGTGCATGTGTATGTGTGCGTTGGTCCTCAGAAAAGCACGGGCAGATGGAGGCAGATGGAGATTCATACTCCTGCTGTAAATGAGGCATCTCATTACAGCTCCACCCGTTTAATCTACCTCCAATAAAACTCCACACAGACACTAGAAGACCACACTGGACATACAGGGACAAACTGTAGGGAGAGAGGGACAGAGACTGGGAGGAACTGAGAGAGAGAGGGAGAGGGAAGGAGATAGATGAAGGAGTGGGTAGAGGGAAGGAACGGGCAGAAAGGGAAAGTGACAGGGGATGGAATGGGCAGAGGGACTGAGAGGGGAAGTGGGATGCATTTTTATATCCCCAAGTAAGTCCCATCTCACGCACAGGATAAATTGGATAATGGTAGTGGAAAATGGAGAAAAGATATGGAGGTGATCGGTTGGAGATGGGGAGCGGAGTTTAAAGGGGGATGTTGAGTGTAGAGAAATGGGTGGGAGCAGATAAGAATACGTGCACTGATAGAGAGAGAGAGAGCGAGAGCTGCTCCCCATCTTAAGGAAGTGAATAGTTATTGGAGTTGTAGCAGGTCCATCTTCTGTCATTGTTGCAGACTTTTTATTACAGAACAAGAGTATGCCACTCACACTCTAATAACTATTCACCTTAGCTGCCCTGTCATCCCAGTAAATGCCACAATAAAGCAATCCATCAGCTACTCTATACAGACATGTACAGACATGTACACACACACACAAAACAACGCAGAGTTTATTGTGAAAAGATTGGAGCAGAGCAATGATCAAGAGACAGCTAGCCAATACATGAGCAGGAGTAAAAATGCTTCCACAAATTCAATAAAAATGACATATTGGCTAACTGTCATCATTGGGTGGAGAAATGTTCTTGACAAAACTCTCTCCTTTGTACTATTACCCTTCAAGCAAAACTGCAGAGCAAGTTGATTACAATGCACTGACTGCACACAAATATGTTTTACATTTTAGACGTTTAGCAGATGCTCTTATCCAGAGCGACTTACAATTAGTGCGTTCATCCACTTCTCCTAACATACTACGAAGTCGCTTCTGCTAGTCAAAACCGCCAGATCTGCCCTGAGAACGATCTCCATTTCCACTAATGTGATACAGCAAAGATGCAGCTCCAGCAGCCTTTGTGCACTTCCCAAACAGCCTACATTTTGTATTGAATTACTTGTAAATGTAATACTTTTTATTAGTTACAATAGGCATCCGGTGCTGTTGGATGGTTGAATGGACAGTCGCTGAGGCTGTATTTGTCTTTATTTCAGATGCAGCAGGTTTAGCTACAGTATTTCGCTAGCTAGCTTTGCTAACGTTAGCACCAAAGAGACTAGGATTCCGCAATAATTTGCCTGTAAATTTCATAATAAATGTTGTGTTCTTCTAACAGGCGTACATTTTGTTTGGACTGTTGTGAAATGCACTCATAATTTATGACATAATAAGCACTATATTTAAACTAAGCTTAGTCTGGACATGATAGCCAGCTAAGTAAGCTAACTGCAGGCTAACTATGCAGAGCATTGCATCATGGGAGATGAAATGCACCCTTGGAATCGTAGTATGCAATAGACGAAGGCAATACAGAAGCTTCAAAATGACAGGAACTGTGCAGTATGACTAATAAAAATGATAAAATATCAAAAAGTGTATCAAATCTTACAGTAGTGCATATTTTCTAGCAGCATAATAACTGGTTATAAAGTAATCAAATTGTCCTTTAAGATGCACTACATGATCAAAAGTATGTGGACACCTGCTCATCAAACATCTCATTCCAAAATCATGGGCATTAAAATGGAGTTGTTCCCCCTTTTGCTGATATAGCAGCCTACACTCTTCTGGGAATTCTTTCGACTAGATGTTGGAACATTGCTGGGGGACTTGCTTCCATTCAGCAACAACAGCATAAGTGAGGTCGGGCACTGATGTTGGGCGATTAGGCCTGGCTCTCAGTCGGTGTTCCAATTCATCCCGAAGGTGTTCGATGGGGTTGAGGTCAGGACATTGTGCAGGCCGGTCAAGTTCTTCCACACCGATCGCGACAAACCATTTCTTTATGGACCTCGCTTTTTGCACGGGGGAATTGTCATGTTGAAAGAGGAAAGAGCCTTCCCCAAACTGTTGCCACAAAGTTCGAAGCACAGCATCGTCTACAATGACATTGTATGCCGTAGCGTGAACATTTCCCTTCACTGGAACTAAGGGGCCTAGCCTGAACCATAACAGCCCCAGACCATTATTCCTCCACCAAAATGTACAGTTGTCACTATTCATTGGGGCAGGGTAGCATTCTCCTGGCATCCACCAAACCCAGATTCGTCCATTGGACTGCCAGATGGTGAAGCATGATTCATCACTCCAGAGAACGCGTTTCCACTACTCCAGAGTCCAAAAGCGGCGAGCTTTACACCACTCCAGCTGATGCTTGGCATTGCGCATGGTGATCTTAGGCTTTTGCGAGGCTGCTCGGCCATGAAAACCCATTTCATGAAGCTCCCGACGAACAGTTATTGCGCGGACAGAGGCAGTTTGGAACTTGGTAGTGAGTGTTGCAACCGAGGACAGACAATTTCTACGCGCTATGTGTTTCAGCACTCGGTGGTCCCGTTCTGTAAGCTTGTGTGGCCTACCACTTTAAAGCTGAGTTGTTGCTCCTAGATTTCCACTTTCCAATAACAGCACTTACAGTTGACCGGGTCAGCTCTAGTTGACCGGTGTACACATACTTTTGTATATATAGGGAAGCTAGGTCAGATGAGAGCCCAATAGAGAATGAAACATCCTCATAAAAAACATCTGTTGTCTTGCCTCCACAGTGTCTGCTGAACTCCTCAACACTCTCCCATCACACACACGCTCTCTCTCTCTATGTGTACCTTCCTTTATTGTCAGCCAACAGTACTGCCACTCACTGGCTATGAGATTTGTTTATAGGCATTCGTAGAGTCTTTAGTGGGTGTTGTTTTTGATGGCAGTGTCTATTAAGGGAGCGGTATGTGTGTGTGTGAGGTTTACAGCTTATCACAGAGAGAATTACAGAATAAACAGCATAGGACAAATTACCATCAGTTCAATCACTCACACAGAGCGTGCACACACACACACACACACACACACACACACACACACACACACACACACACACACACACACAC
Source organism: Salvelinus alpinus (assembly GCF_045679555.1). Classification (NCBI taxonomy): domain Eukaryota; kingdom Metazoa; phylum Chordata; class Actinopteri; order Salmoniformes; family Salmonidae; genus Salvelinus; species Salvelinus alpinus. Next base: position 48,385,924 of record NC_092090.1, read on the forward strand.
ACACACACACACACACACACACACACACACACACACACACACACACACACACACACACACACACACACACACTCACCCCCAAGGGTGAAACATGACGAATATAATGTGTTCCATGATGGGTATCAGGGAGGAAGGATCTCCTAAGAGTCCTGAAAGGCAATCTGACATGCTGACATGTATTTTCACCAACAGCACACATGCATAAACATTATTTTGTAAGGGAAAGCTGGTTTGATGTTGCTCATTTTGGAAGTGGGCTGCTCATTTGACGGCAACATGGAACAGGCCTTTGTCAAGAAGCTGCTTAAATACCAGCCCCTCGTGGTATCCTTGGACTGCCTTGGGTGTAGGTCCAAGCTGGTGGCGCTGATATTTGGCAGTCTCGGCCACGTACACAGGCTTGCATTGCGTGGCCTCCAGATTGCGGGCCTGATAAAACTAGGGCAAAGCAATTGGCTAGGTACTGTTCTGTTTCAGCTGTTGTGGGCAGCCTAGCTGTTTGGACAAGGAGGTGCATTCTCTACGCTCCATCTCCCTCTATTCAATACACACCAGGGGTGAAACATGGCTAATATAATGTATTCCGTGATGGGTATCAGAGAGGAAGGATCTCCCAAGAGGGCTCAAAGACAATCTGACATGCTGCTATCAGTTTTATTGACCTGTCTTTCACTCTCTCTGCTTCTGTTCTGTTTCCTCCTCAATCTCATCTGTCTCTCCTCATCCCTTCTGTAAAATATCCTTCTTTCATTCATTCATTCATTCTCTGTCTCTGTGTCTTTCTCTTTCTCTCCTCTCTCTCTCCATCCCCTCTCTAATCCCTCTGGAGGGGGTTCTGGTTACCTTCCCTTTCTGTTTCCACGGTAACTTCCCGACCAGAAAACTTCCTCTCAGGTTAGAGAGAGCTGCACAGCTTTCGTTTTTCTTTCCTTCCTTTATTTTTCTGTGGAATTGGAGAGAGGGATTAGTTTCTATATAGCCTAATCGTTCTGAGAGAGACAGAGAGGCTAAACTAACTCAGCACAGCTATTATTGTCTCATACTACTGTTGTGTTTCTCCTGCTCTGTCTCATCCAGGGGGGAAGTGTTACCCCTACAATTATTTTTGTGAGGCAGACCACATTGTCAATGGCTTCAGTTGGTTTTCTCTACAGATTGTTGGTTTTGGTAGCACTGTATACTGATTCAAGGAATCAGTATACAGGATATCTAGGAATACAATTAGAAAACCCTGAGAGAATAGCAACAGCCAATCTAGTGAACAAATGCTACATGGGAAGTTGATGTTGAGCTTCCTAATGAAAACACAACTTGCAAATTCTTAAACGCGTAACTGATCCTAGCAGAAAGCCACTGAGAGCCACTGTCATCAGGCAGGTAAAACGCCTCATTAGCCCCTAGCAAGAGGAATAAGGAGAAAAAGATAACAGTCAATATTTCTACACAGAAAGCAGGGTGAAATGAAGTGGACACAAAGCTTACTGTGGTCTAGACTGGGAGATGGAGAGTGTCTACTGTAGCAGAAATGACTAAAGATGGCAGGGCTATTTGTGATATGGGTCATAGGAAATCCTTTTTCCCAAGTACCACTGGTACACAGTACACTGACAGTCTTAATAGGACAGTTGGACCCGGGTGCAGAGAAGAGACCAAACGAGGAATCAGTGGTTAAGGACAAACGGAAATGGTAGCCGCAGGATCGCAGTACAATTAAAAAAACAACAGAACACTATGTCTCAAACTCACTCAGGAAACGACCGCACACGGTGAACAATTCAAGCGTCTGCAAAGAGATACAAAAAACACACCTCTTTTAAAGGGGAAATCATAATGAGTAATAGAACACACTTGAGTGTCATAATTGTCTCTAGGATGGTCCCCCCCTCTGGTGACAGGTGGAACCATGACAAGTTGATGTTAATGTGTTTATTTGCCTGTCTGATGTTTGCTTATGTAATTAATGGGTTGCTGAGTTTCTGCAATTCCTCCTTCAGAACCCACGCACGTGCACAATACAACACACTGTCGAGGAAATTCTTACACAGGGACACTCAAAGTCAGTCTTAAATTAATAATTGTTTATTATCAGTTAACTGGAGAGGTTCCAACAAACTTGATGCACCGTAGTGAACGTCTGTCAGGAGCTCTAATGGGGCAGTCCCGTTAGTTCCCTTATATACTGGTTACAGACACGTTACATAGGCATAGTTCATAGGGTTGGTTCCGGCATGTGTCTGGCACCGTCTCCTATCTTAACTTAAAGAACATATTCCGGGCGTTCGGACAGATGGTCCTAACGATAAGGTCATGACGGTCCCCCCTCATATCTTTATGAGGCACAGGCAGGAACCAAGGATTGTTTATGACACTAAAGACACAATTAATATTGTCAAGATCGTTTCTTGATTAACAAAAGAAAATTCCTTCACAACACACACAAGCACACACATCTATGCTCACACACACACACACACACTCACAATCACACACACTCCAAACCCACGTCACATGAATAGCGAGATAACACAGCTGAATAGCGCTTTATCTGGATTAAATCATCTCTGCTGTGATGATACTCAAGCCCAGAGAATGCAAATTATGACCTTCTGTTGTCCCTTTTACCGTATATGATTAGTATGTGTGAATGAAATGAGCTAACGAACCAAACCATCACCAATCCTACACATGTAAAATCCTCAATTGACCACCCTGTTGCAGGAGAACATTCCTTTAAAACGTGTTGTTTAAAAAGGCTTCTGAAGTTTGAATTTTCCACTTAAAAACTCCCTTACAAAAAATGTATCAACCCCTACAAAAATGTCCATTAATTACAAACCTATATAATAATTCACATTTCCTGTTGCTGCAGGATTATATTCATGCTGTAGCAAACTGGCTCAAATTAAGACCCTACATCTGTACAGTATGTAGATGTAAAAGTGATAATGGGCACACTAGAGGATAGACACCAGAAGGCATGTTTTCACACACACACACACACACACACACACACACACACACACACACACACACACACACACACACACACACACACACACACACACACACACACACACACACACACACACACACACACACACACAAGAAAGCAAGCACAACTGCAGGCAGGCACACGGGCTCACTCACACATGCATGTACACATACTGTATACAAATACACATACTAAAGCATAATAATATGCACACAGCCACGCACGCACACACACTAACATGGACACAATTACCATCAAATGCTAGGAAAAGCTTTGACAGGTTGGCAGATGCTAAGTGGGTCATTAAATCTATTGGTGCGTAGATTACAAACATACAGTATAGCTAATCAGAATGTGAATAACGTGTTGGTGCACTTATTATAAGCGTAGCGGTAACAAGGATGTGAATATCTAGCTGAGTGATAGAGACTCTAAAAGGTGTCAAGGCCTCAGAGGAAAGAAACACATTTGTCAAACCTTCCTTCAACTCTTACCACCACCATTGGGAGCACTAACCTCATGTTCTAATAGTGAACCGCACCTTATTTAGATCATAACAGAAAGGTACAGTAGCTTCAACTCGCATCTGATGAAATGGCTGAATTAGTGATGAGCCAAACAAGGTGGACTACCGATGCCTCTTAGCATCTGAACTGTACTCATAATAGTTTGAATTGAATGTAGCCGGAGTGCTTGTCCAAGCATGGAGCTAGATGCATCATAGCAACAGACCGAGCTTCTGTTTGCATAATAACAGAAATGTACTGTAGCATTAACCTCGTTTCCAGGTTATTGCGCACAGCACTTATAAGCCTGGGACATCAACCATTCTAAATTGGCCGTAGTGGGAGGGACCATAGAATTTTATTGGAGTAACCGACTAAGCAAATCATTTGTCGTCATTTCATTTTAGCCAATCCGTAACTTGGGCAACTTCTTCCCATTCATCTCTGCGTGTTACCTAGCAATAACAAAAATACTTACGATTTGTCAGATTGAATGTGTCCTTCACTATGCAAATAAGCGTTTAAAACACGTCTTACATCCATGGTCTCCCATTTTCCACCTGTAGAAAATGATGTGGTAGCTTACTCAGAAAACGGGAGATTGTGCATAAAAATGTGTTTTTTAATGTTTATTTGATAGCGAAACACAAATTCAAGCACAAGTATTGTTCCTAGAGATATTGGACATGCCTCTGTTGACTTGAAATGTTATTTTGGTGATACCGAATAGTTTAGATTTGGTTGATCAAGGACACCAGGCTACGGAAGTTTCAACAATGAGCCATCTGTCTGTAAACAATGGCTCTTTGTGGGACGAAAATATATAAAAATGATATAAAATGAAAGAGAAGCTAAGCAGCTAGTGCAACAGTGAATGACATGTTCCTCAATGACCTAGCTAGCTAGCTATAGTAGTAACATCATTATCACAATTAACAAGTTTTAAAGTCATTTCAGTATCGAGACCGCTCAGCTGCTGCTGCTGAACGTAAGAAGTGCCCTAGACACGTGGGGGTAGGTGTTGTAGGAGGTGATTGGTTGGTAGATTAAGCCATTGAGTAAAGCGCCTTGTATCCTTGCCTTAGCGGGGTCGTCAACAACCTTGACGTTCCGGTTTTCAGGGGAAATGGAAGAGAGCGCCTCGGTCGTGACTTCCGCTTTCGGACGTCAACAAGGCGACACTCCGTCTTAACTCCTCTCCCACATTTAGTGGATTGGTTGGACAGTGCAGAAGAGAACCGCCCCCAAGGTTCTGGTCACGACCAGAATGTGGGGGATCTAGTTTCAGGCGTTTTTTTTTATGCCTGCTACGTTAGGTTGTATCCTAACGAATGCAAAGTTTGACGCTGTGCTCCAATAGACCTTCTGCACATTTGGGCGAAGTGTCTGGGAATGAGATTACTGTAGCGTTCACTGATGTGTACACACAAACACACGCACGCACGCACACACACAGAACTAAGCTTTTTTTTAGCAAGGAGAACAAAAGATACGGAGCTCAATAATGAGATTGATCATACAGTAAGTGTGGAATGAAATGGCATGCATTAAAATAAACCATCGATCAGCTTAACCGAACGTGTTTAGGGTAATGATTTTCAGAATGATTGATTTCAGACTAGTTCAATGGAACGGTCAATAAAGTCAAAATAGATTGTAACTAAAATAGTAATTTCATACTTGACTGAACACACAGGAGCAAACACACATGGAACGCACACACGTGAGCCCACACACGGCACACACATACACCTGAGGGAATCAAAAACGCAGGCAGCCGGTCACTCCAAAAAACGAAACGGTAGCACACAGTGGTTTTCAGGAGAGTCTCTCCCCTCCTCCTTCTCCCTATCTCTCTGAACCAAATATGACCATGTGCCCAATCACACACTCACTACTTATTTGTGTTAAGCTTTGTATGTTCTTTAGACCTGTTGAAGAGCAGAGTGATGTATTAGCATCCCAGTCTTACCTTTCTGCTTCGGCCTCTGTGCTTCTACTCAGTAGACCCCTTACACACCCAACGTAGCTTCAGCTCCAGCCTGTAAAAACATACACACATGAATCATGATCTAGTATTTACTCACTCACAAACACAGAGCACATAATAGCGCATACAGTACCAGTCAAAAGTTTGGACACACCTACTCATTCAAGGGTTTTTCTTATTTTTTAAAAATGTTCTACATTGTAGAATAATAGTGAAGACATCAAAACTATGAAATAACACATATAGAATCATGTAGTAACCAACATTTTTAAACAAATCAAAATATATTTTAGATTCTTCAAAGTAATCACTATTTGCCTTGATGACAGCTTTGCACACTCTTGGCATCCTCTCAATCAGCTTCACCTGGAATGCTTTTGATAGTCCAACTAAGCGCAAACCAGATGGGATGGCGTATCACTGCAGAATGCTGTGGTAGCCATGCTGGTTAAGTGTGCCTTGAATTCTAAATAGATCACTGACAGTGTCACCAACAAAGCACCCCCACACCATCACACCCCCTCCTCCATGCTTCACGGTGGGAACCACATATGCGGAGATGATCCGTTCATCTACTCTGCGTCTCACAAAGACACAGCGGTTGGAACGAAAAATCTCACACTTGGACTCATCAAAACAAAGGACAGATTTCCACCGGTCTAATGTCCATTGCTCGTGTTTCTTGTCCCAAGCAAGTCTCTTCTTATTATTGGTGTCCTTTAGTAGTGGTTTCTTTGCACCAATTCGACCATGAAGGCCTGATTCACGCAGTGTTCTTTGAACAGTTGATGTTGAGATGGGTCTGTTACTTGAACTCGGTGAAGCATTTATTTGGGCTGCAATTCCTGAGGCTGGTAACTATAATGAACTTATCCTCTGCAGCAGAAGTAACTCTTGGTCTTCCTTTCCTGTCGCGGTCCTCATGAGAGCAAGTTTCATCATAGCGCTTGATGGTTTTTGCGATTGCAATTCAAGAAACTTTCAAAGTTCTTGAAATGTTCCAGATTGACTGACCTTCATGTCTTAAAGTAATGATGGACTGTCCTTTCTCTTTGCATATTTGAGCTGTTCTTTCCATAATATGGACTTGGTATTTTACCAAATAGGGCTATATTCAGTATATCACCCCTTCACAGCACAACTGATTGCCTCAAAAACATATTAAGAAGGAAAGAAATTCCACAAATTATCTTTCAACAAGGCACACCTGTTAGTTGAAATGCATTCCAGGTGACTACCTCATGAAGCTGGTTGATATAATGCCAAGAGTGTGCAAAGCTGTCATCAAGGCAAAGGGTGGCTACTTTGAAGAATCTCAAATAAAAAATATATTTTGATTTGTTTAACACTTTTTTGGTTACTACATAATTCCATATGTGTTATTTCATAATTGTGATGTCTTCACTATTATTCTACAATGTAGAAAATAGTAAAATAAAGAAAAACCCTGGAATGAGTTGGTGTGTCCAAACTTTTGACTGGTACTGTACGTGTCCAAACAAGCTCCCTGAGGAAAAGAGAAAAAAGAATCCCAACACCAATCCTAGTTTGTGAATAAACAGCTGATTCAGGTAACCCCAAACATAAAAGTACGACAACAACATCAAAACCCTAACCCACCAATGACCCAGAGCACTGACTTTGTGTGTATGTCTGGAAACCTACTGTGCAGCACTTCAGTGTTCTCAGAGACATACTGTACTGTTCTCTCCCGTAGCATACTTCATCCGTCTCTTTGACAGGAAACCTCAGAACGGGAAACCTTTTGTTCCACCTCTGCAACCCCCAATTACCTTAATCTTCTTACTCCAGTAATCCCAGCAGGGGAACCTTTTTGATGTGACACGCTTGAAAAAACATCAAAGTTGGCGTCTTGATGATGTGGGCACTGTGGGCTGGGCTGTATGTGCCTGTGTATGCCCATCGGAGCAGGACTAGTGGATTATTCTGGGATAGGAGGAGAGAGGGCCTAATAAAGGCATTGGATGTGATGGATGGATGTGATGGGCAGACGAATCTGTGAGCAAATATGAGCAGATTCAATGGAGGTGAAGTGTGGGAGAGAGTGTGTGTGTGTGTTTACTAAATGTATGTGTGCATACAACTTTAACAGCCTGCATGGGCTTCTAGCATCAGAGAGTGAGGGTTGGATGAGGACGTTCTTTCTCCTCTTTGTGCTAAGGCTTGCACTGACATGAAACTCAATCATAACTACGCTACATAACGACAGCAGCTTCACCAGAACACAACAAAGCACTCAAGGACAAGACTCCTATTATGAGTCCAACAACACACACACACACGACCATCAGAACTTTCCACTCATTTTCCCCTTCACTCCTGTAATTCAAGGCCTTTCTCAAAGGTCAGTGTCTCAGTGTGTGTGTGTGTGTGTATATACGTCTCTGTGTGTGTGTGTTGCTGTGCATGCTTGTCTGCGTGTGTGGTTGGGTAGGTCAGTGCGCCCGTGTGTGGTTAGTGCACGGAGTGTTTGTATTTGCTTGCTAACAACTGGCTTTTGCCCGGACTATATTGTCTGGTGGAAGGATGAAATAAAACAAATTGACTCATTAAAATAATGTTTTTAATGAAAACATGTCATTAATCTTATTTTTGTATATGTTGGCAAATGTTTTATCAGAAAAATAAGGCCCTTGCACCTGAGAATTAATGTTTGATATGATAACTCCCTCCTAAGGGCTGTTTCCAAGCCCTTGGCTTCGCCTCGGGCCTAAGAACAGCCTTAGTCTGGAGTTATCACACGATAATCCCTGGGTACTCATGCCTTATTGCTTAATTGTGTTGATATTACATAATCACTTTTTGTATTACCAGATGCCTGTCAGAACAAATTGCCTAATTTCATTCTTCAAAGGACTTCTTTGATCTTTAGTATCTGAATGACCAATCGCTTTCCAAGCATAAAGTAATTGTATTTCTCTCTGTAATAAAACTTTTTTGTGGGGAAAAACTCATTCTGATTGGCTGGGCCTGGCTCCCCAGTGGGTGGGCTTGGCTGCAAAGTGGCTGGGCCTATGGCTGGGCCCTCCCAGGCCCAAACATTGCTGCACCCCTGCACAGTCATGTGGAATCCATAGATTAGGGCATAATGAATATATTTCAATTGACTGATTTCGTTATATTAACTGTAATATTTGAAATTGTTGCATGTTGTGTTTATATTATTGTTCAGTATAGCATGCAGCATTTATTCAACAGATGGTGTGGAATATGGACTCATATTGACCTCAGAGAAAGTTTAAGATGTGAACTGTCCCTTTAAAGTGGTCAAATGCATTGGGTACTTACAGAATACTGACATATATGACTGACTTGGGTTTCAACCACAAGACTGTGTTAGCCCACTGAGCTGCAACCTTGGCATTAGCTCGGGAAGCTGGCCCCAAGTCTTCAGGTCTCAGTCCCTTGTAACATATCCAAAAACTGAGGCAGACTGAGCACTTTCAACCCCCCCATGACCAAGACAAGTTTTATGCCGTCTGATGTGTGTGTGTGTGTGTGTGTGTGTGTGTGTGTGTGTGTGTGTGTGTGTGTGTGTGTGTGTGTGTGTGTGTGTGTGTGTGTTGTCGTCTGTGTGTGTGTCCTCTGCTGAGTGTATGTGGGGGTGATTTCCCTCTTGGCCTATTTGAGATTCAAAACTTTGGAATTGCAGTATAAAGATCAGAGCAACCTCTTTTAGAGGCAGGCACAGAATCAGACGCCCGTCTGGCCTCCACCCGCTGGAGATCTACTTAAAAGTTTGGGTCCTCACAGTTTTGAGGACTTAGATCAGCGACAACAAGACAGGGCTTCATTAGAGAGATCTGGGAAAAATCCCTCTCATATAAAAGTAGGTATACAGTATGTAAGAAAGTATTGGAATATTCCAAGGGACATGAGGGTAGAATAGAGAATAAATAAGTAGAAGATGACAGGGCATCTGCCTTGTTATATGACCTGCTCATCACTGTCAAGTTCATTTTCATGTATTTTACCTTTATTTAACTAGGCAAGTCAGTTAAAAACAAATCTTATTTTCAATGATGGCCTAGGAACAGAGGTTAACTGCCTTGTTCATGGGCAGAACAATATATTTTTACCTTGTCAGCTCGGGGATTCGATCTTGCAACCTCCTGGTTACAAGTCCAGCGCTCTAACCGCTAGGCTACCTGCCACCCCTGTATATAAAAGTTCTGAGAATTAAACCAATTAGAAAGAGATATAATTTTGTACGGAATAACACAAATACTTTCCCTTTGGAGAATCTTCAAAGAATGTTTTAGATTTTTTTTTAAATAGTAACTTTTTTTCCCAGAAATGTTTTAAGTTAAATATCCTTCGAATGGTCTTCAAACATTCATTAAAATGTTGTGCACACAATCTGTAACAACCACCACAGAACATTCCCCAAACGTTCTCATTAGGTTTCCAGGAACAAAACAAATGTGTTCTGGGAACGTGCTTGCAACATCAGGTGAATGTTGCAACAGATGTCTCAAGTTTTGAGGGAGCGTGCAATTGCCATGTTGACTGCAGGAATGTCCACCAGAGCTGTTGCCAGAGAATTTAATGTAAAAAAAAATCTACCATAAGCCACCTCCAAAGTCGTTTTAGAGAATTTGGCAGTACGTCCAACCGGCCTCAAAACCAAATAACACGTATATGGTGGTGTGTGGGCGAGTGGTTTGCTGATGTCAATGTTGTGAACAGAGTCCTCCATGGTGCCGGTAAGGTTATGGTATGGGCAGGAGTAAGCTACAGACAACGAACACCAGATACGGACTGTTTTTCCGATCCACGCCCATACCTTTTTATTAACATATACAATATGTGACTAACAGATGCATATCTGTATTCCCAGTAATGTGAAATCCATAGATTAGGGCCTGATGAATGTATTTCAATTGAATTCGTTATATGAACTGTAAGTCACCAAAATCTTTGAAATTGTTGCGTTTATACTTTTGTTCAGTGTAGATACAGGTCTATAGTTTCCTTTGTCTGTTTTGCTGCCCTTCTTGTGACAACTCTGTATAGTGAGGTAAGTAGTTGGTTGTTTTGTCTTGTTCCTACCAAAGTAATTCATACGGAAATGACCCAAGCTGCTTGCTATAGCTAGCTACGGTAGCTAACTAGATAGTTAACTGTCAGGTTTGTCTGTCAGGCTACAGTCTTTACCGTTCTAATCTAAGCCTGCTGTTCATCAATGAACATATTTATGAATGTATTTTTGTGTGTTCTTTCCTGTCTGATTATCCATCCGTCTGACAAACATATATGCACACAATGAACTGAGAAACCAATCTGGCCATTTTGATTGATGGAATGAAAGTGCTGTATAACGTTATGATGATACTGTATATGTGTGTTTGTGTGTAAAGATATTTGATTGATTGAAAGTGCTGTATAGCATCATGATTTAGTTGAGCTTATTAGCATTCCCATCAGCTATTGCACATGCAGCAGCTACTCTTCCTGGGGTATCAAGTGATTATCCTATGAGTGTGTAAGTAATGGGAGGCGTATTGTAACTGTAACACACAATTTATTATGGACACCCCTAAGAGGTGATCATTAGAGAGTATGTGTATGGCTGACAAAAGGAAAGATAGAAAGGTAGAGAGAGAAAGTGTGTGTGTTTGAGTGAAAGAGAGAGAGAGAGCGAGATTATGAACCTGACCACAATTGTATCCTCTGTTCCTCTCTCACTCTCTACCCCCCTTTGTTACTCTGTTCCTCTAGGTCAGTGAAAGCGGGGGAAGTGATGTGGAGAGTCAGGGCTCAGCAAAAGGGCAATTTGTTGGTCTCATTTGTTGAATTTGGATCCGAAAAGTGAATGCACCTACATAGCTGCTCAAAACGGTTGCGTGGCATATTGCTACGTATGTACACTACATGACCAAAAGTATGTGGACACCTGCTCATTGAACATATTCTAAAATCATGGGCATTAATATGGAGTTGGTCCCCATGTTGCTGCTATAACAACCTCCACTCTTCTGGGAAGGCGTTCCACTAGATGTTGGAACATTGCTGCGGGGACTTCAGCCACAAGAACAGGCACTGATATTGGGCGATTAGACCTGGCTCTCAGTCGGTGTTTCAATTCATTGGAACACCGACTGGTTGAGGTCACGGCTCTGGCCAGGCCAGTCAAGTTCCTCCACACCAATCTCGACAAACCATTTCTGATTGATCTCCCTTTGTGCACTGTGGCTTTGTCATGCTGAAACAGGAAGGGGCCTTCCCCAAACTGTTGCCAGCACAGAATCGTCTAGAACGTCATTGTATGCTGTAGCATTAAGATTTCCCTTCACTGAAACTAAGGGGCCTAGCCCGAACCATGTAAAACAGCCCCAGACCATTATTCCTCCTCCACCAAACTTACCATTTTGCGTCTGAGCCGTTGTTGCTTCTAGACGTTTCCACTTCACAGTAACAGCACCTACAGTTGACCGGGGCAGATCTAGCTGGCAAGAAATTTGTTGGAAAGGTGGCATCCTATAACGGTGCCACGTTGAAAGTAACTGAGCTCTTCAGTAAGGTCATTCTACTGCCAATGTTTGTCTATGGAGATTGCATGGCTGTGTGCTCGATTTTATACATCTGTCAGCAACGGGTGTGGCTGAAGGGGTGTCCACATACTTTTGTATATATAGTGTATGTATAGTACACTGAGGGTGGTGTCAGTAGACCAGCGTCGGGGACCCTGCAAAGGCCCCTTCCCAGAAACCGCAGGTGCTGGTCGCTGAAGGCATTAAAAATGCAGCATGTGCATTCACTTTGTAATGGCTATAGTGTAAGGAAACGGGGTGCCAATGGCACCAGGGGGTGTGGACCGAGCGGTTACTCATAATTTGAAAGCAGGCCACTCCCTGGTGAAGTTTGAAGGGCGCAAGAGAGGATGTGTGGCATGCATCCACAGTGGACGCAGGGCAAAGACTGGGAAAGGTTGAAACCTCCTTTGGATGCTCTATGTGTTCTGTGCCATTTTGCAGGATGGGGCTGTGCTTCCAGAAGTACCATGACAGTGCGAAATATACATTTGTCCTACAAGTCTTAAACGGTAATTGTGTACTTTTTAAAATTGTGTTTGTATTTTCTCTTTTCACTAAATTGCTGTCAAAGTAGGCTACTCAAACCTGGTCTGTACTAAATCTTGCTGAGACAGGTTATCTACATTTTGAAAGTCTATGAATAGTTGCTTGCATTTTTACATAAGTAAGAATCGTTGTCATTCAAATAGCCTTCTTTGTGTGGGTTTTGAAATACTTCCTGAATATTGTCCTCTGGTCACATTTTGGATAATAAACTATACTTGGTACATTTTGAGTGAATTATTTAGTCAAATTTACTACAATTTTACAGTGCCTTCAGAAAGTATTCATACACCTTGATTTATTCCACATTTCGTTGTGTTACAGCCTGAATTCATAATGAAATAAATCAGTTATTTTCTCTCATCTACAGTCGTGGCAAAAACTTTTGAGAATGAGACAAATATTCATTTCCACAAAGTTTGCTGATTCAGTGTCTGTAGATATTTTTGTCAGATGTTACTATGGAAAACTGAAGTATAATTACAAGCATTTCATAAGTGTCAAAGGCTTTTATTGACAGTTACATGAAGTTGATAAAAAAAGAGTCAATATTTGCAGTGTTGATCCTTATTTTTCAAGACCTCTGCAATCCGCCCTGGCATGCTGTCAATTCACTTCTGGGCCACATCCTGACTGATGGCAGCCCATTCTTGCATAATCGATGCTTGGAGTTTGTCAGAATTTGTGGGGTTTTGTTTGTCCACTCACCTCTTGAGGATTGACCACAAGTTCTCAAGTGGATTAAGATCTGGGGAGTTTCCTGGCCATGGACCCAAAATATTGATGTTTTGTTCCCCGAGCCAATTAGTTATCACTTTTGCCTTATGGCAAGGTGCTCCATCATGCTGGAAAAGGCATTGTTCGTCACCAAGCTGTTCCTGGATGGTTGGGAGAAGTTGCTCTCGGAGAATGTGTTGGTACCATTCTTTATTCATGGCTGTGTTCTTAGGCAAAATTGTGAGTGAGCCCACTCCCTTGGCTGAGAAGCAACCCCACACATGAATGGTCTCAGGATGCTTTACTGTTGGCATGACACAGGACTGATGGTAGCGCTCACCTTGTCTTCTCTGGACAAGCTTTTTTCCGGATGCCCCAAACAATCAGAAAGGGGATTCATCAGAGAAAATGACTTTACCCCAGTCCTCAGCAGTCCAATCCCTGTACCTTTTGCAGAATATCAGTCTGTCCCTGATGTTTTTCCTGGAGAGAAGTGACACCAGGCCTTCTTGACACCAGGCCATCCTCCAAAAGTCTTCGCCTCACTGTGCGTGCAGATGCACTCACATCTGCCTGCTGCCATTCCTGAGCAAGCTCTGTACTGGTGGTGCCCCGATCCCGCAGCTGAATCAACTTTAGGAGACGGTCCTGGCGCTTGCTGGACTTTCTTGGGTGCCCTGAAGCCTTCATCACAACAATTGAACCGCTCTCCTTGAAGTTCTTGATGATCTGATAAATGGTTGATTTAGTTGCAATCTTACTGGCAGCAATATCCTTGCCTGTGAAGCCCTTTTTGTGCAAAGCAATTATAACGGCACGTGTTTCCTTGCAGGTAACCATGATTGACAGAGGAAGAACAATGATTTCAAGCACCACCCTCCTTTTGAAGCTTCCAGTCTGTTTTTCAAACTCAATCAGCATGACAGAGTGATCTCCAGCCTTGTCCTCGTCAACACTCACACCTGTGTTAACGAGACAATCACTGACATGTCAGCTGGTCCTTTTGTGGCAGGGCTGAAATGCAGTGGAAATGTGCATGGCAAAGAGGGACTTTGCAATTAATTGCAATTCATCTGATCACTCTTCATAACATTCTGGAGTACATGCAAACTGCCATCATACAAACTGAGGCAGCAAACTTTGTGAAAATTAATATTTGTGTCATTCTCAAAACTCTTGGCCACGACTGTACACAAAATACCCCATCATGACAAAGTGAAAACATGTTTTTAGAAATATCGAATTTAGATAACTGTTCACGCCCCTGAGTATTGTATTGTATTTATTATGGATCCCCATTAGCTAATGCCAAGGCAGCAGTTACTCTTCCTGGGTCCAGCAAAATTAAGGCAGTTATACAATTTAAAAAACATATATTTCAAAACACATTAAGTGTGTGCCTTCAGGCCACTACACTACTAACACATATCTACAACACAAAATCCATGTGCACGTGTGTGTAGAGTGCGTATGTTATCGTGTCTGTGTATGCATGTGTCTGTGTCTGTGTTTGTGTTTCTTCACAGTCCCCGCTGTTTCACAAGTTGTGTTTTTATCTGTTTTTTAAATCTGATTCTACCGCTTGCATCAGTAACTTGATGTGGAATAGAGTTCCATGTAGTCATGGCTCTATGCAGTACTGTCCGTAGTCTGTTCTGGACTTGGGGACTGTGAAGAGCCCTCTGGTGGCATGTCTTGTGGGCTATGCATTGATGTCTGAGCTGTGTGCCAGTAGTTTAAAACAGACAGCTCGGTGCATTCAACATGTCAATACCTCTCATAAATACAAGTAGTGATGAAGTCAATCACTCCTCCACTTTGAGCCAGGAGAAATTGACATGTATAATAATGTTAGCTCTCTGTGTACATCCATGGGCCAGCCATGCTGCCTTGTTCTGAGCCAATTGCATTTCCTAAGTCCCTCTTTGTGGCACCTGACCACACGACTGAACAGTAGTCCAGGTGCGACAAAACTAGGGCATGTAGGACCAGCCTTGTTGATAGTACTGTTAAGAAGGCAGAGCAGTGCTTTATTATGGATACACTAATCGCCATCTTAGCTACTGTTGTATCAATATGTTTTGACCATGACAGTTTACAATCCAGGGTTACTCCAAGCAGTTTAGTCACCTCAACATGCTGATTTTCCTCATTATTCATTACAAGATTAGTTGAGGTTTAGGGTTTAGTAAATGTTTTGTCCCGAATATACTGCTTTCAGTTTTAGAAATATTTAGGACTAACTTATTCCTTGCCACCCATTCTAAAACTAACTGCAGCTCTTTGTTAAGTGTTGCAGTCATTTCAGTCTCTGTAGTAGCTGACGTGTATAGTGTTAAGTCATTCGCATACATAGACACTCTGGCTTTACTCAGTGTTTGTCATTATACCCTGATGAAGACAGCTTGTCTGTCGAAACGTTGGACATAAATATTTTTGCATCTGAGCTCCTAGTGTGCAGCTCTCCTGTATATTTTAATTATCTATGCATAGACACTTTAATACCTACATGTACATAAATACCTCAATTACCTCGACCCTGCACATTGACATTTGACTCTGTACCGGTACCTCCTGTATATAGCCCCGCTATTGTTATTTACTGCTGCTCTTTAATGACTTGTTTTTCTTATCTCTTACTTTTTGGGGGATTTTCTTAAAACTGTGTTGTTGGTTAAGGGCTTGTAAGTAAGCACTTCACTGTAAGGTCTACACCTGTTGCATTCGGCGCATGTGACAAATACAATTAGATTTGAGGCTGATTCCTCTGATATTTGAGCCTCTAAAGGGGGCTTTACTATTCTTAGGTAGTGGAATGACTTTTGCTTCCCTCCAGGCCTGAGGGCACACACTTTCTAGTAGGGTTCAACTGAAAATATGGCAAATAGGAGTGGCAATATTGTCCACTATTATTTTCAGTAATTTTCCATCCAAGTTGTCAGACTCCGGTGGCATGTCATTGTTGAAAGACAACAATAATTTCTTTGCCTCTTCCACACTTACTTTACGAAATTCAAAATGACAAAGCTTATCTTTCATGATTGGGTCAGATTTACTTGGATGTGTAGTGTCAGCATTTGATGCTGCAATGTCATGCCTAAGTTTGCTAATGAAAGAAAACATGAAAGTAGTTGGCAATATCAGTGAGTTTTGTGATTAATGAGCTGAGTCAATGAATGATGGAGCTGAGTTTGCCTTTTTGCCCAACATTTAATTTAAGGTGCTCCAAAACATTTTACTATCATTCTTTGTCCATCATCTTTGTTTCATAGTTTCGTTTATCTCACTTTTTATTCAGTTTAGTCATTTGGTTTCTCAATTTGCAGTACTTTTGCCAATCAGTTTTGCTGCCAGACTTATTTGCCATACCTTTTGCATCATCCCTCTTAACCATACCATTTTTCAATTCCTCATCAATCCAAGGTGATTTAACAGTTTTTCCAGTCATTTTCTTAATTGGTGCATGCTTATTAGTAACAGGAATAAGACATTTCATAAATGCGTCAAACTGTGCCTCATTACACACCACAGACCAGCCAATATTCTTTACATCATCAACATAAGAATCACTACAAAACATATTGTATGACCTCTTATACACTATATTAGGCCCAGCCTTTGGAACTTTGGTTTTCCAAGATTCCTACTACATTGTGATCACTACATCCGATGGATTTGGATACTGCTTTAAAGCAAATTTCTTCAGCATTAGTAAAGATCTGATCAGTACATGTTCATGATTTAATTCCTGTGCTGTTTGTAACTACCCTGCTAGGTTGACTGATAACCTGAACCAGGTTGCAGCCACTGGTTACAGTTTGAAGCTTTTCTTGAGTGGGCAGCTTGATGAAAGCCAGTCAATATTGAAATCACCCAGAATATATACCTCTCTGTTGATATCACATACATTATCAAGCATTTCACACATATTATCCAGATACTGACTGTTAGCACTTGGTGGTCTATAGTAGCTTCCCACAAGAATGGGCTTTAGGTGAGGCAGACGAACCTGTAGCCATATTACTTCAACAGTATTTATCATGAGATCTTCTAAGCTTTACAGGAATGTGGTTCTGAATATAGACCACCGCACCGCCCCCATTGGCATTGCTGTATTTTCTGTAAATGTTATAACCATGCATTGCTACCACTGTATTATCAAAGGTATTATTGAAGTGAGTTTCAGAGATAGTCATATGAATGTCATCTGTTACTAGCAAGTTATTGACTTAATGAACATTGTTTCTTAGACTACATATGTTAACCTGGGCTATTTTTAGCACTTTTCTGGGATGCTTGATTGTTTTCATTGCTTTACTGGGAAGCATAGCAGAAGTAGACATGCTCATGCTATTTATGTTAGTGCAGGGTGAGCTGCACACAGTGGACTTCCTACTAGGTCACACTGCCTCAGTGCTAACAGTTCATAGGCACTTGATTACTGCATAAAATAGCTGTGGGATCAGCAGAGGCATTCAGAGCAGTTAGAAGGACATACATTAGGTTACTTACATTGTGTCTTCCAATGTCCCTGGGATAATGTACATTTGCTGAAGCATTATGACAACTCAGCAACACAATGATAGGGATTAACTGAGCTGGGCTTGGGTCATTGATAAGTCATTGTCTCAACACAGCCTTTTAATGCTGTGAAAGGATCCAGGAACCCAAATGATTTGGGTGGATCCCATCCTTCTTATAAAACAAGCTTTGTTTCCAGAAGGTATCAAAATTGTCAATAAATGTTACACCCACATAATATCATTGAATCCCACATGAACTATGAAAGACTACATTTTCTGACGCTGGTTTGGAATGTTTGGGAGCAGCTTATTGATGTCCTGTACTCATGCTCCTGGGATAGCACAACGTTTTTATTCCAGGGACTGAGACATTTCTCACCATAGAACTGCCCAATACAACGGCCGGAGAAGGAAATGGAGAAATCCACCCATTCCTACCCCTCAAACAATTTGTTGAACCTTTCACGGGTACATGAGAAGCAGGATAGCGTACACCAGTTGCTCCTGGCGACAGGTCCAGACCTCCCACAGCAGCCAGTGCCCCGTCAGATCCAGAGAGCGGGAAAGGAGCCAAACTCGATGACGAAGCCGCTGCTGGAGTCAGCATAGTTGGACACAGGCAATCCCAGCGATGAAGGCGCAGGTAGATCAGGCACCAGTGCAGTGAAGCTATTCCTTATGTCAATCTGCTCCGAACCTCTCGCAGTCACTTCCGTCCTCTTAGCAGCATGCCGCTGCCTTCGGCTTTCACGACATGTGACATGGAACCTGTGCTGATTGGAAGAGTCTTTTTGCTGTTCTCCGTTTACTTCATTACAAGATGAAGGAGGAGAAGCAGATGGAGTCAATACTTTGGAGAAGCACCTTTGGCAGTGAGTCTTTCTGGGTAAGTCGATTTCCACACCTGGAATGTGCAACATTTTCTGATTTGTTCTTTTCTAAATTCTTCAAGGCCTGTCAAATTGCTTTTTCATCATTGCTAGACAACCATTTTCAGGTCTTGCCATATATTTTCAAGTAAATTTAAGTCAAAACTGTAACTTAGCCACTCAGGAACTTTCATTGTCTTCTTGTTAAGTAATTCCAGTGTAAATTTGGCCTTATGTTTTAGGTTATTGTCCTGCTGAAAGGTGAATTCATCTCCCAGTGTCTGGTGGAAAGCAAGCTGATCCAGGTTTTCCTCTAGGATTTTGCCTGTGCTTAGCTGCATTCCATTTATTTTTTATCCTGAAGAACTCCCCAGTCCTTACTGATTACAAGCATACCCATAACATGATGCAGCCACCACTATGCTTGAAAATATGGAGAGTGGAACTCAGTAATGTGTTGTAATGGATTTGCCCCAAACATAACACCTTGTATTTAGGACAAAAAGTGAATTGCTTTGACACATTTTTTGCAGTATTACTTTAGTGCCTTGTTGCAAACAGGATGCATGTTTTGGAATAGTTTTATTCTGTACAAGCTTCCTTCTTTTCACTTTGTCAATTAAGGTTAAACTCTAGCAGTTTTAAAGTCACCATTGGCCTCATGGTGAAAACCCTGAGTGGTTTCTTTCCTCTCCGACAACTGAGTTAGGAAGGATGCCTGTATCTTTGTAGTGACTGGGTGTATTGATACACCATCAAAGTGTAATTAATAACTTTACCATGCTCAAAGGGATATGCAATGTCTGCTTTTTTTTACCCATCTACCAGTAGGTGCCCTTCTTTGCAAAGCATTGGAAAATTTCCCTGGTTTTTGTGGTTAAATCTGTGTTTGAAATGTACTGCTCAACTGAGGGACCATACATTTGAATGTGTAGGATACAGAGAGGAGGTGGTCATTCAAAAATCATGTTGAACACTATTATTGCACACAGAGTGAGTACATTCAATTATTTATGTGACTTGTGAAGCACATTTTTACTCCTGAACTTATTTAGGCTTGCAATAACAAAGGAGTTGAAAACGTATTTACTCAAGACATTGCAAATGTACATTTTTTATTAATTTGTAAACATTTGGAAAAACATAATTCCACTTTGAAATTAAGGGGTATTGTGTGTAGGCCAGTGACAGAAAATCTCAATCTAATCCATTTTAAATTCAAGCTGTAACACAACAACATTTTGAAAAAGTCAAGGGGTGTAAATACTTTCTGAAGGCACTATAAAATACTAATGTGTTTTGTTGTGGTGTTGAGTGTCTTTACACAATGGAATAAAAATGTGTGTAATTCCTATTGAGATGAGTGTGGTGTCATATCAAAGAAGAGGTTGAGCTCTTTAAAACGAAGCTAACTTTTAATTGTAATTTATTCTTCGTTTTTTAGCTATGTCTATTTGTTTGAAATGTGTGATGAAATTGGCTTGATTTTTAAAAAACATCTAA
Organism: Salvelinus alpinus; assembly: GCF_045679555.1. NCBI lineage: Eukaryota > Metazoa > Chordata > Actinopteri > Salmoniformes > Salmonidae > Salvelinus > Salvelinus alpinus. The sequence continues at coordinate 48,406,124 of NC_092090.1, forward strand.
GTAATCTACAGCAGCATTAAGGAATTTTATTGGGGTCTAAAGGGTTAAATAGCCTTTTCTGAACCTTTATTGTGCAGTAAATCATTGAATGGTAACTAAACCCATAGACAATGTGTCCTAGGGCTATGGCAGTCATGAAATTTTGACACCCGGTGATTGTCAAGCAAATAACTGCCGGTCTCACATTAATTGACCGTTAAATAATATAAACACATTTAGCATCTCCTGTCTTCCATGTATAGCCTGCAAGTCCTCAGAAATGAAAATGGTAGACCTTCACAAGTCTGGTTCATCATTGGGAGAAATTTCCAAACGCCTGAAGGTACCACGTTCATCTGTACAAACAGTAGTACACAAGTATAAACACCATGGAACCACACAGCCGTCATACCGCTCAGGAAGGAGACACGTTCTTGTCTCCTAGAGATGAACGTACTTTGGTGTGAAAAGTGCAAATCAATCCCAGAACATAAGCAAAGGACCCTGTGAAGATCCTGGAGGAAACAGGTACAAAAAGTATCTATATCCATTTTGCAACAGTTTTCAACTGCACATGGGGTCAAAGATCATACTTTTTGGAGAAATGTCCTCTGGTCTGATGAAACAAAAATAGAACTGTTTGGCCATATTGACCATCGTTATGTTTGGAGGAAAAAGGTGGAGGCTGCAAGCCGAAGAGCACTATCCCAACCGTGAAGCACGGGGGGTGGCAGCATCATGTTGTGGGGATGCATTGCTGCAGGAGGGTCTGGTGCACTTCACAAAATAGATGGCATCATGAGGTAGAAAATTATGTGGATATATTGAAGCAACATCTCAAGACATCAGTCAGGAAGTTAAAGCTTGGTCGCAAATGGGTCTTCCAAATGGACAATGACCACAAGCATACTTCCAAAGTTGTGGCAAAATGGCTTAAGGACAACAAAGTCAAGGTATTGGAGTGGCCATCACAAAGCCCTGACCTCTATCCTATAGAACATTTGTGGGCAGAACTGAAAAAGCGTGTGCGAGCAAGGAGGCTTCCAAACCTGACTCAGTTACAGCAGCTCTGTCAGGAGGAATGGGCCAAAATTCACCCAACTTATTGTGGGTAGCTTGTGGAAGGCTACCCGAAACGTTTGACCCAAGTTAAACAATTTAAAGCCAATGCTACCAAAAACTAATTGAGTGTATGTAAACTTCTGACCCACTGGGAATGTGATGAAAGAAATAAAAGCTGAAATAAATCTCTACTATTATAAGTCTCTCTACTATTATACTGACATTTCACATTCTTAAAATAAAGTGGTGATCCTGAATTTTTACTAGGATTTAATGTCAGGAATTGTGAAAAAAACTGAGTTTAAATGTATTTGGCTAAGGTGTATGTAAACTCCCGACTTCAACTGTATGTTATATGGCTGTGGGCTACACTAGTTCATTTAGCAGATTGCTTAGAATTCCGTGAAATTATTTTATATTATTTAATAGTATGAAGAATAATTTGAGGGAGTGCACACATGCAGCTATTCTGTGTTGAACGGTTAACAAAGAAACAGGCACTCAAATAAGCTTAATTTAGAGTTATTTGTGTGACATTATTTGTGATACAAATGTTGGGCTATATGTTTTGATTTTCAATGCATTCTAAGGCTGCATGATGCGACTAATGATGATTTCAAAAAGTTGCATGAAAGGCATGAGCTCTGCTTTGTTTTTTGCACAAGCTCCACAGACTTTATCAGTATCTCATTCACAATTTGACAAGCACTTTCCCGGCTGCATCCCCTTTGTGTGGCCATAATCACCCTAAAAAAATCCATGTCTTTTGCAGACAGTAGCTGTTATGCCCTTGGGCTGGATATAATAATTACAATTCCCTTTTCCCCGCTGTGTGCTGAAGCACCTCTCACTCACATGGCTCTCAATCACGTGATCAGGTTATCCTCACAGGCTACAAGTGAAGACAGACACATTGGGGAAGCAACTGTGCTTCCACATTTACTTTTCGCCAGACAACAAGATGTGTGCGGCGGTAATACGGTCACCGTAACAGCCCTAGGAGTGACACCACTTTGAGAAATCTTAGATTTATCAGACACCAAGATCAAATCAAAGATGGTTTGGTTGGAGTTACATACTCTAGTGGGCTCTTATCAGTACCCAGCAAAGAAAATGTATGACAGCTTAAAATAATGGTTTGTCCTTAGCTTTAGTGTCCATGTTAAAATCACCAATCAAAACAGTTTCATTACATAGAAGATCTAAACATTTAGAGCATGCCTCCTCCAGTGCTTGGTAAAAGTAATTATGATCGGGTGGTCTCTGTAGCATGCCCACACCAGGATTGGCTTACTCTTTGGAAGTAGAATCTCCATCCACACTAGCTCAACACGATCACGATATATCAGTCATGATATTTAATACCCCGCCCCACCACACACCTTAAGGATTCCGTACATTTCAGTCATTGAGTCATTGATGTTCAGCCATGTTTCAGAGAAGCAAACAATGCCAGCCCTAGTAGTGTGTGCAATTAGACAAATCTCATAAATTTTTGGCAACAAGGTATGCAAAAGTTTTAAAAAGTGCATACCTCTTGCTGAGATCTGCACTCTCAGATCCCTCTGTCCTCTGTCTGTCTCGACTTGGCATCAAGCCAAGCCAGTTCAACCAGTGTTCTCATCGTCATCAAAGAAAGGCTGCCGACTGAATTGAAAGGTCCTCTGTCTTCTCTCTCACAAAGGGTTCAGCTCAGTCCATCCCCATGCAGCGTTGTGCTTCCGCCTCGGTTGGTGGAGTGACCACCCTCTCCACCTGGCACCTGCCACCATTGATGGGCTGCCCGAGGACTTGAGGACATGTCCCAGTGAGCCTTAGCCTCACTACCCCTCTTCTCCCTCCCTTTCTGGGCTGTCCTATCCAAACATGGGCTTGCTAGTGTGGCTTGAATATGTCCAGCATCTTCTCCAGTCCTGGTGGAGAGTAGTATTAATGCCTTAGAAGAAGCAGTCTCTCCCGTGTGTACCAGTGTGTCTAGTTTCATTCCCAAGGTTAACACAGATGAGATGCACATCAAAAGCAGCAGAAATGCAGCTAAAAGTCTAAATAAGAAAACTTGCCATCCAGCAGTTGAAGAAACCATTCCGATGAAATGTACAGAAAACTGCACACATGAAAACACAATGGTCCTTAGCTCCAGGAGATGAGACGATCTAGCAACATAGTCTGCTATTTTAAATCCAAACAACTAGCTAGTTGAGAGATCTCTGTTTTCTATACTTGTATAGCTATCAAAAAAACTAAAGGTTTGGGCCTCCAGTGGCACAGCGGTCTAAGGCACTGCATTGCAGTACTGGAGGTGTCACTACAGGCCCGGGTTCGAATCCCAGGCTGTGTCGCAGCCGGCCGTGACTGGGAAACCCATGAGGCAGGACACACAATTGGCCCAGCGTCGTCCAGGTTAGGGGAGGTTTTGTCCGGACAGGATGTCCTTGTCCCATTGCGCTCTTGCATGAACACATGGTCACCAGTTGTATGGTGTTTCCTCCAACACATTGGTGAGGATGGCTTCCGAGTTAAGTGAGCAGTGCGGCTTGGCAGGATCGTGATTCGGAGGACGTATGGCTCGCAACCTTCGCCTCTCCCATGTCCGTACGTGAGTTTCAGCGATGGGACAAGACTGTAACTACCAATTGGAGAGAAAAAGGGGGTAATAAAAGTATATAAAACACTGCACAATTATGCAGTACCAATCAAAAGTATGGACACACCTACTCATTCAAGGGTTTTGCTTTATTTGACTATTTTCTACATTGTAGAATAATAGTGAAGACATCAAAACTATGAAATAACACATGGAATCACGTAGTAACTACAAAAGTGTAAAACAAATAAAAATATATCTTAGATTTTAGATTCTTCAAAGTGACCACCCTTTCCCTTGATGACAAGATTTGCACTCTTGGCATTCTCTCAACCAGCTCCATGAGGGAGTCACCTGGAATGCATTTCAATTAACAGGTGTGCCTTGTTAAAAGCCAATGGAATTGTGGAATTTATTTCCTTCTTAATGCGTTTGAGCCAATCAGTTGTGTTGTGACAAGGTAGGGTTGGTATACAGAAGACAGGGCTATTTGATAAAAGACCAAGTCAATATTATGGCATTATATTATTATATTATAGAACAGCTCAAATAAGAAAAGAGAAATGACGGTTCAACATTACTTTAAGACAACAATGTCAGTCAATCTGGAAAATTTCAATAACTTTCTTCAAGTGCAGTCGCAAAAAACATCAAGCGCTATGATGAAACTGTCTCTCATGAGGACCGCCACAGGAAAGGAAAACCCAGAGTTACCTCTGCTGCAGAGGATAAGTTCATTAGTTACCAGCCTCAGAAATGGGCAATTAACTGCACCTCAGATTGTAGCCCAAATAAATGCTTCACAGAATTCAAGTAACAGACCCATCTCAACGTCAGAGGAGACCGCATGAATCAGGCATAAATGGGTGAATTGCTGCAAAGAAACCACTACTAAAGAACACCAGTAATAAGAAGAGACTTGCCTGGGTCAAGAAACATGAGCAATGGACATTAGACTGGTGTAAATCTGTCCTTTGTTCTAATGAGTCCAAATTTGAGATTTTTGGCTCCAACTGCCATGTCTTTGTGAGAGATGCAGAGTAGATGAACTGATGATCTCTGCATGTGTGGTTCCCACCGTGAAGCATGGAGGAGGTGGTGTGATGGTGTGGGGGTGCTTTGCTGGTGACACAGGCTTTGATTTATTTAGAATTCAAGGTACACTTAACCATCATGTCTACCACAGCATTCTGCAGCGATACGCCATCCCATCTGGTTTGCGCTTAATGGGACTATCATTTGTTTTCAACAGGACAATGACCCAAAACACACCTCCAGCCTGTGTAAGGGATATTTGATCAAGAAGGAGAGTGATGGAGTGCTGCATCAGATGATCTGGCCTCCACAATCACCCGACCTCAACCCAATTGAGATGGTTTGGGATGAGTTGGACCACAGAGTGAAGGAAAAGCATTTGTTAAACTGTTTTGGGTTACTACATGATTGTGTTAGGTTCTTATTTGTCAGAGTAAATAACCCATGGACACAGAGAAGCTTTAACCAAGTTTAATTCTTCCCAAAGGTTCTGTACAGCTGTAATCAGACAGCAAAACATTTCTCACATCACAGTTATATACCTCCTACTTAAGACACTCCCTCTCTCCAATCCTTAGTTTATGGTTTAACAGGAAAAGAGTAACAAGATCCCAAACCCTTATTACTCCCTTCAGGTGACCTGTCCTCACCTCCTGACCTTAACCCCTACATCAAATCCACAGATGTCCGTCTGTCTTTCCTGTATCAACACGGTGCTCTGCTCCCGTCCCCCCAACACATTCCACAGCTATCTGTCCTTCTACAGAGACATAAAACCCAATCTCTTTCATTTCCTATCATTCATTTACTATCTCATTTATCAAAGTTTAGCCGATTCCAACAATTGCATATGTGTTATTTCATCATTTTGATGTCTTCACTATTATTCTACAATGTAGAACATAGTAAAAACAAAGAAAAATGTAAATGAGTAGGTGTGTCCAAACTTTTGACTGGTACTGTAGAAATTTTCAGCAGTAAACTACCAAGGCTGCAACTAGGCTCCACGGGATTTTGATTCATATGATGCTGCGATTTGCATCATATGATGAAAAATGTATTGAAACATCATACTGGCTGTATTTCTGTAATGAAACAAATGCCAAAAGATAGTTTTGGGCTGGAATTGAACTTTAAGGAGTTTAAACTGACTGCATTATCACTGCTATTCTCTAATTTAAGAGAGATGATTAACCTCCATTATACTCACAGATCTGCTGTCTATGCATTTATTAATGCTCTCCTCACAGAGAGAGGCCCTATCTCACACCGACAACTTCTAACAAGCTGAATAAGCATAACATGTTGATTTCATTCTGTCTGTGAATCTAAACTGAACAAAAGTACAAACGCAAAGTGGAACAATTTCAAAGATTTAACTGAGGTATAGTTCACATAAGGCAATCAATCAATTGAAATAAATCCTTAGAATCAAATTAAATCATCATCTTTAAATCATTAGGCCCTAATCTATTGATTTCACATGGCTGGGAATACAGATACAGTGCCTTGCAAATGTACTCATCCCCCTTGGTGTTTTTACTATTTTGTTGCATGACAACCTGTAATTTAAATTGATTTTTATTTGGATTTCATGTAATGGACATACACAAAATAGTCCAAATTGGTGAAGTGAAATGAAAAAAATTACTTGTTTCAAAAAATTCAAAACTGAAAAGTGGTGTGTGCCTATATGTATTCACCCCATTTGCTATGAAGCACCTACATAAGATCTGATGCAACCAATTACCTTCAGAAGTCACATAATTAGTTAAATAAAGTCCACCTGTGTGCAAGTGTCAAATGATGTCAGTGTATATATACACCTGTTCTGAAAGGCCACCGAGTCTGCAACACCAATAAGCAAGGGGCACCACCAAGCAAGTGGCACCATGAAGACCAAGGAGCTCTCCAAACAGGTCAGGGACAAAGTTGTGGAGAAGTACAGATCAGGGTTGAGTTATAAAAAAATATCAGAAACTTTGAACATCCCACGGAGCACCATTAAATTCATTATTAAAAAATAGAAAGAATATGGCACCACAGCAACCCTGGCAAGAGAGGGCCACCCACCAAAACTCACAGACCAGGCAAGGAGGGCATTAATCAGAGAAGCAACAAAGAGACCAAAGATAACCCTGAAGGAGCTGCAAAGCTCCACAGCGGAGATTTGAGTATCTGTCCATCGGACCACTTTAAGTCGTACACTCCACAGAGCTGGGCATTACGGAAGAGGGGCCAGAAAAAAAGCCATTGCTTAAAGAAAAAAATAAGCAAACACGTTTGGTGTTCGCCAAAAGGCATGTAGGAGACTCCCCAAACATATGGTAGAAGGTACTCTGGTCAGATGAGCTAAAATTGAGCTTTTTGGCCATTAAGGAAAACCCTATGTCTGATGCAAACCCAACATCTCTCATCACCCCGAGAATACCAAAACATCCCCACAGCATGATGCTGCCACCACGCTTCACTGTGGGGATGTTTTTCATCGTCAGGGACTGGGAAACTGGTCAGAATTTGAAGGAATGATGGTTGGCGCTAAATACAGGGAAATTCTTGAGGGAAACCTGTTTCAGTCTTCCAGCGATTTGAGACTGGGACGGAGGTTCACCATCCAGCAGGACAATGAACCTAAGCATACTGCTAAAGCAACACTCAAGTGTTTTAAGAGGAAACATTTAAATCTCTTGGAATGGCCTAGTCAAAGCCCATACCTCCATCCAATTGAGAATCTGTGGTATGACACCTGCGGAACCCATCCAACTTGAAGGAGCTGGAGCCGTTTTTCCTCGAAGAATGGGCCAAATTACAGTGTCTAGATGTGTCAAGCTTATAGAGACATACCCCAAGAGACTTGCAGGTGTAATTGCTGCAAAAGGTGGCTCTACAAAGTATTGATGTTGGGGGGATGAATAGTTATACACTCTCAAATGTTCTGTTTTTTGTCTTATTTCTTGTTTGTTTCACAAGAAAAAATATTTTGCATCTTCAAAGTGATAGGCATGTTGTGTAAATCAAATGATACAAACCCCCCAAAAATCTATTTCATTCAGGTTGTAAGGCAACAAAATAGTAAAAAAATGCTAAGGGGGTGAACACTTTCGCAAGCCACTGTATGCATTTGTTAGTCAGAGATACCTGACACTATAAAAAAAGGTAGGCTCGTGGATCAGAAAACCAGTCGGTATCGGGTGTGACGACCATTTGCCTCATACAGCGCGATACATCTCCTTTGCATAGAGTCGATCAGGCTGTTGTTTGTTGCCTGTGGAATGTTGATCCACTCCTCTTCGATACCTTTGCAAAGTTGCTGGAAAATGGCAAAAACTGTAACACACTGTCGTACACATCAATCCAGAGCATCCCAAACTTGCTCAATGGGTGAAATGTCTGGTGAATATGCAGGCCACGGAAGAACTTGGACATTTTCAGCTTCCAGGAATTTTGTACAGATCCTTGCAACATGGGGCCATGCATTATCGTGCTGAAACATGAGGTGATGGCACGACAACGGGCCTCAGGATCTCATCATGGTATCTCTGTGCATTCAAATTGCCATCGTTAAAATGCAATTGAGTATGTTGTCGTAGCCTATGCAAGCCCATACCATAACCCCACTGCCACCATGGGGCAGTTGGTTCACAACATTGACATCAGTAAACCGCTCGCCCACACAACGCCATACATGTGGCCTGCGGTTGTGTGGCAAGTTGGATGTACTGCCAATATCTCTAAAACAATGTTGAAGGGGGCTTATGGTACAGAAATTAACATTACATTTTCTGGCAACAGCTCTGTTGGACATTTCTGCATTCAGCATGCCAATTGCACACTCTCTCAAAACTTGAGACATCTGTGGCATTGTGTTGTGTGACACAAAATCACATTTTAGAGTGGCCTTTTATTGTCCCCAGCACAAGGTGCACCTGTGTTGTGATTGTGCTGTTTAATCAGCTTCTTGATATGCCACACATGTCAGGTGGATGGATTATCTTGGCAATGGAGTGCGTATAGAACATTTCTGGGAAATTTTATTTCAGCTCATGAAACATGGGACCAACACTTTACATGTTTCGTTTATATAGAGGACACGAGCAACTGAGACCAGTGAAATCAAACAAACTTCTTCTGAATGATTGATATAAAAAAACACAGAAAATATCTCTTTAGCCTCATCTCAGCCACTATCTCTGGTTACTCACTTATGATCAAAGACTTAGTGTCACAGTCAGAGAAACAAAAAAAAAGTATATTTAAATGGTATTTATAAAGGGCCATTGTTACAGGTCCTTCAGTTAAGTCTCAGAGGAAGGAAGTGGTGTTGTAGCCATGCTAAACCCATAAGGCTGAATCAAGTGGACTGGGATTATAGTGGAAGTACAGGAGGAAGAGGAGGGGTAGGAGCTGACAGAAGAAGACTGGAGACAAGGATTCATTACTTCTTGGACTCTTGTCATCATCTCTCAGAAAGAGGAATGATGAGCAAGGGTTTTTATTCTCTTTCTCTCTTTTTTTTCTGGCCCTATCCCAACAGACAGTCCTGGAATTGCTCACTTCTCCCAGCTATTTGCACTGGACTCTTGGATTAAATCAGGACTCTGTCAATAAAATTCAACGCTTTTTCAGAGCTATCTGTTTTTGGAGCTACCACAGTTCCTAAAAAGGGATGGCCTGCTCCAAAACATGAGAGGAGCTTGAATGCTGAGTGCTAACGTTGAAAAGATACTATGGGATATCATTTATTCATTACCCGAAAAAGGTAACCCTCATTGAGTATTAATCCACATCCTTGTTCGAGGTATAGACACAATGGCACAGTTCTAAGCAATCTTGTATCTATATAATTTCAAGCCAACCCCATGGCTATTTTGTATAGAGGGTTACCTACTGATCACAACATGTTTGTGTTAAAGACTGTCTGATCTGAAATTCCACATCTCTTGCCTTGGACTGATTCATTTTAATGTCAGAAGATTGATTTTGAAATGGATCTTATTGTAATTCTGGCTTCTCAACCTAACCCTGGACATTCTGATAGTTACTGAGACTTGCTTAAAAAAAGTTTGTGCCAGACTCGGATGTGTCTCTGAATGTTTATAATGTTTATGGATATCACAGAGCTGGAAGAGGTGGGGGTGTTGACATATTCATAAATAACAACTTGTGTGTGTTACTACCTTTGTCCCTAAGCAATTTGAATGTCATGTTCTAAATGTGGGCCTTGGTAATAATTCCCAACTAATATTAGTTTTTATTGCCCTACCTCGACCCTCCCAATTGCTCAAGAGCAAATTGTCAGACTTGCTGTCTAACAAACAGGCTAAATCTGAACTATTAATATTGGGTGATTTTTACCTGGATTGGTTGATGCCAGTATCAGATAGACTAAAAGATTGAGCTAAATTGAACTCAACTGATAATTAAACCAACCCACACAAACTTAAAACAACTGAGAAATCAACTATTTTTGGATATCATTCTGACAAACGCCACTCAAGTATATAGCCAATGAAATATTTTCTAATGATCTCAGGGACCACTGTCCCATTGCCTGCATTAGAGATACTAAGCTACCTAAATCGTGTCCATGCATTACTACAAAACGACATTTTAAAACTTTCAGTGAGCAACAATTCTGGTATAATCTGGGGTTGTATGATTGTGAGGGTGTGTCCTCTATCTCTGATTCAGATCAGGCCCTTAAATGTTGTACCTCTCTTTTTAACTCTGTTGCAGATAAGCATGCCCCATATAAGAGATTAAGAGTAAAGGACAGATCTAACCTGTGGTTCATGCATCATTTGTCTGGAATATTTCATGAACGAAACTTAACTTCTGCTAAAGCTAGATTGACTGATTCCACCTCTGACTGGGAGTCCTTCAGACATTTGAAAAATAGATGTCTTACTCTGATTAGAAAAGCAAGGTCAATATACTTCTTGAATTGTGTATCTGAGAGTGGTGGAAATCCAGCTAAATTCTGGAAAGTGTTCAAATCTTTGAAAAAGAAAACCACCTCATTGTCCCAGCAGGTTATGACTGTCTCTGGTCCTACAAATGACATTTGTGGTGCTTTTAGTAACAATTCTGCCTCAGCTGGCCATCTATTTGAAATAATGGTTTCTGAAAATATCTCAAGTTCCACTAGAGGGACTCCTTTATTCACCTCTAAACATTGTAGAACCTTTGTCGCACATTTTTTTAAATGGCTTTTTAACCTGTTTAGGCCAGGGGTGCCGCTAGCGGCACTCCTCCCACATTCCATTGAAAAGGCAGAGCGGCAAATTCAAAAATAAAAATTGAAATATTTAACTTTCACACATTAACAAGTCCAATACAGCATTTGAAAGATAAACATCTTGTCAATCCATCCAACATGTCCGATTTTTTAAATGTTTTACAGAGAAAACACCACATATATTTATGTTAGGTCACCACCAAATAAAAAAAGACAGACAGACATTTTTCACAGCACAAGTAGGCTGCAGGTAGCATGCACAAGCCAACCTAACTAACCTAGAACCAACCTAAATAACCATAGAAAAAACTACCTCAGATGACAGTCCTATAACATGTTACACAATAAATCTATGTTTTGTTCGAAAAATGTGCATATTTTAGCTATAAATCAGTTTTAATTACTGCTACCATCATAGCTACAGTCAGAAATCGCACGGGAGTAGCCAGAGTAAATACAGACACCAACTACCTAATTACACATCATAAAACATTTCAGACAAATATATGGTGGATAGCTAATGAAAGGCAAATATCTTGTGAATACAGACAATATTTCCGATTGTTGAAGTGTTTTACAGCGAAAACACCACATATATTTATGTTAGTTCACCACCAAATACAAAAGACAGACAGACATTTTTCACAGCAACGGTAGCATGCAAGTAGCTAACCTAACTAACCTAGAACCAACCTAGAACCAACCTAAATAACCTAGAAAAAACTCCCTCAGATGACAGTCCTATAACATGTTACACAATAAATCTATGTTTTGTTCGAAAAATTTGCATATTTTAGCTATAAATCAGTTTTACATTACTGCTACCATCATAGCCACCATCACAGCTACAGTCAGAAATCGCACGGCAGTAGCCAGAGAAAATACAGACACCAACGTCAACTACTAATTACACATCATAAAACATTTCAGAACAATATATGGTGGATAGCTAATGAAAGAATAAGATCTTGTGAACAGAGCCAATATTTCCGATTTTTGAAGTGTTTTACAGCGAAAACACAATATATCGTTATATTAGCTTACTACAATAGCTAACACACAGCAGCATTGATTCTAGTCAAACGGTAGCATAGCACAGTTCGACAGATATATATGAAAAAGCATCCCAAATTGGGTCCTTATCTTTGTTGATCTTCCATCAGAATGTTCTCCAAAGGGTCCTTTGTTCAGAACCGACTTTATTTGGATCCATAACGAACGATTTCCCTCAGAATTAGCAAGCACACTGGCCGTGCGTTGCTAGCCTCTCGTTCTTGAACCAATTCTTGCGACGCATCACGTCTAAAGTCCAGAATAAATTTCAATAATATAATTAAACTATATTGAAAAAACATACTTTAGGATGATATTGTGACATGTATCAAAGAAAATCGAAGCCAGAGATCATATTCACCTTTAAAAAGGTTTTTCCATGAGCCGAGTACAGGTCCAATTTCGCGCCCAGGAAAAAAATAAAAGTGCGCACGTCTCAGTCCAAGACGTATGTGTTCAGTCTCTGGTCGAGATAATCAACTGATTTCTTCTCTCACTTCCGCATGAGACCCAGGCGAAGGCATGTGACGTGTTTCTACAGTCATAAGTGACATGCCCTTTTATAGACAAGCTCCTGAAGAGAGAGTTCACTTTTGGAAATCTCACTTCCGGTTAGGAAATGGTCTGTAAAAGGAGTTCTGTTTCACTTAGAGAAATAATTCAAACGTTTTTAGAAACTAGAGACTGTTTTCTATCCAATAGTAATAATAATATGCATATTGTACGAGCAGGAATTGAGTACGAGGCCGTTTAAAAATCTTACGATTTTCCCCAAAAGTGAAAATAGCACCCCCTGGTCCCCAACAGGTTAAATGCATATCCCTATGATCTGGAAGGCATGTCCACCCCCTTTACAAAGGTGGGGATCCTTCTGACCTAGATACAGTTGAGGTCGGAAGATCACATACACATAGGTTGGAGTCATTAAAACTTGTTTTCAACAACTCCACAAATTGCTTGTTAACAAACTATAGTTTTGGCAAGTCGGTTAGGACATTTACTTTGTGCATGAGACAAGTAATTTTTCCAACAATTGTTTACAGACAGATTATTTCACTAATAATTCACTGTATCACAATTCCAGTGGGTCAGAGGTTAACCAACACTAAGTTGACTGTGCCTTTAAACAGCTTGGAAAATTCCATAAAATGTCAGGCTAATTGACATCATTTGAGTCAATTGGAGGAGTACCTGTGGATGTATTTCAAGACCTACCTTCAAACTCAGTGCCTCTTTGCTTGACATCATGGGAAAATCAAAAGAAATCAGCCAATACCCCAATACCTCATCCTTGGGAGCAATTTCCAAATGTCTGAAGGTACCACGTTCATCTGTACAAACAATAGTATGCAAGTATAAACACCATGGGACCACGCAGCCGTCATACCTCTCAGGAAGGAGACGCGTTCTGTCTCCTAGAGATGAACTTACTTTGGTGCGAAAAGTGCAAATCAATCCCAGAACATAAGCAAAGGACCTTTTGAAGATGCTGGAGGAAACAGGTACAAAAGTATCTATATCCACATTAAAACGAGTCCTATATCGACATAACCTGAAAGGACGTTCAGCAAGGAAGAAGCCACTGCTCCAAAACCACCATAAAAAAGCCAGACTACAGTTTGCAACTGCACATGGGGGAAAAGATCATACTTTTTGGAGAAATGTCCTCTGGTCTGATGAAACAAAAATGGAACTGTTTGGCCATAATGACCATTGTTACGTTTGGAGGAAAAAAGGGGGAGGCTTGCAAGCCGAAGAACACCATCCCAACCATGAAGCACGGGGGTGGCAGCATCATGTTGTGGGGGTGCTTTCCTGCAGGAGGGACTGGTGCACTTCACAAAATAGATGGCATTATGAGGTAGAAAATTATGTGGATATATTGAAGCAACATCTCAAGACATCAGTCAGGAAGTTAAAGCTTGGTCGCAAATGGGTCTTCCAGATGGACAATGACCCCCAAGCATACTTCCAAAGTTGTGGCAAAATGGCTTAAGGACAACCAAGTCAAGGTATTGGAGTGGCCATCACAAAACCCTGACCTCATCCTATAGAACATTTGTGGGCAGAACTGAAAAAGGGTGTGTGAGCAAGGAGGCCTTCAAACCTGACTCAGTTACACCAGCTCTGTCAGGAGGAATGGGCCAAAAGTCACCCAACTTATTGTGGGTAACTTGTAGAAGGATACCCGAAACGTTTGACCCAAGTTAAACAATGTAAAGGCAATGCTACCAAATACTAATTGAGTGTATGTAAACTTCTGACCCACTGGGAATGTGATGAAAGTAATAAAAGCTGAAATAAATCATTGTTTCTACTATTATTCTGACATTTCACATTTTTCAAGTAAAATAGTGATCCTAACTGACCTAAGACAGGGAATTTGTATTAGAATTAAATGTCAGGAATTGTGAAAAACTGAGTTTAAATGTATTTGGCGAAGGTGTATGTAAACTTCCGACTTCAACTTTAACTACCACCCAACTTCTGAACGATCTTGCCTTGCAAAAATATATGAATCATTAGCAAACTCTCAGCTAATAACTTTTACTTAAAATTACATTCTTAATGTGTTAAAATTATTATATTCTAAACTTCAAATTTGAAATAAGACACCAAACCTGTTCAATAGGGATGGTTAACTCTCAATGTTCCACTAGTACGTACCGATCTAGATACATCCGCCCTCAGTTTTACTGCCCCCCATTTTTTGGAATAACCTACAAAATTCCCTACATCTTGACACTCTGGTGCCTCTAGGGCAGTTTAGGACTTTAATGTTGAAAGAATTGAATGAGAATTGCAACTGTTCAGATAAAATAATTGTATTCATGGTGTTTGAAGATGATTCCGTAATTAGTATTTTATTTTTATTGATCATTTTTAAATGTGTTTTCCGACGTGAGGGTATTTTTTTTCCCCGAGCTGAAGATGTCTGTCAGTCGTCTAATAAAGGACTAGTAAAGGCCCAGTGCACTACTTAAAAAAAAGATAACGGTATTTGAGTGTTAACCAGCATTTGCTGATCATTATCTGTACAACACATTTAATCTGATAAAGTTGTGGAATATAAAAATACTTGCTTGACATGTTTTTCAGTTTCTTGAAATAAACTCAGCAAAAAAAGAAAGGTCCTCTCACTGTCAACTGTGTTTATTTTCAGAAACTTAATATGTGTAAATATTTGTATGAACATAAGATTCAACAACTGAGACATAAACTGTACAAGTTCCTCAGACATGTGACTAACAGAAATGGAATAATGTGTCCCTGAACAAAGTGGTGGTCAAAATCAAAAGTAACAGTCAGTGTCTGGTGTGGCCACCAGCTGCATTAAGTACTGCAGTGCATCTCCTCATGGACTGCACCAGATTTGCCAGTTATTGCTGTGAGATGTTACCCCACTCTTCCACCAAGGCACCTGCAAGTTCCCGGACATTTCTGGGGGAAAATGGCCCTAGCCCTCACCCTCCGATCCAACAGGTCCCAGACGTGCTCAATGGGATTGAGATCCGGGCTCTTCGCTGGCCATGGCAGAACACTGACATTCCTGTTTTGCAGGAAATCATGCACAGAACGAGCAGTATGGCTGGTGGCATTGTCATGCTGGAGGGTCAGGATGAAACTGCAGGAAGGAGGAGGATGTTTTCCCTGTAACGCACAGTGTTGAGATTGCCTGCAATGACAACAAGCTCAGTCCGATGATGCTGTGACACA
Source organism: Salvelinus alpinus (assembly GCF_045679555.1). Lineage (NCBI taxonomy): Eukaryota > Metazoa > Chordata > Actinopteri > Salmoniformes > Salmonidae > Salvelinus > Salvelinus alpinus. The sequence continues at coordinate 48,421,792 of NC_092090.1, forward strand.
CCGCCCCAGACCATGACGGACCCTCCACCTCCAAATCGATCCCGCTCCAGACTACATGCCTCGGTGTAATGCTCATTCCTTCAACAATAAACACTAATTCGACCATCACCCCTGGCGAAACAAAACAAAACCGTCAGTGAAGAGCACTTTTTGCCAGTCCTGTCTGGTCCAGCGACGGTGGGTTTGTGCCCATAGGCGACATTGTTGCCGGTGATGTCTGGTGACGATCTGCCTTACAACAGGCCTACAAGCCCTCAGTCCTGCCTCTCTCAGCCTATTGCGGACAGTCTGAGTACTGATGGAGGGATTGTGCGTTCCTGGTGTAACTCGGGCAGTTGTTGTTGCCATCCTGTACCTTTTCCGCAGGTGTGATGTTCAGATGTACCGATCCTGTGCAGGTGTTGTTACACATGGTCTACCACTGCGAGGACGATCGGCTGTACGTCCTCTCTGTAGCGCTGTCTTAGGCGTCTCACAGTATGGACATAGCAATTTAATGCCCTGACCACGTCTGCAGTCCTCATGCCTCCTTGCAGCATGCCTAAGGCACGTTCACGCAGATGAGCAGGGACCCTGGGCATCTTTCTTTTGGTGTTTTTTAGAGTCATTAGAAAGGCCTCTTTAGTGTCCTAAGTTGTCATAACAGTGACCTTATTTGCCTACCGTCTGTAAGCTGTTAGTGTCTTAACGACCGTTCCACAGGTGCATGTTCATTAATTGTTTATGGTTCATTGAACAATCATGGGAAACAGTGTTAAACCTTTTTACAATGAAGATCTGAGAAGTTATTTGGATTTTTACAAATTATCTTTAAAAGACAGGGTCCTGAAAAGGGACGTTTCTTTTTTTGCTGAGATTACTTTATAAAATCAACTTGTGAGTGGATACATTTTCATACTTTTTCATACTGGTCCGTCGTGGGAATCTTACCCACAACCCTCATCATCACAAACCACTTGATGTCTCAATGTACTCAATTACTGTATTGTGCATTGTTTTTCATCATGGTGATACAGGTACAAACCTAAATGACCAGCCTATGTAAACTACAGTAATATACATTTACATTAAATGGTTTGTAAGGATGGTAAATTAACTGTTACACCCTGATCTGTTTCACCTGTCTTGTGCTTGTCTCCACCCCCCACCATGTGTCTCACGTGTCTGCATCTGGGTCTCATCCTGAATCATGATTTACTGCACAAAAATGTCTGTTTTCCAAGTTATTTGATAAAGAAAATATATATTTTGATGTGGGTGTTTGTGTCTTTGCCCATAACTTTGTACCTTTTGATGTACTGTAAATGTTTGAGAATATGATTTTGTTTTTTCTGGATTCCATTAGAATGACAATTGCAGAGAAAGGGACAGGGCAACAACCAAAGTAGAGCTGAATTTCTTTTTTTGCCCGTGCTACAGACGTCAATATTGGTCTGCTAATACTAGTAAAGGCCCAGTGCACTACTTTTGTATAAATAAATTATTTTCAAAAATTAATATGTGATGACTGTTATTTAATCTACTATGTTTAATTGTTACCCGATTAAAGTAATAATGTTACAATTAACTCATTAGGAAGTTGGGTCACCACAGAAGAGGTTGTTTAAAGAGTTACCATCTTAACATCCATAAAACAGTCAATATATGAATCATAACCTCTTATCATATCATCATTCTGAACAGTCGTAACCTCTCGCATCTGCAAAAAACCCAGCCTTACATGTGAGTGCCGTTCGCCATTTCTCTATCGGAACTAGTCCTCCTTCGGAAGAATGTTGGTTTGGCCTTTCTTGCGTCTGTTCACTCTGGACAATGCTCCTAGGGTGATGGTTAGCCTGCCGTGTTGACAGTTTCCCTTGGTGATGAGAGTAGGAGCATACAGTGGCTTGAGACCAGAGTAGGAGGGGATAGTTTGAAGAGTAGTAGAATGGTCCCACTTCAATTCGCTTTTCTTGATATCTGACATAGGGCAGCTAATCAGCTGTACCAGTGATTGTCTGAGAAGTGAGCTTCTGGCCTCTTCCTCCTCGTGTTGATAGTCAGGATTTAAACCACCTTAGACATGGGCTGCAACTCCCCATCTTTCTTGGTCTAAAGGAAGGTGAGTTTATTTCTTCTCCTTGTGTCGAGGTTCCAACCATTTCAAACATATAGCTCACGTTTCCTGGGCTCTGAGATTCAGCATTTAAACCACTTTAGACGTGGTTTAAGCTTTTTGACCATATCAGATATGTCTATGTCCTGGGAAATGTTCTTGTTACTTAAAATATCATGCTAATCACATTAGCACACGTTAGCTCAATTGTCTCGTTCGGGTACACCGATCTCGAAGATGTTAAGGGCTTGTAGGTAAGCATTTCACTGTAAGGTCTACTACACCTCTTGTATTCGGCGCATGTGACAAATAACATTTGATATTATTTGATTTATGAGCTGATCTCAGTTGGCAATAGAACACAGGGAGAGGACAGGGATGGCTGTTCATTGGCTGGTTCAGCCTTCCAGAATGTTCCACAGGCCCATGGCCTCCCCTCAGGCGTCAGCCAACCAGAGGCTCCCAGGTCCATTACCCAGAATTATCCCTGAGGGCCGATGGGAAAGAGAACGGACTGGACTGAAAACAGGGATGGCAGGAAGCTGGATGGACAGGGAGAAGGGAGGGTGAGGAAGTAAGGAAGCCCAGGATGGCAAACTTCTGCATAGAGGGAGGGAGGTGGAGGGGGGGAAAGGAGAGGGGGAGAGAACGAAAGTAGGATATGGATCACGGAGGAGAGAGAGTGAGAGGAGAGAGGGATTGCTGTAGGTGCTGGGCTAAAGACGAAAAACATTAAGTTGATCGATCCCGTTGATGGAGCAGATTTTTTTTGTATATGACAATTAAATATTCTATGACAATTTTATATTACTATAAAATACAAATTCTTGCACTATTTCTCAGAAAATAATATTTCACCATTGTTTGCTCAGGCAAATTTGGCGAACTGCCAAATTAGGAACCAATTAGAACTCCTGCTTATAACCCTAGTGATGTAGGCAGCCAATGGCCTACTTCTATCTAAGATGTTAACACAGACTCACGTGAAATCACAAGCCCAAAGACTGAAATAAGACAAACATCTGTTTCCGATTCAACTTGAAATAACTACAAAACCCTGCAAGCTCCTGCATGTCATCTCTAGCTGACACCTTTGATAACAGGTATTGTGTCAATTTAAAACTTACACATGACAGTTCACAGAATTATCAATTTAAAGAAATGTATTCTTTAAATTTATTCATTACTACATTAAGCTAACATTAGATATTTCATCCAGAGATTCTTAGCTTTGCCTCGATTCGGCACTCGTCCAGATCATAATGGCAATTGTAGTTCTTTATTATAGCCACATTAGCATTTCACTTTTGGGGGGTAAATACAGGCATATATATTGATAAAAGTCTCCTTATCCTAGAGCGATTTACACGGTTATCAAAATGTCACACCAGGTTAAGCCTACACGAAACACAGCCCTTATTTTAAGTGATTTTAACATCCATGAGGGAAAAATGTACAGTATGGTGGAAAAAAGACTAGAACCATTTCCCTGTTTGACCACTAGGTTTTGTGGGTATTATGACTCACACTGTGGTACTCTATAGGATTTTCACAATCCTATAGAATATTGTGTCACCTGTACAGTGGCAATTTTAGCATGTAAATCTTTTTGGGGCAAACAAAAAAATGTGGGATACATGCCAGCCAAGCCACAACACAACACTAAACAATACATTAATTGCACTATAACGGTGACAAACGGTGCCCACAAACTGTTAGGGCCTACATAGAGTCCCAACAGCTGTCCCAACACCTTACCACTGCTACAGTTCATTCAGCCTCATTTTTATATGGCTGACTTGCTTAAACAAATGTGGTTTCTAATAACAATTGAGATGTACAAACTATGGCATAAGGGGACGACAAGCGCATAAGAGGAAATCTGTAATTTCGATTAAGACATTAATGAGCGAGAGACGATGGACGTAGTCAATATAACTATTTGTTCAGCACTTTCGTAATGTACAGCAACAGGATTCAGAACATGGGCCGATCTTACATATAAACAGACAATGAAAGCACTTACAATATTTGATGATTACATTTTTCTAAAACAGGTTATAGGCAAACAAGCACACACAGGCCACAAAGATATGTTTACAATACCGAGTTGATGAAAATAGACCAAATTATTACGGTGAGGCACATGAGCTACTAACAGCTTACTACGCAACATACACTTACAGTAGTTTTACTTCAGCTACAGTATACATATCTCTCTGGCATCCTATATAAATTATGAAGCAGCATAAGATATTTTTGGACTCACGGCGGTCCTTCTTGGGCAAATTTTGTCATCAAAGAGAAAGATGCCGGATTTACTATTCCGAGTTGAATGACCGTTCAAAACTTATTTTCCCAGTCGTAGCTCGTTTTTCCCGAGTTCCCAGTTGTCTTGAACTCACAGTTAGCCACTGATTCCTTCCCGAACCACTCATTGTTGAATTTGTGATTTCCAACTTGTTGTGTAATGTTTATGTCCAATGAGCACCGAGACGTTTTATCTCTAATTTCTCTTCAAATGACAATGATTGAAAAGGATTTGATTGCCGACTTGATTCATGGCGATGACTGCTAGCTTGCTAGCTAAGATTTTGAAAGTATGATGTTGACATGATCAGTCCAACCAAAGCTACTGTAGCTATAATGGGATTTGATGTCATTCTATCTGTGGCCAATGACCTTGAGCCTTCTTGGATGGTCACTTCTAATATACTGTAAATCTATAGCAGAACCCATAGGGCAATAAACTATCAAAAGAAAGAAAGTCACACACTCCATGTATAATCTCCCAGCAATTGAATGGGTATTTACCAACATTTCAGCATCACTGTGCCTTCCTCAGGGGGCAAACATTTTTTAGCTCTAACCTTAGAATTGGGGATTACGTACTGTCCCATGAGTGACAGAGATCTGAGCCAATCAGGCACAACACTATTTTCTGCTTGCTAGCCCCACCACCATTTTTCTACCTAAAAGTGTGGGGCTCAAAACAGGCACTGCCCCACCTGACCTGAATGACGGGTTGCCACTGCACCTGTATCAGAATCCAATTGGGGGGGGGGGGATAGATCGGCTTTAATATTGCGGCTTTAATATTGCAGCTAAAGTGTAGCTTCCATCAATGTAATTGTGTGCATCATTTCCAATCCTCCATATATTTTTTTGTAAATATATATATGTACATACATACATACATACATATATGCACAAATATAAAAATTAAAATAAAAAAAAATTCCCAACAAAACCTATCACTCCTCCCCTAATTGGAGTAAACTAATGAACAACAACACTTAGGCTTCTACTTCCAGCTTATACATACTATAAATATTTTACAGACACAATCTATTTTACAATAGTTATATTTTGTTTGTTTTTAGTCCTGTCTTTCCTCTACCCTCAACCTCTCCCATCTATTTCTGATGTCCATCCAGTTTGATTTATTTGCCATATATTTTTAACTGTGCTGTTTCACAAAAGTTCTGAACCTGTATATATTTTACGGACACAGTATATTTTACATTAGTTATCTTGTTATTAGTCCCACCCTTCAGCTCCATTCAACCCCTCCCATCTATCTCTTAACACCATCCATATTGGATTTCTATTTGCCATATATTTTTCAACTTTGGTGTGATGTTTCACAAAAGTTGTGAACTTTTCTATTCTCATAGTTTCTAGAGATTGTAAAGTAAAGATAAAATGTTTTGCCAAAACTATTATCATACCACTGATCGATTGACCATGACTTTCAAATCATCCAGTAGTGCTATCTGCAGAGTTAGCTCCAGGTAAATGTTTCATTTCTTCATCCATTCCTGGACCTGTGACCAAATACAAGCTACATATCAATCAATCAAATGTATTTATAAAGCCCTTCTTAAATCAGCTGATGTCACAAAGTGCTGTACAGAAACCCAGCCTAAAACCCCAAACGGCAAGCAATGCAGGTGTAGAAGCACGGTGACTAGGAAAAACTCCCTAGAAAGGCCAGAACCTAGGAAGAAACCTAGAGAGGCACACCTGTATTTGTGTAGTTTCTCCCATTCTTCTCTGCAGATTCGGATTCAGATGTCAGGTTAAATGGGGAGCACCACCACACAGCTATTTTCAGGTCTCTCCAGAGATGTTCGATCGGGTTCAAGTCCGGGCTCTGGCTGGGCCACTCAAGGACATTCAGAGACATATCCCGAAGCCACTCCTGCGTCGTCTTGGCTGTGTGCTTAGAGTCATTATCCTGTTGGAAGGTGAACCTTTGCCCCAGTCAGAGGTACTGAGTACAGTGGAGCAGCTTTTCGTCCAGGATCTCTCTGTACTTTACTCCGTTCATCTTTCCCTCGATCCTGACTAGTCTCCAAGTCCCTGCCGCTGAAAATCATCCCCACAGCATGATTCTGCCTCCACCATGCTTCACCGTAGGGATGTTGCCTCCAGACGTGACGCTTGGCATTCATGCCAAATAGTTCCATTTGTTTCATCCGACCAGAGAATCTTTTTTCTCATGGTCTGAGAGTCCTTTAGGTGCCTTTTGGTAAACTCCACGCGGGCTGTCATGTGCCTTTAACTGAGGAGTGGCTTCCACCTGGCCACTCTACCATAAAGGCCTGATTGCTGGAGTGCTAAAGAGATGGTTGTCCTTCGGGAGGTTTCTCCCATCTTCACAGAGGAACTCTGGAGCTCTGTCAGTGACCATCAGGTTCTTGGTCACCTCCCTGACCAAGGCCCTTCTCCTCCGATTGCTCAGTTTGGCTCAGTTTCCATTTAAGAATGATGAGGTATGATCAAAATCCATTCATCTCTGGTATTGGTATGAACCGTGACTAAACTATTCAATTTTCCTTCACTTCATAACCTCAAAGTGAGCTTCAGAGAGTTGGGATTCCATTCACTTTCCCTTTCAAACCCAGAGCTCACCTCCACACCCCAATCCTGCCTAGAAATTAAAACTAGAACATTAGGGGGCTGTGTCCGAAATGGCACCCTATTTCCTATGTAGTGTACCAATTTTGAATAGGGCCGATAGGATACAGCCTAGTTGTTTTCATTATTTCCCCGATAGATATCTTCAGAGAAAATTAAAACTTCCATCCACTCCATTCAACCCCCTGTTGTAGAAGAAGGGAAACTATCAAGATGACGGTTGATTATTCAGCCTTGTTCCTCCATTCAGAAGTCAGCTTGTTCCTCATTGAGTGGAACGACATTATAATGTATTCACCGCCGTGAATAGAGAATGTCTTTATCTGAGAGTTAGGATAAAAGAACAATTAATGAGCCAGTGGAAGTCTGTTCGGGAAGAAACACACACATGCGCATACACACACAGACAAAAATGTGCACGTGCATGCAAGCGCACAGGCAGGCAGGCAGGCAGACACACACACACACCAGAGAATCTGATTAACAAGCAGTCAGGAATGAGATATTACAGAGAGAGAACATATCACACAGCTAGTTAGTTTAGCTCAAGCTTTCCCCCTATCTGCTAAGACAGTGAATTATTATACTGGGTTCCACATGAGACTCAAATTACAGATTGTTTTGTGCAATCTTGTCTCGTCTTGCTTTGACTACTCATAAATCCTACATTCGACCTATGTTCCAATTTTCAGAACTTTGAGGTAAGGTAAAACAAAATTATTTTTGAAGACTGAAAACAGAGCAAAGACAGCCAAACAGGCTCAGTAGAGATACAGGTAGACTGAGAAAAATGAATATCTCTTTGTTGTCTTGCTTATGTTTACTTGGTTTTATAATCAGTCTTCTTAACCTGGTTCTTCTACTCTATCCACCTAATGCTACTCACACACAGGCTGCTACTTCAGTCCCAGTGTGTTGAGTAGGGTTAATGATGTATATTAAGGCTGATACTCTGGATACCCCACACAACCATCTGGATAGGTGTGTGTGTGTGTGGTAGTGTTTAACTACACTTGTGGGGACCAGAAGTTGGACCAACTGGGGACATTTTGTTGGTCTCCACATGGTCAAATGTTATTTCTATGGGGTTTAGGTTTAAGTTTAGAATTAGTGTTAGAATTAGAATTAGGTCTAGGGTTAGGAGCTCAGGTTAGTTTTAGGGTTAGGAGCTAGGGTTAGGGTTAGGGTTAAGGTTAGGTTTTTGGGTTAAGGTTAGGGTAAAGGTTAGGGTTAGGCTAAGGGTAAAGGTTAGGGAAAATAGGATTTTGAATGGGACTGAATTGTATGTCCCCACAAGTTTTGCTGCGGAATACTGTGTATGTGTTTGGAGCTGTGTGTCTGGAGTTGTCAAATTACTTTTCCCAGGGTGCAAAGCGGTCTACAACTGAACCATATCCAATCAGATGGCCCAGTCCTCTGGCACGCTGTAGTGTCCCTTCAGACCAGGACGCTCTCTTCTTTCTTCAGTTCAATTCCTTTCTTTTTCCTTTTATCAACACGTTCTCTCTCTCTCCACTTCTTGACTCATTCCCTCTCCTCGACTCCATCCCTTTTCTTCACTCCCTCTTCTCTTCAGAATTCACTCATTCTTTTCTCCTGTGCTTGATCGACTCCCTCTCCAATCTTTGACTTATTCCCTCTTGACTCCTCTCTTCTCCTGCTCCTCTCATTCCCATCAGTCTTGATTCCCTCTCCATTCTTGGAGTTTTAGGGTTATGCCACCCCTTGATCAGACGGAATTCGTGTGTGTGCATGAGTGTGCTTCTCTAGAATGTCCAACAGTCCCTCAGTCTCAGGGTTATGGCACGCGTCATATGGGAAAAGCCCCTTACATCTCCCAACAGCCAGCAACATGACATTTAGAAAACACTTCAACACTCCAACAGCATCTAAAGAGCCCTGAAGCTTGCCCAATCTACAGCCATAAAAAATGAAGAGCCTCCAGCCAGAGAGTGGCAGTTGTGTGTCTGGGGACAATCAGTCCTCATAGGCTTTAAACTACAGCTTCAGTAGGGAGTGCAGACTGTGCACAGCTGGGTGTCTAGAGGGGTGTTGGCTGGTCTTTTAGGTTTGGGGTAGAGAAAGAGTAATATAACTAGTTCAAACAGTTTGCAGCCAAAGCTTATGTGTATAAGGTCAAAGCGGTCCCCTCCTGTTGTTCAAAGATTAATGAAATCACAGACCATGTTCAACCAAGATAAACACGTACACACACACTTTGTACTATTCAACGATGATCACCCAGCTGTGACACAATGGCCCAGAGAACCTGCTCCTAAAGACCCTGTCACAGAATGTTGCCAAGCAACCCCATATCAACACACCCCTCGGAACTGTTTTTTTACAGACAACAGTCATTCTGAAGGATGTGAGGGACAGGGTCCCCCTGTTACTGAAGCAACATTGAACAATCGAACAGCTATCACCACCACAGTAATCTCGTTGTCAGGTGGATCAGCGGGGGTTCCTCTGTGACGGCATGCCAGTATCTAGCCTGGTCCCAGAACTGTTTGTGCGGTCTTGCCAACTCCTATTGACAATGACCATAGGAGTTGGTAAACCAGCACAAACAGATCTGGAACCAAGCTAACCCAGATTAACAGTACATCCTACACCTACACCCATTTCTCAAACTTCAAACACTAAATCAACTATCATTAAATAACAAAGCTAACAGCTTAAAACCCCTCTCATTCTGGTGTCACACCAACTGTACATAAACTACTAGAATTCTGTGTAAACTACACTGAACAAAAATATAAACGCAACATCTAAAGTGTTAGTTCCATGTTTCATGAGCTGAACTAAAAGATCCCAGAAATGTTCCATATACACAAAAAGCTTGTTTCTCTCAAATTTTGTGCACATATTTGTTTACATCCTTGTTAGTGAGCATTTCTCCTTTTCCAAGATTATCCATCCACCTGACAAGTGTGGCATATCAAGAAGCTGATTAAACAGCGTGATCATTACACAGGTGCACCATGTGCTGGGGACAATAAAAGGCCACTCTACAATGTGTCGTTTTAACTGCAGACCACATGTAACCCCGCCAGCCCAGGGCTTCCACATCTGGCTTCTTCACCAGGGGGATTGTCTGAGACCAGCCATCCAGACCGCTGATGAAACTGTGCGTTTGCACTACCCGAGGAATTTGTGCAGCAAAGCTCATCTGCGTGCTCATCGTCCTCACCAGGGTCTTGACCTGACTGCAGTTCGGCGTCGTAACCGACTTCAGTGGGCAAAGGCACACCTTGAATAGACATTGGCACGCTGGAGAAGTGTGCTCTTCACAGATGAATCCTGGTTTTAACTGTACCGGGCAGATGGCCGAAAGTGTATATGGCGTCGTGTGGGCAAGTGGTTTTCTGATGTCAACGTTGTGAACAGAGTGCACCATGGGGTTATGGCATGGGCAGGAATAAGCTACGGACAACGAACACAGTTGCATTTTATCAATGGCAATTTGAATGCACAGAGATACCATGACGAGATCCTGAGGCCCATTGTCGTGCCATTCATCCGCCGCCATCACCTCATGTTTCAGCATGATAATGCCCCATGTCGCAAGGATTTGTACACAATTCCTAGAAGCTGAAAATGTCCAAGGTCTTCCATTGCCTGCATACTCACCAGACATGTCACCCATTGCGCATGTTTGGGATGCTCTGGATCGATGTGTAAGACAGCATGTTCCAGTTCCCACTAATATGCAGCAACTCCACACAGCCATTGACAGGCCACAATTAACAGCCTGATCAACTCTATGTGAAGATGCTGTGTCGCGCTGTATGAGGCAAATGGTGTCACAGCAGATACTGACTGGTTTTCTGATCCACGCACCTGCATTTTTTTAAGGTATCTGTGACCAACAGATGCATATCTGTATTTCCAGTCATGTGAAATCCATAGATTAGGGCCTAATAAATGTATTTACATTTACTGATTTCCTTATAAAAACTATAACTCAGTAAAATCTTCGAAATTGTTGCTTATTGCGTTTATATTTTTGTTTACAAGGGGCACACCAGACCTGTAAAACTTTTTGAAAAGGGGTGCACGGCTCAATGTCTAACTTTTACTAAGTGCTCTATCTAGGCTTATATAAGTGTGCTGCCCTTTGCCAGGGCCTGTCCAATGAACCATAGGTTTGCTCAGAAGTTAGAACAGTCTCCCCTCGCTCTTTAAACCCCAGGAACCGGAGGAGAGGAGAGACGGAAAGTGAAGGGAGGAAAAATAGAAGAGAGAGAGAGGTCAGAGGGAGAGCTAAGCATCAGTGAGCTTTGAGAGACATTGGGAGATTCTCTCAGGTGGAAGAGAGACCCTGAGTTTGGGATGGTTGGTGTGTGTGTGTGTGTGTGTGTGTGTGTGTGTGTGTGTGTGTGTGTGTGTGTGTGTGTGTGTGTGTGTGCAGACTTAAGTGGTCATTAAAAAACCTGCTGCCCATAGTGCACTCTGTCCCTCTAAGCTCTTAAAACATTTAAGACCCCCAAAGGATTCTGAGTGCAAATGAGTCTGGGCAAGTTGCCTGAACAGATCTAGGATCAGCTTACTCTTTCCCCAATTCTAGTGGGAAACACAAAACTGACCTTAGATCAGCATCTAAAGGGGCAACCTCATCATACACTGCACTCTGTGGAATGGACACAGTGCAGTGGATAACAACATTACAACAGATAACTAGGTATGGATAGTTTGTATAGACCAGTCCTAGCCGCAGTCCAGTTCAACTGTCCAGTCCAGTCCACTTCACTAGAAAAGTACAGTACAGTAGATAGCCAGGTCATCTGAGGAGAACAGGGTGCAACCAAGGTAAGACCATCATACAACGTTCAACAATGTTTTGCTGCCTCTGAAAGGCCAAGCTACCTCGAGGGAGGACAGAACGGGAGAGAGGGATATACATGTATATAGACAGAGAAGGAAATGCAGAGGAGCATGGGGTTGCGGAATGAGAGAGAGAGAGAGTGAGAAAGAGAGCAGGCAAGAGATAAAAAGAGAGAGTACGCTTACCAGAAATGTTCTGTGTGTCACAGGGGGCTGAGGCAGTTGTCAAGTTTCAGCTTTTTCTTCAATGTTCACTGCCCTTTTCCCCTCTTCAGAAATGGAAGCTTGACCTCCAAATGGAAAGAGAAAGGGAAGCCATTTTGTAGTTGTGTTTATTATGAATCCCCATTAGCTGAGCAATAATGCAAAGCAAAATGAATTAACAATTTAAAAAAACATTACATTCATAACAGATTTCACAACACAATAAGGTGCGTGCCCTCAGGCCTCTACTCCACCTCCAAATATCTACAACACAAAATCCATGTGTACGTGTGTGTACAGTGCGCATGTTATCGTGTGTGTGTGCTTGTGTCTGCCTGCTTCAGTCCCGCTGTTCCATAAGGTGCATTTTTCACAGTTTTTTTTAAATCAAATTTTAATGCTTGCATCAGTTAGTTGATGTGGAATAGAGTTCCACGTAGTCATTGCTCTATGAATTCTGATTGCAAAGAAAACCTCTTACCAGCACTGTACGCAAACTCCTAAAATATTCACAACCTTTCATCAAGAAGCTCAAACTGATGCCTTATTTTCTTTTGGAGGAATTCGTTTAGGAAAATGTATCTTTTTGAAGATATTTGATAGACACCAGGGAGGTTGGGGTAAAAGCATAAACAGGTTCAATGCGAGTCAGGAACAATGCCTATGAATTATCTAAAAGCTCCAAATGAAAAAAAGGCACAGAGCCAAGGCTCAGAAGCTAATCACATTCATGTAATTGAATTATTCTGTAGAGAGAGAGAGGCACTGTGCTGTATTCTCATGCTAATCTGAGTAGCGCTCTGAGAGAGCAGCGTCAACACATCAGTCACAATACAGAGATCAAAACGTTGACGTCCTCACGTGGATAAAAGAACGCACCAGCTTTGGTTGAGAGAGCAGGAGAGATGTTTCGGTGAGGAAAAACAATACGATTTGAGTAGAAATTGTATGAAAATACTTACTGTAAAAGGAGTGTTGAGGGAATTAGGATGTGGAATATGGTCACCAGAGTGGAAAATTAACTTTTATGTGTCATGTAAAGGATAACTTCAACAGTTGCGAGAGAGGGAGAGAGAAGGGAAAGAGAGTGATATAAATGAACATGATCCATAAAAAACTGTCTAGACTATGAAAGAGACTGGTCCATTGTAAGTCAGTTTGATCTGGAGAAGGCAGCCATGTGGTTCAATGGGCTGAAGAAGGTGTGTGACTGACAGACAGAGACAGACACACACACAAACAGACCGCACGCTCTCTCTCATACGCATGTGCGCACACACTTGATTTAATCCAAGCTGGCAGACCACTGGAGCTTGACTAGTCGACGTTCCACAGTACACACACAAATACACACACCTGAGCAGCGATCACACACACACCAGCAAGTGCAGACCAAGCCCAAGCTTTTACCACAAAACCATCATTACGTGTCCATGTTGCCAGGTGGCGTGTTTATCCCAGGAGGAGGGGGGCTCATTTTGATATGTTCTTAACCGCCCCCCCCCCCCTCCCTCAACCAGGCGGCGTGGATCGAATAAAGAGGAGCAGGAAAACCAAGCAGGAAATGTCAGACCTAATGAGACACTTTAAGCCTACAGTCAGAGAGGGAGGTCAGATTTCTGACTGCTGCATATAACCCACAAGTCAATTAAACATCTATTCCATGCTGGTTCAATGTAAATCCATTGAAATTACGTGGAAACAACATTGATTCAACCAGTTTTTGGTCAGTGGGAAAAGCCTGTATTACAGGTAGGAAGATATCACACGTTGTCTTCCTCTGTTTCTTCATTTGTTCTAGAAATTGGTGGACACCGTAACATCTGAACGCCACATATTGCTGAAGGTGACTGGTGAGGTAAAACCATGAAGAAACCGCTAGAAAGAGAGGCACTATAACGGGAAGTTTGTCTGAATTGAATACAGGACACAGATGGTCTCACTCTCGCTCACAATTTCACCAGTAAAGCCAACAGACATGTTTGTTGTACGTAGAGAGGACATTGCTATTGTTGTCTTCACTTCCTGTAACACAGCTAATATATAGTAAGTGCAAAACCCTGCACAGTGTCCTCTTACGTTTTACACTGTTTCTCTGTAACACTATAACACTTTGTCTTCCTCAGCCTCTGAAACGCCGCAGAGTGCACTAAGTGCGGTAGTAAAGCCAGCAGTAAACAGAGGACCCATCCATTACAGCATGCACCCATTACCTCGCTCTCTCATTTTGATGTTTCTCTGAAGTTATAAAGGACAAGGGAGGACCTGCACTCTCAGTCCAGTGTCCGAGCGGCTTTTCCTCGCGCACCTAGAACCTACTGCTTCAATTCAGCTTAAATATGTCTAATTTAACTTGTCAAATGCATTGCCTTTAATACGTGGCATAAACACAACCAGTCACAATGTTTTAATCTGATTAGGCTACTTCAAAAGTATCCTGTAGGCATACACACGTTGTATGATTCCAGTATCCTCAAAATGGCTTGACATTAAGAAGGTCTCCATTCTAACTTTTCATGCGAGTAAAGTACATGTTGGATAAAGATTTCAAGACATCATGGGAAAGCATGCAGTTTATTAGTCTCCATATAAAATGAGTTATGATTAACTTCACAGGTCGGTGAAAGTGCACGGTGATGAGCCTTACGCTACTTTCAATGAGTATCGAGGGTCTTATTCTGGTGACATGATGCTCAGTGCTTGGCTGCCGTTTGACAAAAAAAAGTTCTCTCACACTTTTGTCCATAATAATCTCATCGTGTAATAGGCTATACCCGCACTGTATCTGAAAGCTGTTGGCTAGAGCGCATTAGCCAATACCAGGGTTACGCAAAAAAAAATTGTCTGACAAAACCATCAGTAGGCCTAAAGGTGAAAATGTGATGGAAACCCATTTCACTGAGTTGTAATTCGGTACATGGGAATTTAACAGCAAAAGTTATTTTTATGTGCCCTATGTATTTACACATAGACTTTTATCCGCAACAAGTTGATTTGATGGAAACACAACTGATGAGAAAATGCAGATATTGTTTTTAATGCAGATCTTGGAATATTAACATGAAAATCTGTTTTCAATTGGATGGAAACCTAGCTAAAGACACCCTAGGGACTCTGGAAAGTGTGCTAGTACATTGTCACTACGGTTATGACGGCACATCATGGTTGAACAG